>NC_056725.1:1391156275-1391516275 GCF_019279795.1 Protopterus annectens
GCAGCCACCAGAGTTAAACTCAGCAAGGCCTTACTGTATCTAGGCAATTCAGATCTTGTATCACGGGTCAAAAAGTCATTTCCTTAGTTACACCAATTTACTCACCCAGTATTTCTGACAGAGTAGACTGCAGGAAATAATTCTGCCAACTCGTTACAGTCTCAGAATATATTTTCCTAATTACCTCCTTCCCCATCGCATCTCCATTTGCAGTCCACCAGAGGAAAATTCTTTGAGTCTGCTTGTGGTATAAAAATACCTATGCAAACACTTACAAAGATCCTAAATCTTTCAGACTTTGTTGCATATTTGGGAGCAATACATATATCCTTCCATTGTTAATTTGTGAATTGCTTATCCAGTCTGTTTTCCCAATTCTTTCTAACCTCCTCTGATTAATTCCTATAGTTATCATGCAGTATTATATGCCTTGCTAATTATTCCGTTTTAAAAGCAGTTTCTGTTCTAGATTCACTTAAAAAACTCAGTCAGTGCTGGTCTTTCACTTAGGATCCCCCTATTAATTTCTTTGCCTATACTCTGATGTCAATCCTTGATAAGGAAGACAATCTCTAGCCTGCAGTCCAAATGTATTTCCCATTCTTTTACCTTTTCCTGTAAAATTATTTGTTCACAATACCTTGGTTCCTTTTGCAAATTTTCTCCAGTAAATTCCAGCTTCCTCTTGCATGTTCTCTGTACCCTTAATTGCAGTCATCCCTATTGACAGAACCTTCTTTCTTCATTCCTGTGTTGGCTTAGTTGTAAGAATAATTTTTGCTCCTTTATGAATATATTTTGTGTGGCTATTGTTCTCCTTAATCTGCATCCAAAATCCCAGTCTCTCCTTATTTCTTGAGCTTCCACCCATTTCATCATCATCACCTTCCACTTTGAATTATATTTTAGTGCTTGTTCTATATCTAGTAGCCTTAGCCCTGAAGTTTTGAAATATCCCTTCAAATCAGGTAATCCCAAACAACCTTAGTCTGTTGGATGGCTCAACTTATCCCACTTGACTCTTGCCCTCTCTCCATCCAGATAAAATCCTTCACCCCTTTATTAATTGCTATTCGCATCTTCTCCTATGGCTGATAAAAATATACCTGACCTGTGTATAAAACTGAAGGGACTAAAAGCATTTTCATTGCTTGTATCTTGGTATCCATAAAAGAGAGCTTTCAGTTTGTCAGCATTTGTATTATCTTTTGTTTAGTCTCATCCCACGTATTCTTAGCTGCCATAACAGAATCCTTTTTAACCCATACCCATGTCCCCATAAATAAGGGTATTACTAAACCAATTTGTGTGTGGGTACATAGTTTACAGCTGTAGCCTTTGTTTTATCTTCATTAATTTTGTATTTTGAAAGGGCTTGAAGCTGTCTCAGAATGTTCCACAACACTGAAATATCCTTTTCTGGTTTTATCAGGTACAAAATTTCATCTGCAAATAAAGCCAACTTTTCTTAATTGCCATACCAGTTATATCCTTGAATTTCTGAGTCCCTTATTTTTTTGCCAGTGATTGAGTATAGCATAAATAAAGGGGAAAGACATTCCTGCCTGGGTCCTCTGTTCAAGTAGAGCTTACCAGAGAGTACTTTAATTTTCACCCATGATCACTTGTGTCCTCTTAATTTACCTTATTATTGTGTCAAGGAATGCAAATGCTTCCATTGACCTTCTCATAAAATCCCAGCATATTCTGTCATATGTTTCTCTGCATCAAGACCCACCAACAACAGTGGTATTTTCTTACATTTTGCTTCCCTCTGGACCGTCATTGTTCTATTGATGTTTTCAGACCTTTGCCTCTCCAAAAACAACATTGATCCATATCTGTCAGCTTTGGCAACACATTTGCCCTTCCCTTA
This sequence comes from Protopterus annectens, assembly GCF_019279795.1. Lineage (NCBI taxonomy): Eukaryota > Metazoa > Chordata > Ceratodontiformes > Protopteridae > Protopterus > Protopterus annectens. The sequence continues at coordinate 1,391,158,152 of NC_056725.1, forward strand.
TGCATTATAGACATAAACACTTTATAGTAATGGTCTAGAATTGAAATGGAACTATGTGATGCTAGATCTGATGGATTTTTACCATGTTTAGGTATTAAAGCTACCACATCGTTCTTCCAGGATGTCGATGCTTCCCCTCCTTATAAAATGCTGCTAAACAAAACCTTCCAATCTTTGTCACTTTATTTCCTCTTAGCTTCCAAACTTCCACAGGAAAACCATCTATTCCTGATAATGTCCTGTAGATTGGTTATACATTACCATTTTTATCTCAGCTCCTACTACCCTGTTAATAATTGAGCCTCGTCTGCCTCTAACCTTGGCATATTTAGTTCCTCCATAAATATTTCCATTTATACTTTTTCTTGATTAACACATTTCTCTGCTCATACAGATTTTCACAAAATGTCCAAAATATTTCTAATACCACTACATTATCTCTGGTTATTTTCTGTTACAGGCTGTCTAAGCTTGGCATCAACCCTTTTTTTACTTTCTGTTGCCTGAGCTGTTGCGCTAAAAAAATAAAAAAAGTGCTGTGGAGTTATCAAAAAAGTTGCCAAACAGCTGTCTTTCTAAACCCATGCATATTATCCAGGTAGTCCCTTATTTTCTCTTTAGCGCTCTGCAGTTGCACCTCTTCTTGTTCTATGAGATTCCCCTTATTCTTCTGTACTTAAACTTTTTCCATTCCCTCTGAATAATTATTGATGTTAAGTTGTCCATCTCGCCTTCGTGCTTGCTGTTTGAGTTTGGAGCTGATCCTTGGCTCCCACTCAGCCATCTTCTATAGCTCGAGAGCTGTTTACTGGTTCGAGGCTACCCCTTATCCCAGAATGCCCAGCATCAGCTACCCAGATCAGGTTGCTTTGTTGCTGGCTCAGGCTTAGTATTGTTTTGTATTACATATTTTTGCTGTTATTGTAAAATTTTAATTGTAAAAGTGTTATTAACCTTAGTCTCTTAGTACTTATACCCTTTATCGCCTTATATCGTTTGTGTGTGTGTGTGTTTGTGCTTTGTTTGGCCGTCGCTCCTTTCCGCAGGTCTCTTTTCCCTTGAACTCATTTTAACTCAGAGAGTTCTCCTTCCTCTCTATTAGGTTAGCCGTTTAAGTTGTAATAACTATTATAACTTTTTTCTTGTTATTGTGGTTCTTTAGTTTGTTGTTGTTAGGAAAATGTCTAAAGATACCTGGCTTCAAAAAGTGTGACTCATGCTGTCAGAAAATGTCTCTGACAGATGGGCACACTAGTTGTGTATATTGTTTGGGCGCTGTTCACCTGCAGAACTCCTGATGTCCTTCAAGGATGCATCTGCAGTCCTTACAAATGGGTTGTCCTGTCAGGCAGCCCTTCGGTCGGCCGGATTCCAAAGTCTGGGTCTGGCCTCGGCTGGTGTCACACTTCACCCGACGTCATCACTGCTGGTTTTCGGGTATAAAGGCATCAGCCAACGCCATTTTCCCCAGTCTTTCTTGCCGCGTGGCGCCCGAAGCAGAAGCTGTTCGCAAGTGCCGGTCGGTCAGATCCAGAGATTACTACTACCGAATACTACTTCAAAGACTTCTAAAAAGCTAAGTACCCCGTTGGGGACTCTTTCTTGCCTCAGCCGATGTCAGAAAAAGTGAATAACTGTTTAACTTGTGGGAAACAAATACCTCATAAAGATTTCCACTCTTACTGCTTACCTTGTTTAGGCCCAGACCACGACGTAGCAGCTTGTTTAGCCTGTGCTTCCTTCAACCGACGAATGCTTAGGCGTCGGTCGGAGTTTGCTGAACAGTTTTTCGGCTCAGATTTTGCGTACATTATGCCGTCAGATCCTCCGACTACTCAAATTGTTAAGAAATGCAAAGAAAAGGACCGACACTCGCGGTCCGCGGTTTCGGCCGAAACTACGGGTTAAGCAAACCACGAGTGTCTCGGTTTCGGCCGAAACCGAGCAAACGGATCAATCTTCAGCCGAATCCATGACTACTACCGAGGCCCCTTCTACCCTAGTTGAATCGGCCTCTGAAGTTTTGCCTACTACTGTGGTTTCTCAAGAATTATCGGACACCATCCCTTTGGATGTCTCTACCCCAGCACGTGGTGCTGCTAGGCCTCCTGCAGCCATGTCTTTAAAGGCCTTTGCCAGGGCTAAAGCAGCCAAAACTGCTAAGTCTGTGCCTGTTAAGCCCCCCACTCACAGGCCCAGTTCCAGTTCCCAAATGCTTACTCTGGCAGAGGATCTCATCTCTTTAATAAGGGATCCCAATCTCACCCAGACAGGGCCTCTCAACCTCCAGAAAAGAGACCTAGAGCAGAGCCCCCTGAGCCAGTGTCCTCAGATGACTCTTCTGATGATACAGACAATACAGACCATCCAGAGGCTCCTTTTTCTACTTATGAAGATTCCGATGCTGAAGAATCGATTCCTTCTGCCTCTCCACCAGAGGAATTTTCCTTTGGGGAAACCTTACATGCCATGAGAGAGCAATTCCAATGGCAGGGACAAGATTTCTCAGATTCAAGAAAAAGGCTTAGGACCTTTCTACACTTACCGCAACATAGGCCCTTAGCTATACCTCCAGTTCTTCCTGTTGTGGATGATGCATTTAATGATGCTTGCACTGCTCCTGATACTTTACCTCCAGCCCCTGCTAAGCCCGATAGGTTTTACAGGGTACCGGACACTCATCACCACTTATACAAGGCTCCTTTTGCAGATCCTGAGACTATCTCCCAGGGGCCTAAGGCGGTAGCCGCGGCCACAGCGAAAAACCCTCTTCCTTGTGAGAGGGAATCCAGGTCCTTAGAGAGATGGGGTAAAAAGTATACACCTCTGCTACTCTCTCAGCTAGAGCTTTGAACTGTCAGTTTCATATGATCCAATACCAAGAGTTTATGCTTGATCAGTTAACTAAGAAACTGTCCTCTGATGATTCCTTAGATAAGAAATATGTTCTAGAAATGGTGAATAACATTCAGCAGGTTAGTAACCATTCTTTAAAATGTGGCTATGATGCACTGGAGGCTTCATTTAGATCAGCCATGACTGGCACAGTTATAAGAAGGCATGCATGGTTGAAAGAACAGGTCTTGCCGGATCATGTTAAAGCAAAGCTATTAGATGCTCCTATGGATAAGGTCAGTCTCTTTGGTTCTCCTGCCCAACAAGTAATAAAGAAAATGGAAGAGAAGGCAAAATCTGTACAAACAGTTAAAGATTTCTTACAGGTTCAGCCCCCAAGGTTTAGCAGGAACTGGCCTTCCAAAAATTGGTCCTTTCCAGACTCCTCTAAAACTCAGAGAGGCAGGAATAGACGTTCCAGAGGCAGAAATCAATCCAGAGGAGGTGCCTACAGGGGACGCCAGTGGCAAGGCAATAACCAACGAGGCACAGATACAACCACTACCACTGCAACAGGACAATCACAGTGACTTGGCTCTGACACCGCCTACCAGGGAACAAATAGCAGCACCCTTAGGCGGAAAGTTAGCCTTATTTTCAAAAACTGGCACTATATCACAAGAGACAAGTGGATTTTGCAAACTATAGACCAAGGCTACAGGTTTCATTTCCACACTTTACCAGTAAAAAGAGGAATGCCAAACCTACCACCAAATCAAAAGACAGAAGCTCTAAAACAAATAGCTCAATTAACAAAGATGAGAGCTGTGGAAAGGGTACCACCTACAGAACAGGGCAAGGGATTTTACTCCAGACTCTTCCTAGTACCAAGCAAAGAGAAAAGTTGGAGACCTATTCTCGACCTGTCCGCTTTAAACACATTCATCATTGTTCCAAAATTCAAAATGCTGACCCTACAGCAACTTCTTCCCATGCTGGGCAAGGAGTATTGGCTGGTAACTCTAGATCTCAAGGAGGCATACCTGCACGTCCCCATACGACCAAATTGCAGAAGATACCTCAGATTTCTTGCAGGATCAGAGCATTATCAATTCTCAGCATTGCCCTTTGGCTTATCTACTGCGCCCAGAGTGTTCACGAAATGCCTGGCATCAGTAATCGCTCACTGCAGGCTTCAGGGAATCCAAATTTATCCATACCTGGACGACTGCCTGATACAAGCGGACAACAAAAGCAAGCTGACACAAGACTTACAAAGAGTCATTTGCTTACTACAAGCCCTGGGATACACAGTCAATTTAAAAAAGTCAAGACTAATACCATCCCAAACTAGAACATTCTTGGGTGCAGAATTGGACACAGTAAAACAGATGGCATTCCTAACTGCAGAAAAACAAGAACAACTTCCTCTTTACTTCTTGGCATTAACAAAGCAGAACAAACTAACAGCAAGGAAAGTACTGCAGGCCTTGGGCTTCATGGCATCCTGCATAATCTTGGTCCCCCATGCCAGACTGCATATGAGAAAGCTACAGTGGTACCTAAAGAATTTATGGTCTCAACACAGGCACAGCTTAGAAACCGAAATACCACCAATCCCATGCCTGAAACAAGAGTTCCTATGGTGGGCTCAGGCATGCCAGTCAAACCCAGGTTTGCCCTTCCACAGCATTCAAACAAGCCAAACCATCACAACAGACGCCTCAGACCTCGGTTGGGGGGCCCACATGCTGGACAAGTGCATTCAAGGCTTATGGACTCCAGATCAGCTGCACCTGCACATAAATCAAAAAGAAATGCTGGCAGTAAAACTAGCAATCCAGAATTTCAGACCATTCCTCAAAGAAGGCCAATTGATGATAAGGACAGACAACACAGTCATGTGGTACATCAACAAACAGGGAGGCACTCATTCATACCCCCTAATGGCTCTGGACCTATGGAATATGGCTCTGAGTTACAACATTCAGTTACAGGCAATATTTGTACCGGGAAAAGAAAACATCCTAGCAGACATGTTAAGCAGAACTACCTCGGATGCTCACGAATGGATGCTACACCCGGACATCTTCAAGGCCATCACAAAGAAATGGGGAATGCCACAAATAGACCTATTCGCATCCCCACTCAATCACCAGCTCAAGAAATTCTGCACAAGGACATACCACCCACTTGCTTGGAAGGTGGACTCTCTATCCTTCAGTTGGAAAGGCCTGACAGCATATGCATTTCCACCTCTTCCTTTGATGCACAAGGTACTACTGAAAATCAAAGAGGAACGTCCAAGGATAATTCTGATAGCTCCAAATTGGCCAAGACAACATTGGTACCCATTACTGAGGAGCATGTCTCGGAGGGAAACGTGGACAACTACCCCTGATTCCTTTGATGTTAACTCAGAGCGACTACAACATCCTGCATCCAAACCTGAAAACTCTGCAACTGACTGCCTGGAACATTACATAAGAACAACTAACCCAGATTTATCCCAAAGGGTTAAAGACATTATCCTTGAGGCCCGCAGACCTTCAACAAGAAGGAACTATGCAGGAAAATGGAAAAGGTTTGTCATTTGGAGTACTGAAAGAGGGAAAGATGTGTCAAAGGTAGATATTGCCAACATCCTGGAGTATTTGGCAGAGCTTCTCCTTACAGGCCTGTCCTATTCCTCCATCAAGATACATGCATCAGCTATTTCTGCAGAATACAGCTTGATCCCCTGTCTTCTCACATCCTCTACTCAGGCAGTTCCTGAGAGGAATTAAGAATGTAAAACCTCCTAGGAAACCACCATTACCAGCATGGGACTTGAACTTTGTGCTAGAAAAATTGACACTCCCTCCATTCGAACCAGCAGCAACAGCAGATCTTCAACACCTATCCTGGAAAACTGCTTTCCTACTGGCAATTACTTCAGCAAGAAGGGTTTCGAACTACAGGCTTTAATGGCAGTACAACCCTTCCTAATCTTCCATCAAGATAGAGTGTCCATGAGAACTAATCCTACATTTATGCCTAAGGTGGTATCCAGAGTGTCTCTAAACCAGGCAATCCACCTACCTACCTTCTTTCCCAATCCACAGAACAGGGGGGAAAGACTGCTGCATACCTTGGATGTACATAGACAGTTGCGCTACTACCTGGACAGAACCAAGGGCAATAGAAAAACCGACCAGCTTCTAGTAGCATATGCAACAGGAAGGGAAGGAAAAGCAATTTCCAAACAGACAATCTCCAAGTGGATAGGAAATTGCATAAGATTCTGTTACTCCTACCATGGAAAGCAAATTCCACAGAACATAAGGCCTCATTCTACAAGGGCTACAGCCACTACCACAGCTTTCTTACGAGGAGTGGCTACCAAGGACATTATAGAGGCTGCTACTTGGACCTCCGTGCATACATTTGCCAAGCATTATAACTTACCTCTATACTCTAGATCCCGAGCAGGGTTTGCCACTGCTGTTTTGCAAGGGATCCTAACAACACCATAATTCTTCTTCCTCCTCCCCTAGTTTGGCTATGGTATTCTACCCATTTGTAAGGACTGCAGATGCATCCTTGAAGGACATAGTACAGTTTTGTACCTACCATAAATGTAGATGTCCGAACAGGATAGCATCTGCAGTCAGGATTACCCACCCTCCTTCCCCTCTGTGGTACTCCTAGGGTATTTGCCCACCTAATAGCTAGCTGGGGGGGGATCTCTTATGGTGTATTTGTTTGTATATATGTACATACATGCTTATTTTTTGTGTTTGCCTTCTACTTTTTGGAAACATTGGCATTTATCCAAAAATTTAGCTATCCAAGAGGGCAACTGGCATCTGGGGCAAGAAACACTGAGGAAAATGGCGTCGGCTGATGCCTTTATACCCGAAAACCAGCAGTGATGACGACGGGTGAAGTGCGACACCAGCCGAGGCCAGACCCAGACTTTGGAATCCGGCCGACCGAAGGGCTGCCTGACGACAGGACAACCCATTTGTAAGGACTGCAGATGCTATCCTGTTCAGACATCTACATTTATGGTAGGTACAAAACTGTACTTTCTGTATGTCACGCTTTTAGTCCAACGGTCCTGCAGGAGCGCAAAAACAAATTAATACTTCGGGGATTATTGAAGCCTCAGGATTCTCCGGCTAAAAGTACTCAGCCAGCGAAATCCCCCAAGTCTGTCAAGCCGTCGGCTCCACCTTCGGAGCCGACTCCTTTACTTGACCAACCAAGTATGTTGGTGCTGGCTAGCACCGACAGGGCAACTCCTCCGTCGACTCCACCTGCTATTTCGGAGCCATCTCAGAGCCATAAGAGGCTGAGGTCACCGTCCTTGAAGCCCATCCACTCGGCACCTCAGTCACCCTTGTTACAGAGTGAACATAGCCATCATTCTTCCCACTCCTCTCGATCCTCTAGATGATTGGATCATGATGTAGAGAGAGAGTAGTAAGTAAGTTGCTTAAGTCACAGGCCCTGGCAAAATTACTGTCCAGCCCACCTCAGGAGGTATCGGCTCCAACCGCCTCTATTTCCGTTCTTCCTCCGACTACATTTAGCTCAGAGCCGGAGACCATGGATCTGCAGGTAGTAGAACCATCTGCGCTGATCATCCTCTCTCCTTCGATTCCAACGTCGGCTCCAATTACCTCTATTGTACCTTCTATCGAGGGATCTGGGCGCCGGGGCTCTCTCGTCTGCTCCGAGGGGGGGAGTGGCATCGGACCCTTGTCTGACCCCGTTATCCCCCTCGGAGCTTCGGCGCAGGTGAGCTCTGCTCCAGCATCGGCCTCGGAGCCATCACCCTCAACGCGGAGAAGGACTCCTGTCTCTTCAGAGCCAGAGCTTTCTCTGCCTAGAGGTCGGGAAGCCTTCGAGGTCATGCGAAGTGTGCTGTCCCCGAAACAGCTCTACTGCCAGCCCCATCGGCTCCTCCCCCCGTGGTATCTGTTTCAACCCGTACTCCTCCTCCAGATCCCACGTGTAGGGAACCTATGCCCCAGGACACCCCATTGGGTGATCCCTTTTCTGCCGGAGCCTCCCCTGATCACTCGGAAGAGCCTGTTCGGAAGAAGTGCAAGAGGAGGCACATAGACTCCCCTGAGTCTCTCACCTCAGATACAGACATGGATGAATCGGAAGGGACTCCAAGGTCCCCCTCTGAAGATGTTTCGTTTCTGGACATCCTTGAAATGCTTAGACAGAGGGGGGACTGGACTTCCCTAGCCCCTACCGAGGACGAGTCTGTATACCTGGACGCATTTGGTTCCCTACCTCCCACCTCCTGGGTATCTCCTCTTTTCGATACACTCATGTCTATAGTGGCTCGAAAGGCTTGGTCAGCTCCAGATTCTGTGGAACCTACTCCGAGGAGACCAAACAAATTTATTGCAGCCCCCCCCCAGGACAAACAATTCCTCTCCAAAGGTGTGCCCGTTGATGCCATGGTGGTAGCAGCAGCCACCAAGAAAGAGTTAGCAGAAAATTCTTCATCTGTTCATCCTCCAAAGAGTCTCGGATGATGGACAGATATGGAAAGCGAATGTTTGCATCAGCGACCTTTTCAATGAGGTCCCTGAACTATCTATGCCATTTTACACGTCTTCAAAGGGATCTTCTGAAAGAGCTTGAAGATACCCTTCAAGATCGTACAGCTGAGGGAGTACCAGCCAAATTAGCTTCTCAGCTTGCGACTCAATATAGTCAACTCCTCCATGAGGCTGATTTCCTATGCAGCCGATGGAGTGAGCAGAGCCGCAGGGACAGGTATGGCTCTCAGGAGACATGCTTGGATGCGGCTGTGTCAGTTTGCGGAACCCTTTCGAGCGTCCTTCACCAATACTCCCTTTGATGGCTCCTTTCTCTTTGGGCCACAGGTGAAAGACACGTTGACCAGGTGTGAGCAGGAAGGCAAGACTCTCTGCCGTGGGAGTCTGTTTTTCTACCCCTTCCAGACCTTATCCCAAGGGTCAGAAGAGCAGAAAGATGTGGTTCCAAAAATCCCAGGGACCCTTACCTGACACACGTGGTGATTTTGTTCCCCTAGGGGCAGAGGAGGAAACAACAATAACAGACGCCGCCCTCGTGGCAGAGGGGGACCGCAAAACCAGGGTGACAGAGAAACCTTCTCTGCTAAGCCCTTCCAGCATCCCTGAAGGGTTGCCTGACTGCTCACCTTTGGAGGCAGTTGGGGGAACACTTTCTCTGTACCCAAAAGCCTGGCAAAATATAACAAGAGACATATGGGTACTATCCATTATATCCGGAGGTTACAAAATTCCCTTCCATCAATTCCCCATAGAATCAAAAAAGTCCATCCCAGATGTCCCACCCAATCTAAGGGATCAAGCAGTCACAGAAGTTTCAAGACTGCTAGAAAAAAGAGCCATTCAAGAAGTCCCCGCAGACCAACTAGGATCCGGAACTTACTCAAGATTCTTTTTAGTATCAGAAAAGACAGGGGACTGGAGAACAATACTGGATTTCAGCAGATTGAACAAATGTGTACAAAAAGAAAAGTTCCGGATAGTGACACTGCAGTCCATTTTCCCTTTTCTGGGTCAGGACAAGTGGATGTGCTCGATAGATCTTCAGGACGCGTACTACCATATCAAGATGGACAGACGCTGCAGGAAATTTCTTTGCTTCCGGGTGGGGGCCAGTCATTACCAGTTCAGAGCTGTGCCCTTTGGTCTCACCTCAGCCCCCAGGGTGTTCACCAAGTGTATGGCAGTAGTCACGGCTCACCTGAGGCGTCAAGGATTCCAGGTGTTTCCCTGTCTAGACGACTGGCTCCTGACTGCAACCACCAGGCATCAACTCTTAGAGGCATGGGATTATACAGTCACATCATGCACTCAACTAGGCATTGCAGTAAATTTAGAAATATCTGCCTTGTTGCCCTGTCTGTCGCATACATAGGAGCAGAATTAAACACAAAAGAAATGTTTGCAAGATTACCACAGGAAAGAGTTTCCACTGTTCGTCAACAATTGTTAATTCTAATGCAGAGCAAAAGGATTCAAGTCAGATATGTCCTTCAAGCTCAAGGCTTCATAGCAGCTGCCATTCTTCTTGTGCCATTAGCGCGTTTCCACATGAGAATCCTTCAGTGGCTTCTTTTCACGCAGTGGTCTTTCCAGGAGCTACCCATGTCTCACATGATCCTGATCACAGAAACATGCAAATGGCACCTTTCTTGGTGGATGGTCTCCCCACTAGTGATTCAGGGAAGACCTTTCATACAACCCCCTCCGGTAGCCACAGTGACCACAGACGCCTCCCTGATAGGGTGGGGGGGGCATTATCTAGGCAGGACAGTCCAAGGCACTTGGCAACCTCGCGAGTACAATCTGCATATCAGCATCCTAGAAATGAGAGCGGTGCTCCTAGTGTTGCAAGCCCTTCAAAATTCTCTTCCTACCAGGACCATTGCAATCCAAACGGACAACATGTCAGTGGTGTGGTACATCAACAAACAGGGCGGGACCAGGTCTTACCCCTTGTGTCGAGAAGCACTCAGACTGTGGCAATGGCCGATTTCCTCCCAACGTTTTCTGAAAGCAACGCACATCCCTGGGAAATCCAACGTCATAGCGGACAGGCTCAGCAGAGCTATCCTCATGCCTCACGAGTGGTCTCTGAATCAGGAAGTTGCGGATCTTATCTTCTGCAAATGGGGACAGCCTTGCTGCGATCTATTTGTCACTCCTCTCAACAACAAATGCAGCAGCTACTTCTCCCTACTTCATCTTCCAGGTCATATACCCAGAGATGCTCTAGTCCACGATTGGCCTCAGGGACTCCTTTACGCTTTTCCCCTAATACCAAGACTCATACAGAAAGCAAAATCATTGGGTTGCAAAATGATCCTCATTGCCCCATATTGGCCTTGACACATATGGCTCCCGTTCCTGCACCTCCACCTTCTGGATCAACCGTGGATTCTGCACCCGGTTCCAGGTCTTCTGATTCATCAGTCAGGCGGGTTGCACCAATCCCTTCAAACTCTCCAGCTCACAGCTGGGTTACTCCACTTCCAACCTTAGCCAGGCTTTCCAGTATCTTCCCAGCAGTCTGTGATATTATTGTTTCCTCACATAAGTCTACTACGAGGAAAACGTATGCTAGTAAATGGAAACGGTTTTCTTACTGGGCAGAATCTAGAAATTTGGATCCTTTCTCAGCCCCAGTCCATGAAATTCTTGAATTTCTACCACAACTTTTTCAGTCTGGGGCAGCTTCCGCTACCATTAGAGTACAGCTAGCTGCCATTTCTAATTTTCATATCAGTATGTTTAATTCTAGCATAATGCCTCTCAAGCTCTGCAAGGCCTTTATGAGAAGAACATCTCTTCTTAGACCCTCAGTTAGAGATCCTCCTCCTCCTTGGGATCCCAATTTAGTTTAACTTCCTTAATTTTGCCTCCCTTTGAACTGGCAGCATTATGTTCCTTAAAATTTCTTTCTTGGAAGACGCTTTTTCTGGTTGCTATCACTTCAGCTAGACGTGTCTCAGAACTTCAAGCACTATGTGTTCGTCCTCCTTACCTGGTGTTTCACAAAGACATAGTTTCTCTGTGGACCAATACACCCTTTATTCCTAAAGTCTGCTCAGAGAACAATTTAAATCAATCCATAGATCTCCTAATTTTCTTTCTCAATCACAGCAACAAGGCAGAATACAAGCTCCACCAACTGGATGTGCACATACAATTGCATTTTTACCTCTATAGAACTAAGGAACTAAAAGTCAGACCAGTTATTTCTTTCTTATACCTTCAATAAACAAAGACTTCTAGTTTCTAAGGTGACCTTATCCAGATGGTTATCTGATACTATTGCCTTTATCAGTTACAAAATAAATAGCTACCAGCTAAACCAAAAGGTCATTCTACTAGAGCATTAGCCACCTCTGTAGCCTTTCAGTCTAGGTTGCCCATAGACTCAATCTGTGCAGCTGCCACTTGGGCAAACCCTCATACTTTTATCTCTCATTACAAGGTGGATATGGTCTCCCGGAGCAGAGCTTCCTTTGGTTCTACTGTTCTGAAGAGTCTGTTCCAATGAGCCACCCTGCGGTTTAGGTGCTAGGGATGCTGTCCCAAACAACAAGAACAAAGGCGAGATAAAGAAGTTATGTACCTACCTTAACGTTCCATGTTAGTTGTCTTCATCTCGCCTTCCTTCTTGCATCCCTCCCTCCTTCCCCCTTCCTAGACTATTGAGAGGAGTTCCTTTTGTTTTCACTGGCTGAGTGTATGTTATTACTTCACTTACCAGGTAATTTATGACTCTTTCCTTGTTTAGGTGTATTGGACACCCAGTTTTTAGGAAACTGGTTACTCTACTTTTGTCTAGTGTGCGCTATCACAAATGAGATCTGGGTAGCTGACGCTGGGCATTCTGGGATAAGGGGTAGCCTCGAGCCAGTAAACATCTCTCGAGCTATAGAAGATGGCCGAGTCGGAGCCAAGGATCGGCTCTGAACCCGAACAGCAAGAAGGAAGGCGAGATGAAGACAACTAACATGGAACATTATGGTAGGTACATAACTTCTTTTTACTTCTTAACCATATCTTTTTTCATTTATTTCTACCCTATTTTTAAACTCCACTTTCATTTTATCTCACTCCCTATTTTTTTCTGTAGAAATTTTTTACTTCCCTAATAAATCCAGAATAATTTCCACTACCCATTCCTTAAATTCCTGTCTTAACAGATGGATGTGGAAGAGCCAGGGTATAATTTTTTTCATTACCTTCCATTTTTATTGTAGTTGTTAATTGGCACATGATCTGAAATAGTTACTGGATGTGTATCAAAACTTTCAATTAAATGCACATGTTCTTGTGGAAAATATATTTTTTCTGTCTAGCCTAGCATGCACCTTGGGGAATGATATGTAAATTCTCTCCGAGCAGCTAATACTGAATTCACATCTTCCATACTAAATATTTGTATAACTTTCTTCAAAAATCTACCATCTCTTGTTATATTTTCCTTACAGACCCCCAGATAAATCCTTACTGTTGCAAATCAAATTCCAGCTCCCACCTGTAAGTAATATTCCTTGCTGAAAGCTGATTGCCGATTGCCTTCCAGAATTTTCTTAAGCTACATTGTAGCAGTTTTAAGTGGAATATAATTACATGCCAGTGTAATCTTCCTCTCTTGCCAGAAGCCCTTTACTACCACAAATCTACCATTATTCTTTTCCCCCCTCTTCTATCACTATTGGAGCTGCTCTAACAATTAATACAAGTACTTCCCATTTCCTTTTTTCCCAGATATTCTGATGAATAACCATCCTGAAATCTTTTCTTTATCAAATTCACATGATCAGTTATTTCCAACTGTGTTTCAAAAGAATATGTTTATTTGAAGTCATAGCTCAGCTACAAATTCATGATGCTTATGACAAGGAACATTGCAACAGAAAAAGCATAAAATGACAAGAAAATACCCAAAGGCCAAAGAGAGACAGTCTCCAGCCTGAACTTTTTCTGCAGTTTGACATCCCTAGGGGTGAGTGAATCCAACTTCAGTCTATGGCTGATAGTAGTAGCCTGACTATGAATAAGCATGTACCCATCTGCTCTTCTCAGAGCTATTTTAGCCATCAGACTGGTGTAGTGTAGTGGTAGAGCTCCAAACTCCCCAGTACAGGTATGTGAGTTTGAATCTTGTGAACCAAAACTATTCTTTCTGGCATTTGGTACAGAGGTTAAGGCTATGAGCTGCAGTTCATACTGTGTAAGGTTTGATTCCTTCACCGGTCTACTGTGTGAGCTTGAACAAGTTTCTTAACCACAGGGGCATCTGGGAATGTGGTCTAGGCTGCTCAGTGGTCATCTGGACTGCAAGCCTATTAACTACCTATGAATCTGTAGCAAATAGTTGACCTGCTTTGCTTCTTAAGTTCATCATTCATTTAATAGGCCTTGCTGTTCAGAGTCATTGAGAAGAAACTCATTACTCATTTATCTTGTGTTAGAGATACAATGTTAGTTTTGGTTTGCTTCTTGGTTATGTCGCTACAAAAATTCCAAGAAAAAAATGCCAACACTTGCTCCTTAGTGTGTCTAATTCAACTTGTGTCATTTTCACCCCCTTTCTGTTTTAGAGAAAACTGCAGTTTATTGGTTGTAAGCACTGTGTTGCTTTTAATATAAGCATAAGCAAAACAAGAGCTATATATACTTCATTGTCCGTAGTACTTCAGCACCTTTTATTTTTCTCTCTCTCGTGAAATAAATGTTTATTAAAAAAGGTCTTTTAAAGAAAAAGAAGAACAGAGTCCCCTCAAAAGTAAGTTAAGCAGGTTAGACTTGTGGAGCTTTTGTCATGCAGCATTTACAGGTGCAGGTTTAGTGGCTGGGAAATATGGCTAAACACAGAATCAGCATTCAACGAAATTAGTTCTGTTGGAAAAAGCATAACATTGCATGCCATTGACTATAACACAAAAATATAATATATATATGTGTATATATTTACACAGACACACACTTTGGAAGCTCGAAGTTTCAAAACTTCAAATTTCATACGGTTGAGACCATAAGATCGAAGTTTTGAAAGTTTGAACAGTTTAAATGGAGATCACCGTGCAGTGCAGTGCAGAACAGGACATTTACTGTTCTCTTCCCTGTAGTGCAATCTCAGAGTTGGTATATTTAAAGAGCTGGGGGTGTGGGAGTAATTTATTTATTTTTATTGAAGTTTCAAACTTTCAAAACTTTGATATTTTTGTCATGATGATATGAACTTCATAGTTTTGAAAGTTCAAGCTTCCAAAGTAGATATACATCTCCACACAGACATGTATATCTACACATACACACACACGTGTGTGTGTGTGTGTGTATAGATATATATATATATAAATATATACACACACACACACACACATATATATATATATCTTTATCTATACACACACAAGCATTTTTGTGGGAGGGCGCCTGATTGCACAACCTCAGGAGTAAGGAGAAACTGTTAGCCCCACTATTCTGCAGTTTCACTCTGTTAACTCACCCCTTGTCAACAAACATGGGACTAAGTAAAGCGAGTTCGACATTTCCTGCGATTATAATTTCTTCTGATTGCAACAAGCAGGCAGTCCATCAGCATGTTTTCAAGTATGAAATTCTAATGTTTGACATCAGAGACTGACTTTAATTTTCAGAGATTTACATGAAATCAACCAGTCTGTGAAGGACTGAGCAGAATTTGTAACATTTATGCCTGCAAAATGCAAATTATCACAAATTCAAGTATGAAACTCTGGCATTGCTGACTGACTTTAAATCTGAGTGATTTACAAATAATTGATCATTGTACAAAGGAAAAAGCAGCATTCTACAACAAGACAGTAAAGAGACATGGGGGAAAGAGTTGCAGTGCCTTGCAGTCTATGATTTGATTTTTTTTTTTTGACATTCATTTGCTCACAATGAAACAAAGCAGCTGTAACTGGTGTGTGTGTATATATGCTTGTATATGTGTGTCAGTCTGTGTTTGTGCGTGTGTAGGCATTACTTATATAATTTATATTTTGGATGTAAAGTACTTCCTCCCCAGCAATATGGAACTGTTTTACATCAAAAATATTTAAAAAAGTAGCGTGTAGTAATTAAAACAAAAAAATAACCACCCATTCTCTAAGTGCAGTAATGCCCTCCAGAGTGTATATTACTGGGGAAGTCGTACCTCATTCATCAAGTCGCTTTGTTTCCCCACTAAAACACACCCCGTTGGGCATTATTGCTTCCTTATAACATGCAGGAAAAGTTTGTTTATAAAAACTGTGTAGCTGACCTCATGGTTATATTTTGACTACTGAGAAGGGGGTCTATGAAAACTACAGCTGTTCAATGTTGTCAAGTGAAAAGTAAACAGATAATGTGAAGTTGTTCTGTCTCGCCTTTCATTCTTACAGATGGGTTCATAGCTGATCGGCCTACTACAAAGCTCTATGTCTTCAGATAGCTCAAGGCCAAGTCCCGATCCCATGATGCACCTAGAGTTACCTCAGATCTAGTTTGCCGCTGCAATAGATCAGAGGTTCTCCTAGCTCGGGCCAGTAAAAATAGTTTTTTTCTTGCTAAAATATTATTACTGATAAAGATTTTCTGATATTTACCTTTAGATACTTCGTTTTGCTTTTACAGCTTATTGTTTAGTTTCCCTTCCCTTGGTGTGACTTTTTTCTTAAACTAGTAGTTAGCTCTCTTGGCCTCGTTTTATTTTAGGGCTTGTTAAAGCTTTAATTGTACTTTAGAGTAGTTTGTGCTTGGAATAGTTTCTTTTCTGTCACAGCTTTGTTGTATTTAGTCCATAAGAGATTTGAATAGTGACTTTTTTTTGTCACAGCTTGATATAATTAGTCTTAGATGTTAGACAAATAGTATAGAGTGTGTCTAATAGTAGCTTATATTGTAGTTGTGTGCCTTTGTATAGTGACTTTTTCTGTTGCAACTTTCTTATATTTGGTCTTTAGATAAATAGTATTGTGTGTGTGTGTGCTGATTACTATTTTAGCCCATACTTTTAAAAGGGCTTGTTTGATATTTCTTATTTGGGTGTGTCTAGTTTTTTACAGCACCCTATTGACATTGTGTGTTACAGTATGGCTGACCATGATAAAGATAAACACCCTAAATCAGGGTTTAAGAAATGTCCTAAATGTAGGCAGAAAATGTCTGTCACTGACTGTCATGTGAATTGTGTTTATTGTTTGGAAGCATTGCATCTCCAGGAAAGTTGCTCCATCTGTCATTCTTTCTCTTCTAGGATTCTCCAGGAGAGAAAGCGAAAGTTAATTGACAGAGGTTTAGTTAAACCTTCCTTTCAAGAAGCTTTGAGCGACCAGGATGGATCCAGCAAATCCTCAAAGTTTTCTAAGGCTTCTACTTCTGAGGTAAAGAAATAAAAAAAAAAAATCTTCGATGTTGGTTCCACAAACCTTGGAGCCGACCGTCTTATCCTTTCGGAGCCGGTCCCAGTTTTGGAACTGGTATCCGAAGTGCCTGTCTCCACTCCTGCAATTTGTACCTCCTTCTATCCACTCATCTCGGTCTTCGATAAGCCTTTCTGATTTGGATGTGGATCGTGTGGTGCAGAAGCTTTTACAGGCACTGGCCTTTGCAAAATTTTTATCGGGTCGGACCCAAACTGCTTCGGAACTGAAGACCCTTTTACCATCTACTACTCTTCCTCCTCTGAGCCATACCAGCCCTTCGGAGCCGGAGGAGTCTGACTTGATGATCGTTGAGCCTTCGGAACTGATGCCTGCTCCAGTGTCCTCAGCTCCATTTACTCTGACATCCTCGGCACCAATTGAGGAATCTAGGAGTCAACACTCTCTGGTCGGGTCCGGGAAGGATAGTTGGACCGACTTGTCGGTTCCGTCTCTGCCTCGGGGCTTTGGCTCAGATGAGCTCGGCTGCTACCTCTGGCTCGGAGCCTGCCATCCCAGTGCCGGGGGTATCAATGGTTTCCTCTGATCTGTTGGTCCCTTCTTATCGGAGCAGAGGTGCCTTCGAAGCCATGAAGAGAGTTATGTCTCCTAAGACATCTTCGACTTCAGGTCCGGCTACCTCCTCCCCAAAAGCGCCTGTGTTTGCTTCTGCTTCTGCTTCACAGATCCTTGCAAAGCGTAGAGACCCGGAGCCTCAGGAAGCCCCATTGGGTGGCCATGCTCTTCTGAGACTTCACCAGAAGCCCCCACTGATGAGGTTCCCAGGAAGAGAATCTGTAAAATTAAGCATTTAGACTCCCCATAGGAGTCCCTCACATCCGATACCTACTTGGATGAATCAGAAGGGTCCCCACGGTCCCCCTCTGTGGATATCTCATTTGCTGAGATATTAGTAATCCTTAGGCAGAGGGGTGACTGGCAGTCCACCAACCCTACTGAAGATGAGTCAGTTCTCCTGAAGGCTTTCGGGTCTCAGTCCTCCACCTCTTGGGTGTCTCTGCCCTTTGATGAGCTTATGCAGCTGGTCTCATGAAGGGTGTGGGAGTCTTGAGACACCATGGAGCCTGTCCCCAGGAGGCCTAATAAATGTACTTCTGCCCCCAGGACAAATCTTTTCTTACTAAGGGTCTGCCAGTTGATGTCATGGTGGTGGCGGTAGCCACCAAAAGGAAATTTCAGAAACTTCTTCCTCTATCCATCCTCCTAACAGAGATTCTAGGATTATGGATAGATACGGGAAGCTCACTTACAGTTCAGCGACCTTTGCACTGCGTTCACTCAACTATGTAACACATTTTAGTAGGCTGCAAAGAGATCTTCCAAAAGAGTTCGGAGATGCTCTTCAGGGTACAGTAGCTGCAGGAGCTTCAGACAAAGTTGCCTCCCAGCTTGCTTCCCTCAACTCCATAGTAAACTCCTCCATGTGCCTCATTTCATATGCAGTTGATGGAGCAAGCAGGGCAGTGGGGTACAGGAATTGCTCTTAGGAGGCACTCCTGGATGTGTTTGTCTTCCTTCACGGAGCCCTTTAAGTCATCCTTTGTAAATACCCCTTTTGATGGCTCGTCTTTTTTCCGGCACAAAGTTAAGGAAACTTTGACCAGGTGTGAGCAGGAAGGAAAGACTCTGCCATTGGAGTCCATTTTTCCACCCCTACCAGACCCTACCCCAAAGGTCAAAGGGGTGGAAAGATGTGGTTCCGCAAAGCCCAAGGAGCCTTTCAGGACACACATGGTGAACCCCCCTCCAGGGGCAGAGGAGGGTGCAATAATGGAAGATGCCACCCTCATGGCAGAGGGGGTCCACAAAACCACGGTGACAGAGATCAGTTCTTTGGGAAGCCCTACCAGCGCTCCTAAAAGGAGGCCCAACTGTCCTACTCTGGAGGCAGTCAGGGGTCGCTTATCTTTGTATTCAGATTCCTGGCTCAAAATAAATGACAACTGGGTACAAAGTATCATTTCCAGATGATATTTTATTCCTTTCGCCACACCCCCTTCATTGACTAGAAAAATCTTGGGCATTCCACCCAGTTACAGGCATCAAGCAACAACAGAGGTCCGATCGTTCCTAACAGAAAGAGTCATCCAACCAGTCCCAGCAGACCAGATAGAATCCGGAACTTACTCAAGATTCTTTTTAGTTCCAAAAAAGACAGAGGACTGGAGACCTATATTAGACCTCAGCAGACTAAACAGATCTGTCAAGAAAGAGAAGTTCCGGATGGTCACGCTTCAGTCGATACTTACATTTTTAGGGAAAGACAGTTGGATGTGCTCGATAGATCTACAGGATGCGTACTACCAAATAAAAATGGCCAGACCATCCAGGGATCATCTGCGCTTCTGGCTGGGAGCCAATCATTACCAGTTTCGAGTCCTGCCCTTTGGTCTCACTACAGCGCCCAGAGTGTTCACCAAATGCATGGCAGTGATCACGGCTCACCCGAGATGTTTAGGATTCCAGGTGTTTCCGTACCTAGACGATTGGCTCCTCACTGCCACCACCAGGCATCAACTCATACAAGCCAGGGGCACCACTCTTTCACTCTGCATTCAGCTAAGCATTACAGTAAACTCAGGAAAATCTGCCTTGTCGCCATCGCAACATACTGTTTTTATCAGAGCAGAATTGGACACCACCACCACCACTCTGAGACTTCCAGCAGAAAGAGTCTTACTACTCCGTCAGCAGGTCCACAATATCATAGCCAAAAACAAGGCTTCCACATTAGAAGTACTAAAAGTGTTAGGCATGATGGCAGCTGCAGTATTAGCCATACCATTGGGTTGCATGCACATGCGGATTCTGCAATGGCTGTTGTTCACTCAATGGTCTTACCAAGAGCTGCCAATGTCTCATCTTATAATGATCATGAACACACGCAAAAAGGATCTTCAGTGGTGGTTAACCTCTCTTCATGTCACGATAGGTCGTCCTTTTGTTCTACCCCCCACCAGCGGTCACAGTGACCACAGACGCTTTCCTGATAGGGTGGGGGGGGGCATTTTCAGGGAAGAACAGCCCAAGGCACATGGACAGATCAAGAGACACATATGCATATCAATGTACTAGAGATGAGAGCAGTATTTTTAGCGTTGCAGTACTTCCAGGACTCTCTTCCTCTAGGTACAATTGCGATTCAGACAGACAACATGTCAGTGGTCTGGTATTTGAACAAACAAGGAGGAACCAGGTCCTACCCCCTTTGTTGTGAGGCCCTAAGAGTATGGCAATGGGCTACATCCACCCAGTGCTTTCTGTTAGCAATACACATCCTGGGGAAGTCCAACATGATAGCAGACAAGCAGAGCAATTTTGTTGTCTCACGAGTGGTCCCGCAAGAAAGAAATAGCGGGCAGGATATTCTGCAGATGGGGCCAGCCTTGCTGCAACCTTTTTGCCAACCACATGAACATGAAGTGCAAAAGCTACTTTGCCCTGATTCCCCCTCTGGGAGAAGCCCCAAAGGATGCACTCGTACACGATTGGCCTCTGGGTCAGAAGCAGGACTATTCAACCCCAGACAGATAAACCCCAATGCAGTTCTATACAATTTTGTGTATAAATTTATATGTATTGTATATGTGATTTTTTTAGTGAACAGTTCGTTCCCGGACTATTTGACCCCAGGCATATTCTTTTAAGTACTTTATCATTAAGTTATTAATTAATCAATTATTCAATAATAACACTATTAATTTTTCATTGTAAATATATATTTTTTAATATTTCTATTTTATATTTATACTAACCAATGTAAAAATTAAATAACATTTAAATCTTTAACATATAATAACTAGTGTTATGTTTTAACATATTATGACTACTGTTACTTTATAACATATGTTTTCCATCAATTCAATAAATATTTTTTAATTTTATATTATGTTGATATGTTAACTAATCTATTATCTACTATAAATAATTGCTTTAAAATTAAATGAAATCACATTTTTATTCAGGTTAATATGCCTTTTTCATCTTGAACATGTATCCTACCACCAAAGCTCAAGCAGCAACATGCAATTTTCACCATTTCACACTATCTACCATCAAAGCCTCAGGAAAGTGGGTATGGATGTATGAGTAAATGCAAACACTCTTGATTTCCAGCAACATTGATAATGTGTAGTGCTGCAGAGTGCAAAGACAAACATACACACAATACAGTCAAATCCATCTACAGTGCAGAAACATTCCTAAGTAAAACACTTTTTAAGGACTCAAGAATTTATTTGTAAAAAGTATCAACAAGTAGTTCAAAGCTTAGAAGTGCAATTCTAGGGCCAAACATCCATTTTACCATCACAATACTCAGTGCCTCTACAGCTTACACCCACAGCCCATTAACTTCAGCAGGGAAACAAACAGAACATCAAAGCAGACATCTGTCAAAATGACTGGCCATTATGTTTTTATTTTTAAATCTAATTTATTTTTAGTCCTTGTTTTATCACTAATGTTATCGTTATACGGAAACTCTGGACTAGTTAATGCTGTGAACGTCCGGATTAGTCAGCAAACTTTTTTTTGGCACTTACTGTTTTTGTATATATAATTAAAGTTTCAATTTGCACTTAGTTTAAAGTAAGTGTAGTCAAAGCACATAAATAGAAAATAAATGCTTTCTAAACCAATTATAAGAATGTTTAGACAGTCTTTCATTTCTATTTTTGTATTGATGTTCTTCAGCTTCACTTGTGTTACATTTTTTACTGAGGTCCAACTGTCTGGGGTCGAATCCAAACATCCTGTACCCCCAGGTCTCATCTATGCATTCCCACCAATTCTGTTGATACCCAAAGCACTGCAGAAAGCGAAAGCCCTGGGAAGGACTATCATTCTAATAGCCCCTCATTGGCCTTGTCAGATTTGGTTCCCCTTCCTTCGACTTCATCAATTGGAGGACCCCTGGAATCTGGAACCAGTTCCAGATCTTCTGACGTACTCGGGGGAACTTCATCCCTCTATTCAGTCCCTGAAGCTGACAGCTTGGCTGCTCCAATTCCCATCATATCCAGGTTCCATAACCTTTCTAATGAGACACAGCAAATCCTAATATTCTCTCATAAATCCTCTACGAGGAAGCTATACCTTAGCAAATGGAAAAAAATTTCTATATGGGCCTCTCAAAACAACATTGATCCCTACCTAGCCCCTATGGCTGCTATATTAGAGTTTTTGACCATGATTTTCAACAAAGGAGCTGCAGCAGCAACAGTTCGGGTTCAACTTGCTGCTATCTCTAATTTCCACCTTGGATTTGAAGGATTGAACATAATGTCATACAAACTATCCAAAGCCTTTCTCAAAGGGACCTTTCATCTCAGACCATCCGTAAAATCTCCGTATACCTCATGGAATCTAAATTTTATGCTTTCTCACATTATTCTCCCTCCATTCAAACCAGCTTCCTCATGTGACCTGAAATATTTGTCATGGAAGAATATCTTTTTAGTAGCTATCACTTCTGCCCACAGAGTGTCAGAGCTTCAAGCCTTGTCCATTAAGCCTCCTTATTTGATTTTCCATGCTGACAGAGTCTCACTTTGAACTAATCCCTCCTTTTTGCCTAAAGTTTGTACTGAAGCTAACCTTAACCAAATTATTGATTTGCCAGTGTTCTTCCCCAATCACTCCAACAACTTAGAGTATATGCTGCACAAGCTTGATGTTCACAGACAGCTCAGATTCTACTTGGATTGGACAAAAGACTTTAGAAAATCAGAACAGCTTTTTGTTTCCTTCTCAGATTCCAGAAAAGGTATGCCAGTGGCAAAAAACAACTCTTAAGTGGTTGACCGATTGTATCACATTTGCTTATTCAGCTGCCAATATGCCCTTACAACAAAGAAATGAAGGCTCTTTCTACTAGAGCAGTGTCTGCATACTCTGCTTTTTCTGCTAGACTTCCTATAGATAACATTTGTGCAGCAGCCACTTGGTCAAGACCTCATACCTTTATCACTCATTACAAAATTGACAGGGCCTCCTTTGGGTCTACTGTCCTGAAAAACATACTCCCATGACCCACCCGAGATAGATGGTGCTTGGGATGCTGCCCATCTGTAAGAATGAACAGCGAGATAGAATAACTTCACATAAAGAAGTTATGTGCTTACCATAACGTTCCATGTGAGTTCATCTCGCCTTCATTCTTACTTCCCACCCTCCTAACCTCTCCAGGGTTTTTCGAAGATCGAGATGCTGGATTCTTTCTGGTTGCTCAACCCTTCTATAGCTTTCACTTATAGAGTGATAGAATGACATATGGTATTATTATACGCAGCAGACAAGATCTTAGGTAACTCTAGGTGCATCATGGGATAGGGACTTGGCCTCAAGCTATCTGAAGACCTCGAGCTTTGTAGTAGGCCGACTGGCTCCGAACCCATCTGTAAGAATGAAGGTGAGATGAACAACTCACATGGAACATTATGGTAAGTACATAACTTTTTTTTTTGTATAAATCTGACAAAAACATTTAACTAAAGTAAGATGTTAAGTTGAATATTTCGCCTTCATTCTTGCTGGTTGGGTTCGGAGCCGATCCTCGGCTCCAACTCGGCCATCTACTAAAGCTTGAGAGCTATTTATTGCTCGAGGCCTCCTCATATCCCACAATGCTTGGCCCTAGATACCCAGATCTCGTTTGCCACTTCAGCTACGAGGTTGCGATTTTACTGGCTCAGGTCGTATTATTCCTTTTTTTTGTATTATTAGCTAAAAATTTAACTTGTATTTTTAGTATATTTAGATAGTCTCCCCTTTTAGTGTAGTTAGACTGTGTATCCCCTAGTTTATCCCACCTTAGGAAACTCATTTTTTGTTAGAGAGTTTTCTTCCCTTCCCCCCCTCCTTGTTTCTTTTCTTTAGTGGCTAACCCCACCCCTTTGCTTATCATAGGAGTAGTGTTTAGCCTTATAGTATTTGTATATTTTTATTAGGATAGTTGTTGTTAAGTGTAGTTTAACTAGTGCGGGTGTGTGTGTTTTCTGTGTGCCTTGTTTAAGTACTAGTTTAATTTTTTCTCTCTTTAGTATCCCCTTACCAGTATGTCTAAGGATACTAAAGTTTCAGGCTTCAAGAAGTGTGACTCGTGCTGTCTGAAGATGTCTCTGACAGACGGTCACACTTCTTGTGTGCATTGCTTGGGTTCCCTACACCTGCAGGACTCCTGCTCGGTCTGTCACGCCTCCAGCCCAAGAGTCCTGCAGGAGCATAGGAACAATCTTATTTTGAGAGGCTTACTTAAGCCAGAGGGATCCCCGGCCAAGCCTCAATCAGGGAAACCCTCAAAGCCCGCCAAACCATCGGCTCCCAGTTCGGAGCCGTTGCCGGGCAGAGCATCTTCCTCCTCTTTAGTTCTGGCTGGAGCCGACATCTCTAGACCTCAATCGGCTCTGACTTTAGTGTCAGAACCATCTTTGGGCCGAAAATGTTCAAGGTCCCCTTCCCTTGAATCTGTTCGTTCGGCTCCAAGGTCACCATTGCTCCAGTCTGAACTAAGCCATAGGTCCCACTCCTCTCGGTCCTCCAGGCTATCTGACCATGACTTGGAGAGGGTGGTCAGTAGACTCCTTAAATCACAGGCCCTGGCTCAAATGTTAACCAGCCCTTCTCAACAGACTGTGGCTGTCCCGGTGTCTTCAGCAATTCCTCCTCTGACACCCCCTTTGTGTTCAGAGCCAGAGCTGGTTGGGGCTCGAATCTTGGAAACTGAGCCGATACCACACCTTTCGACTCCTTTGTCGGCTCTGATCTCTTCATTGGTTCCGTCCTTGGAGGGATCTGGGCGCCGGGACTCCCTCGTCGGCTCCGAGGGGGCGAGTGGCATTGGACCCTTGTCCGACCCCATTCTCCCTCTCGGGGCTTTGGCGCAGGTGAGCTCGGCCCTGACATCGGCCTCGGAGCCGTCCCTCTCAGTGCCGGCAGGGGTTCACGTCTCTTCGGAGCGGGGACCTTCTGCTCTGCCTGATAGGGGCGCCTTCGAGGTCATGAGGAGCGTGCTGACTCCTGAGTCGGCTCCTCTATCGGCCCCTTTGGCTCCTCCCCCCATTGTGCCTGCATCGGTCTCTGCCCACCCATCTGACCCCAAGCGTGGAGAACAGATGCTCCAGGTCGCCCCATTGGGCGTATCTTCCTCTTCTGAGGCCTCCCCTGATCTTTCAGAGGAGCCCCCTCAGAAGAGAAAATGTAAGAGGAAACATGTCGACTCCCCCGAGTCAATCACGTCTGATACCGACTTGGAGGATTTGGAAAGGTCCCCAAGATCCCTCTCTGAGGATGTCTCTTTTTCAGACATCCTAGAGATCCTTAAGCAGAGGGGGAACTGGACTGCCCTTAACCCTTCCGAGGACGAGTCAGTATACCTGGATGTGTTTGTTTCTCGCCCTTCCACCTCCTGGGTGTCTCCACCCTTCGACCCGCTCATGGAAGTAGTGGCTCGAAGGGCGTGGCCAGCCCGGGACACAATGGAATCAACTCCCCGTAGGCCCACTAAGTTCATTACAGCCCCACCCAACAAACAATTTTTGACAAAAGGTGTCCCTGTTGATGCCATAGTGGTGGCAGCAGCCATGAAGAAGGAGTTGGCTGACCCTTCAGTGCCTGTCCATCCACCTAATAAAGAGTCTAGGAGAATGGACAGGTACGGGAAGCGGATGTTTTCCTCAGCGACTTTTTCCATGCAGTCGCTGAATTATCTGTGCCACTTACACCCACCTTCAAAGGGATCTTCTCAAGGAACTGGGTGATACCCTTCAGGATCCATCAGCTGCAGGGGCTCAAGATAAGATTAACTCCCAGCTGGCGACCCTTAACTCAATCGTCAACTCCTCCATGTCCGTTGGGGCGAGTAGGGCCACAGGTACAGACGTGGCTTTGAGAAGACATGCCTGGATGCGGTTATGTAACTTTGCTGACCCCTTTAAGGCGTCCTTCACCAATACCCCCTTCAATGGTTCGGCTCTGTTTGGACCACAGGTGAAGGATACCCTTACCAGGTGTGAGCAGGAAGGTAAGACTCTCTCTGCTGTGGGAGTCCAATTTTCTACTCCCTCTAGACCATACCCTAAAGGTCAGAAGAGTGGGAAAATGTGGTTTCGGAAACCCCAGGGAGTCGCGCCTGACACACGTGGAGAGTTTCCCTCCAGGGGCAGAGGAGGAAACAATAATAGACGCCACCCGAGGGGCAGAGGGGGTCTGCAAAATCAGGGTAGCAGAGAATCTTACTCTGACAAACCCTTTCAGCACCCCTGAGGGGCTGGCCCGACTGTCCACCTTCGGAGGCAGTCGGGGGAAGATTGTCATTGTACCTAGAAGCCTGGCAACTCCTCACACAAGACAAATGGGTACAGTCCATCATATCCGAGGGTTACAAAATCCCCTTTGTCCACACCCCTCTACAAACAACCAAGTCCCTTCCAGATGTTCCACCCGGTTTAAGGGAACAAGCAGTGCCAGAAATTTCAAAACTGCTAAAAAAAAGGGCCATCCAGCCAGTCCCAGCAGACCAGCAAGGATCCGGAATTTACTCCAAGTTCTTTTTGGTACCAAAAAAGACGGGACTGGAGACCCATTTTGGATCTCAGCAGGTTAAACAAATCTGTTCAAAGAACGAAGTTCCGGATGGTCACGCTTCAGTCCATTCTACCCTTTTTGGGTCAGGACAATTGGATGTGCTCCATAGACCTTCAGGATGCATACTACCATATCAAAATGGACAGGTGCTCCAGAAGGTTTCTCCGCTTCCGGCTGGGAGACAGTCACTATCAATTCAGAGCCCTGCCCTTTGGTCTCACCACAGCCCCCGCGATGTTCACCGAATGCATGGCAGTGGTTACGGCTCACCTGAGACGGCGAGGATTCCAGGTGTTTCCATATCTAGACAACTGGCTCCTTACTGCTTCCACCAGGCATCAGCTACTGCGAGCCAGGGATTATACCATCCAAACTTGTTCCGAGCTAGGTATCTCAATAAATTTCTAAAAATCTGCATTGTCGCCTTGTCAGTCTATAACCTTTATAGGCGCAACATTAAATACAAAAGATCTGTCCGCAAAACTTCCTCTAGACAGTGTGTCAGACATTCACCGGCATGTGCAGGTCTTACTGCAGTGCAAGAGGATTCAGGCCAGATTTGTTCCAAAAACATTGGGTCTCATGGCAGCAACAATCATACTAGTTCCCCTGGCTCGTTTTCACATGCAGATTCTTCAGTGGATGCTTTTTTACCCAATGGTCCTTTCAGCAACTGCTGATGTCTCACAAGATAATAATCACTCAATCATGCAAAGACCAACTGGCTTGGTGGGTGGTCTCCCCTCTATTACTCCAGGGCAGACCGTTTTTTCTTCCTCCTCCTGTTGCCACAGTGACCACGGATGCCTTCCTGATCGGGTGGGGGGGGCATTTTCAGGGCAGGATTGTCCAGGGCACTTGGCAACCTCTAGAGTACCACCTGCACATAAACGTCTTGGAGATGAGAGCAGTGCTTTTAGCGTTGCAAGCTCTTCAGGACTCTCTACCCACTGGGACTATTGCAATTCAAACAGACAATATGTCTGTAGTGTGGTACATCGACAAGCAGGGCGGAACCAAGTCCTATCCCAAGTCCTATCCCTTATGTCGAGAAGCACTCAGACTCTGGCAGTGGGCGATCTCCTCTCAACGGTTTCTGATAGCAATGCACATCCCCAGGAAGTCCAACGTCATAGCGGACAGGCTAAGCAGAGCTATTCTCATGCCTCACGAGTGGTCTCTCAATCAGTCAGTAGCGGACAAAATTTTCCGCAGATGGGGTCAACCTTGCTGCGACCTTTTTGCAACTCCTCTCAACAGCAAGTTCGATGATTTCTTCACTCTCTTCCCCCTTCCCGGCCACTTCCCCAGAGACGCTCTAGTTCACGATTGGCCCCGGGGTCTTCTGTATGCATTCCCACCCTTTCCCCTAATTCCCAAACTAATTCAGAAGGCGACCGCATTGGGATCCAGGATGATCCTCATTGCCCCTTACTGGCCTCGACAAATTTGGTTCCCATTCCTGCATCGTCACCTGCTGGAGCAGCCTTGGAATCTGGACCCAGTGCCAGACCTCTTGGTCCATCAGTCGGGCGGGCTGCACCGATCCCTTCAGTCTCTCAACCTCACGGCTTGGTTGCTCCACTTCCAACCTTAGCCAGGCTTCCACATATTTCTCAGCTGGTACGTAAAATCATCCTTTCTTCACACAAATCTACTACCAGGAAGACTTATGCTAGTAAGTGGAAATGTTTCTCTTTCTGGGCAGAGGCTAGGAATATAGATCCCTTTTCAGCCCCTGTCCACCACGTTCTAGATTTTGTAGCAGAACTTTTTCAAGCTGGCTCCTCGTCTGCCACCATCAGGGTCCAGTTAGCTGCTATTGCAAATTTCCACGCTGGCCTATCAGAAACAAGCATCATGTCCCACAGACTTTGCAAGGCTTTTCTTAAAGGGACTTTTTTGCTTAGGCCCCCGGTCAGAGATCCCCGCCTCCGTGGGATTTGAACTTGATATTAGCTTCCTTGATTCTTTCCCTCTTTGAACATGCGGCTTCCTGTTTCTTAAAATTACTCTCCTGGAAGACTCTCTTTTTAGTAGCCATCACCTCAGCTAGGAGAGTTTTGGAACTTCAAGCCCTCTGTATTCATCCTCCTTACCTTGTCTTTCGTAAGGATAGAGTTTCACTCACGACTAATCCTTCGTTTCTGCCCAAGATACCTTCTGAAACCAACCTGAATCAGGTTATTGATCTACCTGTCTTTTTTCCTAACTATTCGAACAAAGCTGAACAAAAGTTACACCAATTGGACGTTCATAGGCAATTGCATTTTTATTTGGATAGGACTAAGCAAACAAGAAAATCAGACCAACTTTTCCTGTCCTATGCTGAGGGCAAACAGGGGCTGCCAGTTTCAAAAGTAACCTTATCCAGGTGGTTGGTCCTCTATTATTACTTTGATTTATCAACTGAGACATAAAGAACTCCCTACTAAACCTAAAGGTCATTCCACCAGAGCATTAGCTAATTCGGTAGCCTTTCAAGCAAGACTACCAATGGAATCTATTTGTGCTGCAGCCACATGGGCCACTCCTCTTACTTTCATTTCACATTATAAGTTGGATATGGCCTCTAGGAGTAGAGCTGATTTTGGTTCCACTGTGCTCAAGAGTCTGTTCCGATGAGCCACCCAGGACTAAGGTGCTAGGGACGCTGTCCCAACCAGCAAGAATGAAGGCGAGATAGACAACTTAACATTAAGAAGTTATGTACCTACCATAACGTTCCATGTTAGTTGTCTTCTTCTCGCCTTCTTTCTTGCGTCCCACCCTCCATCCCCCTAGCCTGGACAGACCGAGAAGAGTCCCTTTTTTTTGAGGCTTTCTTCCTCTGGCTAATTCTTATCTGGGTTACGTCCTTCCTCTTTTTACTACTGTAGGTAAACCTTGTAGTTTGGACGGATGTCCTTGAAATTTTTCTATGGTGTTAGCTCTGCCAAACGAGATCTGGGTATCTAGCGCCAAGCATTGTGGGGTATGGGAAGGCCTCGAGCCAGTAAATAGCTCTCGAGCTTTAGTAGATGGCCGAGTCGGAGCCAAGGATCAGCTCCGAACCCAACCAGCAAGAAAGAAGGCGATAAGAAGACAACTAACATGGAACATTATGGTAGGTACATAACTTATTAATGTACTTGCTACCATGGAAATGAGAACTCCTAGTTATCTGACCCACATGTTGTGATACTACAGTAGTCTTTAAACAGAAGACTTACAGCACCAACTGCATTTCTTTAATAGAGTTCAGAAATGGCACACACAGCTAACATAGTTGTGATCTATATTGTTACATATGGATGTTCATTATTCTCACTGCTGCAGTAGCCTTTTGGCTATGTAAGTTGTGCCATACCTAGGACACAACAACTTGCTAGTTCTGAATCCCTCTTACACATTTGTTCTGACTGTGGATTGGACAGTCAAGAGGAGGGAAATCAGTAGTCTGAGTGAATAAATTATCAGTTCTCTCTTGCTATCTCAAGAGGAAACATATCTGAAGTTCTACAGGAGCAACAGTTGGTCTTTTAGCTTAATTTCTTGCAGATAAGTCCACACAGCAGAGCTCTTCCATGCAGAAATTGTACTTTAAAAGAAAGTAATATTTATTTTGTGACTAAAGGCAGTGTTTCTCCTTTAAGAAACCTGCTATTTTTTTCTTAGTGTCAGAAGTTTTCTGGCAAGGACTGCAATTTTTGACTAAAGGCTTATTTTTGTGGTAAAAGTTTATTATTTATGTAAACATTTACTTCATTTGTGAAAAATCAAAGGGTAGGGAAGTGTTTTAAAGGGGTAGAAAATGGTTTGAATGTATTTAGTACCTGTGTACACTTCATGATTACTTGCTTGTTATCTTTTCTGTCAGTGTGCATTGTAAACAACATTATTTCTTATTAGGATTGGGTAAGTATAAGTGTGGGTGTGTGCGCTGCTTGTCAACACTTCTGTGACTATTTGCCTTCTGAATAACTGGTTCCAGCACTGCTTGCTTACTAACTTTCAGGCTTCATCTGCTGCTGCAGCATGGATAATTACACTGATCCTACTGGCTTTTCTCCTACTGTACCTAAAATGAAGAAACGGCACAATAAAGATCCCTTGTCACCACTGCAGTCTCAGTCATTGCCTCATCAGTTGTTGAGTGCACTTGTAGTTGCCATCCATTCTTCATCAGACCACTCACAATCTTCTTTAGATTCTACTGGCATATTCCTTTCAGCCACCCTGGATGGGGTCAGCAATGTCCTGTTCAGCTGTTCTATTATGTGTTATAGGTGTAGGAGAATCATCCTTGGGTTAGAGATATTCCGGGTGATGCTTCTCGGTGTAAGAGGGCAAGAAACCCCCATAGTCACCTGCAAAGAAGAAACAAAAGGTTAGATATTTTTCATCTGAAGACATGGTATCTGTTAGAAAAAAATATATATTTTCTTACCTCAGTTATTACAGACTGTTAATCCTGGTGGTCAGAAATCCTTACTTGTGGGCAGTGCCACTAAAGAAAATCCTGAGGAAAATCTGTCTGAGGATTCTGACATAGACCAAGCTTCTTCTTCTGGGGATTCACAAGCCCATAACTGTGACTTGGAGGAAACTTGCTCCTTTCCACCTCCTTTGGAGGAATTTTCTCTCTTAGACTATTTCCATGATGAGTGAGGTAATTTTGTGGGAGTAGGTGGTTGTTCCTCTTGAACTGAGGAGTTATTACGATGTCTTACAAGTGGATAATACCTCATTATACACCCATACCTCCCATGTTGCCAGCCTTGGAGTATGTGTTTAATACTGCCTGTTATAACACTGACGTTCAACTTTCAGTCCTCAAAAAGGTGAATAGACTGTATAAAATAATTTTCTTTTCCACATGAGGTTATAAAATTCTCAACTATCCGGTACATATGTGGAAGTTTATTCTGTTTTGTGCAGACAGTTTGATGGGGGGTACTCTGCCTCTTTTCCTTCAAAGATTATCACTTTTCTAAATTGTACCATTTCTAACATTTCTCAAGTATCTGAACTTGCTTTGAAGAATGTGTATAATTGTGTAAATACTGTGTCTAGGGCCACTGCTGCTGCTGTAGTTTTGAGGAGATATGCCTGGGTACATAATCAAAAATTTGTTGATAAAGTCACAAATTTTGTAATCTGCACTAGATAAGGAAGTTTTGTTTGGCCCTTCTGCTGTTTAAGTCCTCAAACAATGTGACAAAAGAGAGAGATTAATTCAGGGACTGTCTTTAAGATTTTTCAGGCCTCCATTTACAAATCTCCCAAATCATCTTTTCCTTTAAACAAGTTAAAGAGATAGCAGGGGACCGATAAAAAACTAGGAGCTTTCCGAATAAAAAAATGCACAAAATTAAACCTCAAAATGACCATGCCAGCATTTTATCCATCAACTCTTCATGTCCTTATCCCTCCATATCTGTTCCAGAAACTGCTTCTTTGCATTCTCCTTTGGCAGCAGATTTTTTTTCAGACTCTTTGATGCTAAGAATGGTTCAGGGTGGGTATAGGTGTTACTGGGTTAAAAAATACTTCCTTTCAGGGGAATTTCACCATCCCTAAACCAGAGTTTTCGCCTCATGGTTCTCATCACTTACCCTAGTGGTCACTGAACTAGTGACTTTCAATCAATGTGGCAAAGCCTTCCATTTCAGGATGTTTCTGGTACCACAAAAAGAACTTTATAAGAGACCTATAGTGGATCTTTTCTTTCTCAATCTGTATAGGAAAGTAACAAATTTCAAAATGCTGACCCTTCAAACACTATTACCCCCCTCATATCTTCGGGTTATTTACAGCACTAGCGGTGTTTCCAAAATGTCTAGCTCCAGTCATAGCTCATTGTGTACTGAATGACATTCACATATTTCCCTATTTCAACAACTTACTTATATTTGCAGAGTCTTTCCCTAGAAATCAAGTGTCCTTAACATGGGTTTAATCGCTTTTTACACATCTTGTATTCCAGGTAAAGTTCAGAAATTCTCCTTGACTCTATCACATAGGTTTGTGTTTCTGGGCTGTGTTAGACATTTATCAGCAAAAGGCTTCTCTTAAACAGCAGAAGGTGGATTTTTATCTGGAGTCTTTCCTGGGCTGCCCCAGACTTCTGCAAGAGAATATCTTAGGATTCTAGGGTTCATGTCCTCTGTTATTCTCATGATTCCAAACTCTGTGATTTGTAAACAACACGGATTCAACATCTTCATCTTCTGGAATTTTAGATTCCATTTTGGACTTTGTAAAAAAAAAAAAAAACTATATATATATATTGTTTCCGGGATGCCTCCAGGTTATTTCAGTCAAACCACTCTGTTGTGGTACATAAACAAGGGGTGGGGAGCAGGTCTTGTTCTTTCTGCGGACAGGCTATGATGGCACTGCAGATAGCTATGCAGCATTTCTTAACCTTCCAAGAATCTTACGTTCCATTAGTGCAAAATATCATGGCAGACAGGCTGACCAGGATCAGGACCCACCTGTCACAGATGTAAATTGAATGAGGGGGTCTTCCAAGAGTTGATCCAGTTGTGGGGAACACCTTAAACTGACCTGTTTGCCTTCATTTAAAACATACAACTGAACAAGTTCTGTTCGGGGGGAGGATCCTTGCAGGCAAGCCTAGACAATAGATGCATTTTTGTTCCCATTCCTTTATGCATATCCACCATTCCACTGATATCCATGGTAATTCTGAAGATTCAAAAGGACTCTCCAGAAGTCATTGTGGTGACTCCCTTTTGGCTCCGGCAACATTGGTTCTCCCTTTTTATGGAATTGGCCAAGGTCAATTACCACAAGCAATCTTACAGACTGAACCTACTCACACAACATGAGGAGTTTGATGCACTCCAATTGCAAACATCTTCAATTTACTGTCTGGATGATTTCAATCCTAATATCTTTTATGCATCATTTTCATGGGGACATGCAATAGATACAAAGGTAGGCAAGGAATTCTGCTCTTAGGAAATCTTATGTTAACCATTGCAAGATTTTCTAGTTGGTGCCTCACCTATAACCAGGGCCACCCTATCTGGGATTATCATCTGTGGTTCTCAAACATTGGTGTTACTGTCCTTTGGCAAGAGATATTTATCAACCACTTCACCATGCCTGCCTATGGATCTTCCTCTTCAAACTTCATTCAAGTTGCTGTACAAAGAGATTTTCTCTTTATGTATGGTAGTCTGTTATTCAGGTGACAATTGGGATCTAATTTTTTGCTGGCAAAGTAATTTCTGTCTTAGTTTGAACCAGCTGTTCTGGCTGCTTTTTGGTCGACTACTTTATTGCTCTGATATCTGCAAGAGAATATCCAGTTTGCAACCATTTATAGTGGGTTAACCATTTTGCATTTCCATATATATATATATATATATATAGGAATAGCTTTAGAAAAAAAAAATCCTCCATGTATGCCCTTGCTGCTTTGAGTGTACCCTGAATCTAGTCCTCTACCTACCGCATTTCCTTCAGAATTTAAATGACTGGGAGAATGCTTTGTGTATACTTGTCATGTTTTGCAGTGCATATTTTGTTTGTTGTCAGTACTATGTCCTGTAGGAAAGTTATACATCTGTGAAATTCCTAGTATGAGATTGGAAAAGGACAGCCTATATCAATTCAGACAGTTCCAGTTAGTTCCTATTATGCATTTTCTTGTTTTTCCTACCATGATAAAACATTTCCATGTAGAATTAAGGCACATTGTAATGAAGCCTTGTTTTCTTAAATGTTATTGAACAGTCCTGTATATATAGTTTTAAAAATACTACATATTGGATTCCTTTTTCAGGACCAAGACTGGCTTTGCTAGGGCCATCCTCCAGGGGCCTCTGGATCCTTATCCTTCCTTCTCCTTGGTTGGATAGGCTTTGGCAATCAACTCGTATAATCAAAAGGCTACTACAGTAGTGAGAATGATGGACACAGTACATTGTGTAAGTTGCTCTTACCATAGCAGTATATGTTCAAATTCCTCACTGCTGCAGTAGCTGCACTAATCCACCATCCTCCTCCTGCATATAGTTAATTTTTGGAATATATAGTTACTTGTTACTTTTTATGGCTTTTACATATTCAAGATGAATATGCTGTTCTCTTTCTGTATGAACATGAAAGTCCTGTAGATTTCATCAATGTTCTTTATGTTTCACTGTTGCAGTCATCATCTGTGGGTTATCCCTGCTGTGGTAGCCCTCGTCTGGACCGAATACTAGAGTCAATGTTTTTCTGTGTCGGCTGCTGTCGCTTGCTGCCTGATGTCAGGTTGTCAGTGCTATAAAGGAAGGCAGCTGACAACAATACATCAGTCTTACTTGCTGTGAAGTCCGTAGCAGAAACAGTTCGCAAGTGGGCCAGTCGGTCACTACCAGAGTTTGAATTACAGCTGAAAACGTCTAAAGCTAAGTACCCCATTGGGGATCCTTTTTTCTTGCACTAACCGATGTCCAAAAAAGTTAACAATTGTCTCGCCTGTGGAAAGCAAATACCACACTAAGACTTCCATTCATATGGCGTCACTTGTGTAGGCCCAGACCACAACGTCCCCTGTTGTCAGTTCTGTGCCCTCTTTAACAAACACAAGAACCATTTGTCATAGAGCTCTTATTTCAGCCAGGTATTTTCATTTTCTGACTTCACATTCCGAAATGGCATCCGTCAGCCAACAATCCATAGATGTTCCAAAAAAATGTAAGGATAAATATAGAGACAGACCACACAAGGCTAAGCCTTCTGGCGACTCTCCCGCTAAGCATGTCATCAGTTATCCGGAATTCAGTGAGGCACCTTCACAGCCCCTGATGCCCGGTTCGATACCTTCATAGGCCTCTACTGAGACCCTTTTGGAGTCTGGTATGCCATGGAAATCTTCGTCTTCCAAGCCTTTGGTTGTCTCTGCCTTGGATGGGTCCAGAGCCGCGATGCAGGCACCGGCTTCCGAGGAGGTTTTTTTTGCACTACTGAATCTAGACAAAAACTGACGTCTTCTCCGACTACAGTTTCTCTCAGATTGATGGATACTCTTAGGCCTAGAGGCAAGACCACTCCTAAGAAAACTACTTCTAGCCACCATTTTACTCCTGCTCCACCACCCCAAGCTCAAATGCTTTAAATGGTGGAGGATATTATCACCCTTATCAGGGGGTAGTCAGACCACATCTTCTAAAAGGAAAAGAGACATTTCTCCTGAAATACTGATAGAACAGGATTCTGAGGAGTCTGATTATTCAGATTTTGAAGAGGAACAGCAACCTCTGACTGCTTATGAGGATTCAGATGCAGAGGAATCCATTCCTTCTGCTCCCCACCAGAAGATCTTTCCTTTGGGGAAACCCTTCACACCCTCAGGGAACATTTCCACTGGGAATCTCAGGACTTCCCTCAGTCTAAGAAAAAACAGAGTTTCTTGTCCTGCCCCAGCACAGACCCTTGGCCATCCCTCCAATCTTAGAGGTGGTTGATGATGTCTTCCATGAATCCAGCTTAACTCCTGATGCCCTCCAACCTGCTCCCAGAAAACCTGACAGGTATTACAGAGTACCAAATTCTCACAAATACCTGTACAGAAATCCTGTTGCAAACCTGGAGGTCATTACACAGGGACCCAAAGGAGCTAAGGCTAGTTCTCCAAAGAATCATATACCTTCTGACAAGGACTCCAGAGCTCTGGACAGATGGAGTAAAAAAGTATACACCTCTGCAACCTTAGTTATCAAAGCACTCAACTCTCAGTTCCACATGTTAAAGTATCAACAACATACTTTGGAACTATTAAAACAAAAGATTTCAACCTTTTCTGACTGTGCCAATTTGAAAGAGTTAGCAGATTTACTGCACTCTACTTGTCAAGTGGCCAAACTCTCATTGCACTGCAGGTATGATGCCCTAGAAGCCTCAAGCAGGGCAGCAGTGTCAGGATCTGTCATTAAGAGACATGCATGGTTGAAGGAACAACCTCTCCCTGATCATGTCAAATCTAACTTACTTGATGCACCCTTGGATAAGGACTGCTTGTTTGGAGTAAAAGCAGAAGAAGTGCTTAAAAGATGGAAGACAAAGCAAAATCTATGTAAACAGTAAAAAAATTCCTTCAGGTACAACCTCCTAGGTTCAGCATGAATTTTCCCTCAAAACACTGATCCTTTCCTGCACCTAGCAGACAGAGGCAAGATAAGCCCTGCAGGGACAGACCACTAAGACTCCTATCCCAGGGACAGCAGAGAACCAAACAGTGGACCACTTCCACTCCAAAGGCAGGGAGTTCTAAGCCATCCCTCTATGGCAAAAACTCTCAGTGACTCCCTCTCCCCCCTCTGCCCTCTTTTCGCTCCCCAAAAACTAGGAGGAAGGCTCTGCTTCTGCAAAGAAAATTGGCTTTCTGTCACAAAGGACCAATGGGTCTTAAAGATCATTTTTCAGGGATACAAATTCTCCTTAAATAAACTCCCAATTCCAAGAGGGTACCCAGACTGACTTCCAAATCAGTGGGCAGAGGCATTGAAACAAGTCCAAACTCTCATATCCCAAGGGGCAGTAGAACCTGTCCCCTCAAACAGGCAAATGCTTTTATTCCAGACTATTCCTTTTTCCCAGAAGAGGGCAGTTGGTGCCCCATCCTGGATTTATCCATTCTGAACACCTTCCTGGTGGTCCCCAAATTCAAAATCCTAATGTTGCAGCAGCTGCTGCCTATGCTGACAAAAAATGTCTCGTTAGTTACCCTAGATCTAAAGGATGCCTACCTCCACATTCTCATAAGGAAATCCTGCAAGAAATTCCTTTGCTTCAGAGCAGGCTCACAACAGTTTCAGTTCTCTGTGCTACCCTTTGGCTTATCTACTGCTCCCAGGGTATTCACCAAATGCTTAGCCCCAGCCATAGCCTTTTGCAGACAAAAAAAATATACACCTTTACCCTTATCTGGACGACTGCCTCATTCAGGCAGATTGCAAAGAAAATCTCCTCAAGGACCTCCTCTTTGTCATAACCCCCAAAGCTCCTTAGGGTAGAGCATCAATGAGAAGAAATCAAAGCAGACACCCTCCAGGAAGATCATTTTCTTGGGAGCACTGCTGTACACAGTATCCCAAATGGATTTCCTATCCCCAGAAAAATAAAGTTTCCTGCCTCTCTATTTTACCCAGCTGGTTTCCAGAAATCACCTCACCATGAGGAAGTCCCTGTAGCCCTTGGGGTACATGGCATCTTGCATGCTTCTAATTCCTATGGCCAGGCTTCACATGAGAAAACTTCATTGGTACCTAAAGAATCCTTGGTGTCAGCACTCTCAGCCTGTAGAGACCTCTCTACCTCTGATCCCCTGCATAAGGGCTGAATTTCTCTGGTGGGCAGGGGCCTGTGACCAGAACAAGGGGTTTTCTTTCACACAACTGGGCAGACCATTTCCACCGATGCCTCAGACATAGCTTGGGGCACTCACCTAGAAGGCAGATACACCCAAGGTATTTGAGATGCCCAGCACTTTCCCTTGCATATCAACCAGAAGGAAATGATGGCAGTACAAAAGGCTCTGACATCCTTCAAACCCCAGTCTCAAGCCAGGGGTTCTCCTTATCAAAACAGACAACACCACAGTAATGTGGTACATCAACAAACAGGGAGGGACCCAATCTTACCCTATGTGCAGGCTAGCCATGAACCTCTGGCTGACGGCCTCTTCCATGGGACTGCACCTGAAAACCCAATACCTACCAGGGATCAACAACACCCTGGCAGACTACTTAAGCAGAAACTTACTGGACCCCTTTGAATGGCAGCTCCACAGAAAAATCTTTTTACAAATCACTCAGGGTGGGAGACTCTCGAGGTGGATCTCTTTGCTTTGCATCTCAACCATCAGCTGAAAAAATTTCTGTACCAGGGAGTATCACCACCTAGCGTTTAAGGTGGATGCCTTGACCTTCCCCTGGAACACCCTATTTGTGTATGCATTCCCTCCTCTGCCTCTTATTCCCAATGTACTGATCAAAATAAGGGAGGAGAGATCAAAGGCCATCCTCATTGTTCCAGATTGGCCCAGACAATGTTGGTACCCCTTACTGCATAGCCTGACCTTACAGCTTCCCAGGCAGCTCCCCCTGATCTCAGACCTCTTATCTCAGGTGGAGGGGGGGGGGTGAATGCTGCATCCAGACTTACAGACTCAAACTATCAGCATGGCTAATACTCTGAAGGCAGACAAGGGGCCCCTGTTAAACAAACAGGTCCTAGACATTATCAGAGAGGCCAGAAGGCCCTGCACCAGAAAATCTTACACAGGAAAATGGAAAATATTCTGCTCCTGGAGCCAGTCCAGAGGGGCAATACCTTGCAACCTTCCATCCCTCTTATCCTGGACTACCTAGCAGTGCTACTTGATAGTGGCTTCTCCTTCTCCTCTGTTAAAATCCACGCCTCAACCATTTCAGCTCTTATTGATATAGAACAGCCCCTGCTCTCCTTCCATCCCTCTTATCCTGGACTACCTACCAATGCTACTTAATAATGGCCTCTCCTTCTCTTAAAATCCACACCTCAACCATTTCAGCTCTTTTTGATGCAGAACAGCCCCTGTTCTCCCATCCTTTGATTAAACAATTCCTCAAAGGAGCTTCTAATATCAGACCTTCCAGAAGGCCACCCACTCCAGCCTGCAACCTGGATTATGTTTTGGAAAAAATAACTTTACCACCCTTCAAACCTGCTGCTTCAGGAGAACTAAGATACCTCTCCTGGAAGACTGCTTTTCTCCTAGCTATCACCTCAGCCAGAAGGGTTTCAGAACTTCAGGCACTAATGGCCATTGAGCCTTTCATCATCTCCCATGCAAACAGGGTCTCTCTGAGGACTAATCCCTCATTTATGCCCAAGGTGGTATCTAATGTAACTCTCAACCAGGCCATACATCTACCCACCTTCCTTCCTAACTCTCAAAACAAGGGGGAAAGAATTCTGCCCTCACTAGACATGTACAGACAGCTCAGATACTATCTGGACCATACTAAACCCTTCAGGAAATCAGACCAACTACTTGTCAGCTTTGCCCCAGGGTAAGAGGTGAAGCCCATTTCCAAATGGACATCACACTGTATCCATTTTTTCTACAGATTGCATGGGGAACCCCCCCCCAAGACTATTCAAACCCATTCCACTAGGGCAGCCTCCACTTCCACAGCATTCCTCAGAGGAGATCCCACCAGGGACATCCTGGAAGCTGCCACCTGGACTTCTGTCCTTACCTTTACCAAGCATTATCACCTACCTCTATTTTCTAAGGCTAGGGCAGGGTTTTCCTCTGCAGGGTATGCTGACCCATTCCTAGGTGTCATACTAATCCTACCACCCCTCTCAGCTTTGGGAATCCTCTCAAAGGTGATTACTGCAACAGTGAAACACAAAGAGCATAGTACAGGTGTGTATACTTACCATAAATGTAGATGTTTGAGTGTATTCACTGTTGCAATCCTGGTTTCCCACCCTCCTTATATCTTCTTTCTTTAAGGAGACATAAGTTTCTAATGGTGGCTTTTAGCCAACAGGACCACTTTACCATATTTACTTGGGCCTCTGGTTAGGCAAGAAAAACTGATGTAATGGCATCAGCTGCCTTCCTTTATAGCACTGATGTCAGGCAGCAAGTGACAGCAACTGATGCAGAAAAACATTGACTCTGGTATTCAGGCTGGCCAAGGGCTACCACAGCAGGGATAACCCACAGGTGATGACTGCAACAATGAATACACTCGAACATATACATTTATGCTAAGTGTACACAACTGTACTTTGAGTGCTGATTTCCCTCCTTTGGGCTGTCCAGTTAATAGTCAAAGTGAAGGTGTAGGAGGGAGCCAAAGCTTTGTAAAGCTGGCTGGTTGTTATGTCTTAGGCAGGACACAACCCATATAACAAAAAGGCTAGTGCAGCAGTGAGGAATTCAGACATCTACTGTTACAGTAAGTGCAACTTGCACATCAACACTTTATGGCATATGGATGCCAACTTCAGATTTGCTGTTCCTTGGACAGTTAAGAGACACAATTGGCTCAGGGCACAGCTTCTTCCAGACAGTGTCAAAGGTCAGTAGTTAGATGCACAACTGGACACAAATTTCTTGTTCATTTCTTCTCATAAGTCCTTAAAAGATATGAATTTATAAAAGGCAAGCTGGTAGAACATGCAAAGCCCTTTCTCTTGTGCTTTGACAACTATCATATATATTCTTAACCCCTTTTACAGAAGTTGTCAAGCATCAGCAATACTGCCAAAAAGGCAGAATCGCATAAAGCTTGGATGTAAAACACTATTGGCCACGCCCAGCACCACGGGCTATTTCAGCAGGACAAATGCTTCAGTAAATGGCCAGTGACAACCTAATCCATCATTGCTTTCAGTGTGCCTCATCTCCTTAACTCCTAGGAGGAACATTTGCCTGTTTTATAACATAGCAATTTCAGGTCAGCAAGGACAAATAAGTCAGAGACATCTCAGCAGGTTACATAATATAGTTTTTTTTGTCACAAGAGGCTAGGCCCTGTCTCCTCTTCTTCAAGAGATCACTTAGTCTTTGCTTTCTCTTACACCTAGCTTCCAGTACACCAGGCAGTTCATATAAGACCAGAGACAGACCAAGAAAAAGGATTTTATTCAGGATACCTAGTTCAGAAATGAAAAGTAGATAAGTCTCTTTTATATCTTGCAGATTTGAACCAAAAAAAAAAAAAAAAAAAAACTATAAGTGCTGCCTCTCCTGTTTTAGACATGCAGAATTGTAACCTGTATGTTCCTCTCTGTAAGGCCTAGAAAAGTTCCAAAAGTGCTGAATGAATGCTACTTCTGATACTAGTCCTACTGTTGAAGTGAATCCACATGGATCATAATGATCTAACATTATGTAAGTGCATAAATTTTGTGGATAAGCCTTTGATACAACCCTTGTATATTTATTCATATAGTTAAGTATATGTATCTATCTATACATACATAAATTGATGGATAGACTGTTGCTCCAGATCTGAAACTGTTCAGTCTTGGAGCTAAGACAAGTTACAGTTGACAAGTCACTTCTGATGGGATTTCAATCAATGAGACTCTTGTCTTAACTAGAAAAATAGTCTTCATATAGCCTTCATCAGAGTTGGATTTCTGACAAGAAGTCAAAATGCCATATGGAAGTAGAAGCCTGTAGCAGGACCAGAAATGGATGAACTACAAAAATTTCAACTACTGTCATGGCAAATTTAAAAGTGCTGTAAAATGACTAAAAAAGTAGAGGTTGTTTCCTATTCACTGGTTAATGTAAGAACATTTTTAAGGTGGGAAGTAATGAGAAATGCTTGCAAATCATTGCAGGTATACAGATTTTGGTGTTACTG
Source organism: Protopterus annectens (assembly GCF_019279795.1). Lineage (NCBI taxonomy): Eukaryota > Metazoa > Chordata > Ceratodontiformes > Protopteridae > Protopterus > Protopterus annectens. Next base: position 1,391,199,948 of record NC_056725.1, read on the forward strand.
TGCACAGATGTATTTACATCATATTCAGATTGTTTACAGTTAACTACACATTTTCAAGCATTTTTATCTTCTGGGATGTGAAGGTTCATACTAAAATGTCTTTTTGTTTGTGATACAAGATACTTGACTGTGATTTTTTTTTTCATTTGCTCATGTGAACCCTTACAAGGTAGTCTGCCAGCTGCTTCCTATAGCAGTAGTCTTTCATTGCTGTCTTGAGTAAAGCTGATGCATTATAAAGGTTTATTCCCAAAGGGTAGTTGAGATGGTAATTTTTTTTTTAATTATAGGATTTAAAACTGTGACTGTATTCTTTATCTGGAAAAATTATTTGTGTAGTTTTGGGTACCTTGCACCATGTACTCTCTAAACACTTTTCTGTATTTTACATGTGCTTGTCCCAGTTTGCTTTTTTTGTGCATTATGTAATTTTTTTTGAAATATGTAAAGAGGATATACAATTTAAATTGTAATAATGTCCTGTTTGGGGGCATGTACTGGTCAGATTTTGCAGCATTTATGGATATATTAAAGTGATTTGAAACTAAAATGTAGTATGTGTAATTGTTTTCATTGAGGATCTGGTTCTTGTAGCTAGGCTTGCTACATTAAGAAAAAAATGGTTTATATATACAAAGATTCTCTTTGAAAATGTATCTATTAGGAACAGTGACTAATTGTTTTAAAATATAGAAAACTTAGCACTTCACATTGGCAAAATAGCTTGCAGCTGTGAGTGTAGAAACAGGTTGTCAGACTTCTGCAGTGGCATCCCAGGTTCAGTAAGTCTGGGTCTGAATGTCCATACCAGGGAGACCAAGGATTGTATGGCCTTTGGCAATATCCCCTTTAGTAGGAGTGAGGGAAGAATCCAGAACACTTTGTTGTTGAAGTGTCCTGTGGTGGAAAATGGAGTTTAGTCATTGGAGTAGAAATAGTGGGCTGAAACAGCATATGGCTAGCGTAATGCAGATCTGAAATTCACATGGGTATGCATGGCCAGTCCTGTATACATTACTTGTTAATGTGCAGACCAGCTTGATTGGTGTAATACTGCAAGATGAAAACCCCCTAACTGCACATCAAGTATGATAAATTCTTGGTGGATTACCCCTGCCCCCGTGGTAGTTATTTGGTTCATATATACAGAGCAGCTGTTGCCACTTAGGATAATGTTTTAGTGGGGTTTCAGCCAGTTCTTCTGAACGTAAGACACCATTTCCACATTATTGTGTTTTCAGTTATATTATCTACATTAATGGGAGTGGGCCTCCTTGATACTTTCCCATCACTGGAGATTATCTTTTGTTAGTAGTCCTGAAATTGTGCAATATTTTTTCTAGTCTCTGCGGAAGTAGAGATGTTCTTAAATATAGATTTAGTATTAAGCTTTTTCTGGCTAATTCCAGCTCATAACACCACTGCTTGTGTTCTCAAAACTAATTTTGGTCATCTTGCACAGAAAGAAATCTCTGCTTGTTGCGAGTTTTCTGTTCCTGTTCCAAAGGCAAAATCACTTAACCAGTGTTCCTGGGCTGAGTCTGAAAAAGGTCCATGAAGATTAGTGTTTACCCTGATAAATGAAATAAACAAGCTACCTGTAGTTAGTGGTTAACACAGCTGTTAGTAATGACTTGTCATAACTTCGCCTAAATGCTGCCTTCTTGGTCAATTTAAATGGCAGACTTCCAAGATGGTTGCACTATGATCAATAGCTTAATTTCAGCTCTCCCAGTGTGAAAAAAGAAACTAAGAGATAAGGGCCAGAAATTCTACCAGATTTAGTAAATTCATTTACTAGTTAGCAAATACACTGCTTGCTTGCCAGCAAAGAAGAAACAGACTGAAAGAAAATCAACTAGAAAAGGTAGAGAGAGAACACTGACTGGGAAGAATCCTTCAGCTGTTCAGCAAAAAGCATTTCAAGCTCCTGCTTTGGTGAAAGTCATGGCTTTCAGTAATCTAGAGGAAAAATCAAATTGCTCAGGGCTGATTAAAATAAAACATTGAAGGAGTATAGCCACTCAAATAAAAGGCTGGAAATGGAAGAAGCTTTAAACAGCTATTCAGATGAAATGATAAAACTGCAAAAATCAGAGATAAAAATGAAGAAAGTTTGCTGAGTATGAGACTGCACTATAAGAACTGTTTCAAAAAATGGTAAGAGAGGAAAGGGTACACAGGGAAAACCTGAGATTTTCTGCTGTACCAGAGAAACTGGAAAGAACAGACTGTGTTAATTTTACGAAAGCACAAATAAGTAACTGTACTGGCATTTCACAGCAGGATTTATTAATTGAAAGGGCACATTGTTTGTATGCTCCAAACATGGCAATGAGAAAGCAGCCAAGACCTGTATTAGTAAGAATACAGTCATCCACTAGAAATAATTGAACCTAACAAAATTATGGCAGAAGGGAAAAGTATAAAAAATTGGAGGCAGTAGTGCTTGTCGAAAATGTTTTTTCACTGTACACCAGGCAGAAGAGAAGCACATTTATCCTGGCAATCAGTGAATGTTGAGAGGCAGGTGAAACATTGACGCTGTTGTATACAGACATCTTCAGAATATTTTTTCCTGGAAGATCAAAGCCATTTTTTGATGCAGAACAGGCAGGCTAATGAGTAAATACAAAAATCTGTCCAATAAAAAGTGAGGCAACAAAAACAAGAGGACTCTGCTTCTCATTCTTCTGATAATAAAGCTCCTAGAGGGACTTTGCCAATGAAACCTTTTCCAATGCTCCAAAGAAAAATGCTTGAGAGACAGAAAAAAGTAAGGAGTCAACTAGAAGAATTATTAGTTTTTTGGACATGAAATGGAGTCTGAGGTTGGGAGGTGGAGATGAACAGGAAGAAGACCAGCAACACTGAAATGGATGAATACATGTGAGATTATAAAGTATCAATCACATTTGTGAAATATGTATTTGCAAGAAAAAGGGGAAGTATTGTATTTTTGCTGACTTTGCTAAACTTGTGGGGGACTGAAAAGCATATATCCCATTTCATGTCATTAATGTTTGGAAGGACACTAAAAGAAAAAAAAAGTAACAGTAAGTAAAATGATTTTTTATTGTTAGTGTTTGAATAAAACATTTCATGATACAAATGGCATGTTATATAGTAAAACATTTTCAGTTGCTGAATGTGGTAAAGATACTAAAGCAAGCAGGTACCTTTTTCTTTTTTTAGTTTTATGAAGTGTAGGCATTGCAGAGTAAAAATCGAAGAAAGGCTGAATAAAAGCATGTCTAAGTTAATATGCTGTAATCTTGGGTTGCTGAGGTGGGGGATGAGAAGTAAAAGTGCACAGGTTATAAGATATATAGAGTTGATATTCCAAAGCACCACTGCAGTGCAGAAAAGAAAGCCAGTAAAGGTCCATATACCTCTTGGCAAAGACAAAGCCAAGCCAAACCAATATGGTGTAAAGTTTAATACAAAATATCCACACCAAAATAAGCGCTTTTGTTTCACTCGCGGAAACTTCATCAGAATAGTGTATTGTCACAAACTGTTAAAATAAAACCTGAATGTGATTGGGTATAAGTTATGTACACAACTTTTGAATATTTAAAGAAACATCACCGAAACCTGTGTACTCTTGTTTAACATATACACACACATATGCACAACACAATTTGGTAAAAATGTTTACAAATATTTGCAAAAATATATGTGCACAATACAGAGTTGATATATTTTCTCTTAATTTTGCATAGTGAATGCCTGGATTAAGCCCCTTGGCTTAATTTAACATTTTTTTTGTGTAAGCAAGTAAATAAGAGAACCCTAAATATAATTAAAATTTTTTCATTGGCACATGTTCTGTTTAAGAAGTCTGTAGCTAAGGACAGATATACATTTTATTTTTAGGTTTTCATTGAGACAGGCTGACTGGAATACAGTAAAAGCCATAATATTTTTTGGTAAGGCTAAAAGTTAATGTTTTATGAAAATATACAAGCTGTTTTTCACATCTGGGAGGGGAATAAAGATAAGACAAGAATAGACTGCATTATATGCAAGTAGGAGCACAGGCTGTGACATGCATATTAGCATGGATAAGCTTAACTTTAGGTTGTTTTACCTGTGTGTCAGTTTGGAACAGTTGATCTTCTTCATGTTTCACTATTGCAGTTATCACATTTGGGTTATCCCTGCCAGGGTAGCCCTCGGCCCAGCCCAAATACCAGAGACTTAGTATTTCTGCGTTGGTTGCTGTCGCCTGAGGACTGACATCAGATTGTCAATAGTATAAAGTAAGGCAGCCAATGCCATTACATCAGACTTTCGTGCCATGGAGCCCAAACTAGAAGCAGTTTGCACGAGTGCCGGTGAGCAGCTACCTGAGTTTTCATCTCTGAATTGAAGTTGAAGTCTTCTAACACTAAGTACCCCGTTGGGGATCCTTCTTTCTTGCACTAACCGAAGTCAGAAAAAGTTAATAATTGTCTCATCAAATACCAAATAAACTGTCCTTAAATACATTTTCAATTAATTGGATCTATGCTTAGACAACTGGTACTTGACACAATGTGTAGAAAAAAACATAGTACCAAAAGGTTTGAGGTTGAATAAGTACCCCAACAATATCATATAATGGGGGAATGATAAGTTAAGTTATAGTTATAACTGACTTGTTAAATGATTGTGGTATTTTGATTCTGAAAGCTATAGACAACAGCAATGCTGAAAATTAATGATATCAAATTACGATTGGATGAGTTGCAGTCGATATCACCAATGATTTATTTTTACAATACAGGATATAAGGATATATACTATAAGTACTTCCAGGGATGTGATGTTAATATAAATTCAAAAATCACAGTTGGGTAAAATAAAAAAGAAGGACATTCATCCATTATAGGGAGGGAGGGTAAAGGCATATATCGATCCGATGAAGTTTAAAAGGAATAAATCAATCAATATAGATAAATAGTACAAATGGGGCTGACTCAATGTACTTTTATAATGGGAGAGAAAATTCTCTGGCTTAGTAAATTGAATTTGAAAAAGTTAATAATTGTCTTGCCTGTGGAAAGAAAATACCACACCGAGACTTCCACTCTTAGTGTTTCACTTGTTTAGGCCCAGACCACGATGTCCCCATTGTCGCTTATGTGCTTTGTTCATTTGCCAGGACTATCCATTGCCGGGACCTTATTGTAGCCAGATATTTTTGTTTACAGTCCTCGAATTCTGATATGGCTTTGGTAAGCCATCCGACAGTAGATCTTTTGAAAAAATGTAAAGATAAGACAGAGATAGATCACACAGGTCCAAACCTACCAACGGCACTTCTGTTAAGCTAGTCGTCAGTCCTCTGGTACTCAGTGAGGTGCTTTTGCAGCCCCTGATGCCCACTTCAGTTGATTTGCAGGCCGCTACCGAGACCCTTTCAGAGTTCGGTATGACGCAAAACTCTTCTTTGACTAAGGAACTTGTAGTCATCTTTAACTTGGATGGGTCCGGGGTTGCTGAGCAGGCACCGGCTTCTGAGGAAGTCCTTCACACTACAGATTCTCGACACAAACCGACATCATCTTTCGCAACTACCATTCTTTCAAAAACGACCACGTTTCTTAGGCTCAGGGTTCAAACCACACTCAAGAAACCGATGACCCACTCTCAGGTGCCTGCTACCTTGCCTCAGTCTGAAATGCTTAAAATGGTGGAAGACCGTATGCTGATCAAGGGAAGCCAAGCTACCTGCTCAAAAAGAAAAAGAGATCTGTCCCCTGTAGTTTTGTCTGAACAAGATTCAGATGAATCTGATGCTTCTGACTATGAAGACATGCAACCCCTCTCCACATATGAGGATTCTGATGCAGAGGACTCCATTCCTTCAGCCTCTCCCCCAGAAGATTTTTCCTTTGGGGAAACCCTGCATACTTTAAGGGAGCATTTCCAATGGGAGAGTCAGGACTACCCTCAGTCTAAAAAGAGACTCAGGGAATTCCTAGATCTTCCGCAACACAGACCCTTGGCCATCCCCCCAGTCCTGGATGTTGTGGAGGATGTTTTCCTTGAATCCAGCTTGACTCCTGATGCCCTACCTCATGTTCCCAGAAAACCAGACAGGTACTACAGAGTCCCTGACTCACACAAATATCTTTTTAAAAATTCAACAGCTGACCCAGAGGTCATTTCTCAAGGGGCAAAAGGCATTAAAGCAACCTCTGCTAAGAATCCCACCCCCTCAGACAGAGATTCCCGAGCATTGGACAGATGGGGTAAAAAAGTATACACCTCAGCTACTCTTGCTATTAGGAGACTAAATTGTTAGTTCCATATGCTGAAATTTCAGCAACATACCTTGGAACTCCTTAAACAAAAATGTCTTCCTTTCCTGCTTGGGCAGAAACTAAAGATTTACAAGATTTAATGCATTCTGCAAGTCAAGTAACTAAACACACTTTGCACTGTGGTTTTGATGACCTAGAAGCTTCTTGCAGGGCAGCAGTCACTAAATCTGTCATTAGAAGACATGCATGGCTTAAGGAACAACCTGTGGCAGACCATGTCAAATCTAACTTGTTGGATGCCCCCTTGCACAAGATAACTTATTTGACACTAAGGCAGAATAGGTCTTAAAAAAGATGGAAGAAAAAGCAAAATCTATGCAAACAGTTAAGGATTTCTTACAGGTCCAGCCATCTAGGTTCAGCAGGCATTGTCCCTCCAAGCACTGGTCCTTTCCTGCTCAGAGCAAACTGACCCAGCCTAGGCCCCTTTGAAACGGACCCCCCCCCAGACAGCAACCACAGGGAATGCAGAGATCTAAGCAGTGGACTACCTCCATTTCAAAAACAGGGAGTTCTAACCCACTCCCTTATGTTAAGAACTCACAATGACTCACCTCCTCCATCCCCCCTCTGCCCACCTTCACTTACCCCTAGGAGGAAAACTCTCCTTTCACTCAAGTACCTGGGCCACCATTACCAATCACCAATGAGTTCTGAACATTGTGTCTCAGGGATACAAATTTTCCTTCCACACCCTTCCAACCCCAAAAGGGTTCCCAGAACTACCACCAAATCAGTGGGCAGAGGCTCAAATGCAAATCCTTTCCCTGCTCTCTATGAGGGCAGTAGAGCACGTTCCTGCAGAACAGATAGGCCAAGGCTTCTACTCCAGACTTTTTTGGGTGCCCAGAAAAGAGGGCACCTGGCACCCCATCCTTGATCTATCCATTCTAAACACCTTCCTGGTGATCCCAAAATTCAAAATGCTCACCCTCCATCAGCTGCTACCCATGCTGTCCAAGGACACTTGGCTAGCCACCCTAGATCTAAAAGAGGCCTACCTCCACATTCCTATCAGGGAATCATGCAGGAAATATCTCCATTTCAGGACAGGATCTCAACACTTTCAGTTCTTTGTGCTTCCCTTTGGTTTATCTACTGCTTCCAGAGTTTTCACAAAATGTCTGGCTCCGACCATTGCCTTTTGTAGAAAAAGAAATATTCAAATTTACCCATACTTAGATGACTGCCTTATTCAGGCAGACAGCCAGGAAAAGCTGCTCAAGCCAACAACTCGGAATACACATGGCAAAACAACACTTTAATACAAAATAGTAAAAATATAAAACATGTGAGTGCTTTCACAGAGTCCTCCCTGCTTCCTCAGAATGTCTGAGGAAGCAGAGAGGACTCTGTGAAAGTGCTCACATGTTTTATATTTTTACTATTTTGTATTAAAGTGTTGTTTTGCTGTGTGTATTCCAACGAGATTTTGGCTTTTTTGGAATATTATACTTTTATTGTTGGTTACTTTATCCAGATTCAGGGGATCTGTGTTTGAAAGCTGCTCAAGCACCTGGCCTTTGTAAAGACCCTACCAACCTCCCTAGGGTACACAGTCAATGAAAAGAAATCCAAACAGGTGCCCACCCAAAGGATAATCTTCCTGGGAGCAAGTTTGGACACAGCATCCCAGATGGCATACCTTACACCAGAGAAACAAATTTTCCTGACAGCCTACTTCTCTCAACTAGCCACCAGGCCCCAGCTATCTGCAAGGAAGATCCTGCGAGCTCAGGGGTTCATGGCATCTTGCATACTACTCATTCCATATGCCAGACTGCATATGAGGAAAGTTCAGTGGTACCTAAAAAGCCTTTATTTGTCAACACTCTCAAAATCTGGAAACTCTTCTGCCTATAATTCCTTGCCTCAGAAAGGAATTTCTTTGGTGGGCAACAACATGCTCCCTCAACAAGGGACTGCCCTTCTCCCCACCCCTCCAATGCCCAGACCCTCACCACAGATGCATCAGACTACATTTGGGGTGCATACCTGGACAGCAGGTGCATATAGGGCCAATGGAGCCTACAGCAAATCCCTCTGCACATCAATCAAAAAGAGATGATGGCTGTGCAGCACGCCTTGATAGCTTTCAAACCCATTCTCTCTCCAGGGGTTCTCCTGATCAAAACAGACAACACCACTGTCATGTGGTACATCAACAAGCAGGGAGGGACTCACTCCTACCCTCTATGCAGGCTGGCCATGACCCTTTGGCTCACAGCCTCTTCCATGCAACTATACCTGTTAGCACAATTCCTACCAGGCTCTCTCAACTCTCTGGCAGACCAATTGAGCAAAAACCTTCTGGACCCACACGAGTGGCATCTCAACAGAAGTACCTTCACCCTAATAACTCAGAAATGGGGAACCCTGAATGTCGACCTCTTTGCCTCCAACACCAACCATCAGCTCAGCAAATTCTGCACCGGGGAGCATCACTGTATGGCTTGAAAAGTGGATGCCTTGTCCTTCCCCTGGGTAAGTCTATTGCTCTATGCCTTTCCTCCCCTACCTCTCATTTCCAGGATACTGCTCAAAATAAGGGAGGAAAAACCTAGGACCACTCTTATAGCTCCAGACTGGCCCCGACAACACTGGTACCCCTTGCTGCGCAGCCTGTCCCCACTGCCTCCATGGCATCTTCCTCAGATTCCAAACCTCCTGACCCAGAGGGAAGGAGAATTCATGCATCCCCCAATTGCAGACACTCAATTTGGCAGCTTGGCTTATTCCCTAACCCTGAACCAATCTGCCATCTTTAGTAAACAGGTTCTGGAGGTTATCCATGAGGACAGATGTCCTAGCACCAGAAAGTCTTATGCAGGTAAATGGAAACAGTTCTGCACCTGGATCCAGGCTAAGGGAGTCAATACGGCACAGCCCTCCATCTCTCTCATCCTGGATTACTTAGCTGACCTACTACACAGGGGTCTCTGTTTCTCCTCTAGAAAAATTCATGCCTCTGCTATTTCTGCTCTTTTTCCCACTGAGCAGCCCCTTTTCTCGCACCCTTTGATCAAACAGTTCCTCATAGGGGCTAGCAACTTGAGGCTCCCCAGAAGGGCACCAACACCAGCTTGGGACCTTAACTTTGTCTGGGAAAAGCTCACCCTGCCCCCTTCGAACCAGCTTCTTATGCAGAGCTAAAATTTCTCTCCTGGAAGACAGCATTCCTTCTGGCCATCACTTTAGCCAGAAGACTCTCTGAGCTGTAAGCACTCATGGCTGTGGAACCCTTCATCATCTTCCATAAAGACAGGGTATCCCTCAGAACTAACCCATCCTTCATGCCCAAGGTGATGTCCAGTGTGGCTATCAACCAATCCATTCATTCGCCCACCTTCTTTCCTAATCCCAAGAACAAGGGGGAAAGGATTCTTCACTTTCTAGATGTGCACAGACAGCTCAGATTCTATCTGGACATGACTAAATCCTTCAGAAAGTCTGATCAATTGCTGGTTAGCTTTGCTACAGAGGCAGAAGGCAAAGCCATCTCCAAGCAAACCATTTTCAAATGGATAGCACACTGCATCCATTTCTGCTACAAACAGCATGGAAAGCTTCCCCCCAAGACACACTCCACCAGAGCAGCCTCTACCTCTGCAGCTTTCCTCAGAGGAGTCTCCACAAGGGGCATCCTGGAGGCTGCCACCTGGATATCTGTTCACACTTTTACCAAGCATTACCACCTGCCTCTCTTCTCCAAATCCATGGCAGGGTTTGCCTCTGCAGTCTTGCAGGGCATCCTAGCCAGCCCCTAGTTACCTTGACTGCCTCCACCCATTTCCTCAGCTTTGGGAATCTTCCCAAATATGATGACTGCAACAGTGAAACATGAAGAACATAGTACAGTTGTGTACACATCATAAATGTAGATGTTCGAATGTATTCACTGTTGCAGTCCTGGTTTCCCGTCCCTCCATCCCCCTTATTCTCTTTCTCCTTTCATTACCATTCTTTCTTGTTGTTCTCCTTTCCTTACAAGGGACATATTGGTATTTATTTTCCACTGGTGGGGTTCTTCCACCAGAACCTGGCCTCCTACTTTGGGGGTTCCTGACAGATTAGGGCAAGAAAAACTGATGCAACCGCACCGGCTGCCTTACTTTATACTACTGATGACCTGACACCAGCCCTCAAACGACAGCAACCGACGCAGAAATACTAAGTCTCTGGTATTCGGGCCAGCCGAGGGCTACCCTGGCAGGCATAACCCAAATGTGATGACTGCAACAGTGAATACACTCGAACATCTACATTTATGGTAAGTATACACTTTCCCATCTGGAGGATTAAATTTCACTATTTGAAAATGTACATTTTGTGTGTTTGTTTTAAATTACTAGGGTATGGGGCTGTTCTAGGGAGTGTTTGAGGGTTTTCATTAAAACAAAAAGTCTTGTAAAATGTGACATAGGTTCAAATGGAGATGACAAGAAGCCCCATCATAAAAGATCAATTGGTGCATGTAACACAAACACTAGAAAGAGACATTTGAAAAAGCTGTCCAATATAATAGGTAGGAATAAAAACGTATCATAATGGCTACACTAAACATATTTTAGAACATAAATGGCTTCAGAGGTATAAATAAATATGAAAAAATATAATATTATATTAAGAAATGGCAGAGAGCAAATAGCTACAGGAGACACACTTGGAAAGAAATGAGCATGTAAAGTTGATAAATAAAAGGATTTCAGGAGGGATATTCAGCAGAGTATCAGGGACAAAGGAAAAAAGGGGAGTACTTGTACTAATTGCTAGAGGATCTCCAACAGTGGCAGAAGAGGGGAAAAAAGTAATGGCATAATTGTGGTAGTAAAGGGCTAGTGGTAATGGAAGAGAATTATGCTGGCATGTACTTGTAGTCCACCTAAAACTCTCATTATTAAAGTTAAGAAAAGTTTGGGAGAAATAATCAGGTTTCATCAGGAAGTATTACTTTCAGATGGACTAGAATTTGATCTGTAGCAGGGAGGATGTATTTAATTGAAAGCTTCAACACATATGTAATAACTGTTTCACATCATGTGTCAACAGCAACAAAGATTAAAATGCAGGGTAATGAAGGAAAATGAGACACTGCTGCTTCCCCCATCTACCCGTTAAAAAGAGAGGAATTTAAGGAATGGGGTATTGGAAATTATTCAAGACTTATTAGGGAAGATAGAAATTGCTTCATAAGTTATAGCTAGTGAGTTGTATAAAGTGAAAGTGGAGTTTAAGAGTGGGGCAGAAATAAAATAAAAAGATATATGGTTAATAAGTAACAGGAAATATTTAGAGGTGATTCTCCCAGAACAAGAATAGGCACAATGTTAAGGAGAAAATAAGGGAGTACCTGGATAATGTGTATGAGTTTAGAAAGATTGCTGTTAAACAACTATTTTTTTTATATCATTTCAGAACACAGAAACTTTTAGAACAATGACTTGGGCAACATAAAATGGAAAAGGTTGTTGCCAGACTTAGGGAGACTATAACAGAAAATAACCAGAGATCCTGTACAAGTATTAGAGACATTTGAGAACTTTTACGAAAATTTGTATAAAGCAGAAAAAAAATTGGAAATCAAGAAAGACGATGAAATATTTATGGAAGACTGAAGTATACCAAGAAAACAAAATGAAGCCAAACATGAAAAAACGTTTACACCCATGGTACCTCGGCCTTACGCCTTCAAGGGCTAAGTTATACAAACAACCAGCTCTTTAAATAGTCACATTTCAATTTATTAATTACTTACAGTTACTTAATTAAGTATCAAAATTCTGACAAATATTAAAGAAACACTGCAATAATCAAGACATACAAAAAAGAAGTACAAAAACATGCAAAATCCCACCAACAACCCACACAAAATTCCTACAAGATCTAAAAATTCAATAAAACCTCCTGATTGAGACCCCTGGGGGAAAGAGTACCATAATTAAATATAAATGAATGTGGTCTCCAATTGATTTAAATTTCCTAATAAATCCCCCCCCACAGGTTGTGCTAAAATGCTAAAAACAAAGAATCCCTCTCACCGGAATTCATACTATGGAAGTGATGGGCGATGGGACTGTTCATCTTTCCTTTCCTGATATCTGCTAGGTGATCCAAAATTTGAGTTTTAACCTTCCTTTTGGTCACACCACATGAATGGCAATTAAATCTTTTCTTAACTACATATCTATGACCATTGATAATAAAACTGGAAATATTGCAATCCTTCCACACACACTGCAATTACCACAAGGAAATGAGCCCACAGGTTTGTAAGTGACCAACTGACTAAAAACTAAATGATTAAGCAACTCCTTCAAATTACAGTAATGACTGTAAGAAAATGTAATGTGTTCAGGAAGCAATTTCCCCAGAGCTTCATCAGAAATTACCACTGGCCACAAATTCATGACCACCTTCATTAAAACTTCAAAGAAAGGACTATACCTAGTCACATAAAAAGTTTTTCTTTACCCTCCTTCACCACCAAATCCTTATAAAGCCTCCAGTTCCTAGCACTATCCTGCCCCTTATGAGGCTCACCCCCTCCAATTTAAATTTATCCCTCTTCAAAACATCCTTAGAATAATCCCTTTCCAAAAGTCTTTTTTCTACCTCAAAAAATAACATTGCCTAGAATTTGCATCTGAGGTATTTGAACAAATCCTCTAAAATTCACAATAAGTGAGAGCACTAATAAGGTGAGGGGGATGCATGCTAGAAGCATGAAGGAAATTATTTATGACCGTAGGTTTCCTAAAGGGCCTAAACTGAATTTTTCCATCAACATCTACAAAAAAAAAAGTCAACATCCAAAAAAGTGATAGAGGTAACTAAATTTTAAACCGTCAACATTGACATTAAGTGTCTCCACAAATTTATAACATTCTTCCATTGGGCCCCTACAAATCAAAAAAAATCTATAAACTGCTTATAAATGGCCATTTTTTTTAGGAAAAACCTATAAGAATAAACAAAATGTTTTTCAAACTCCCCCATATAAAAAAAAGTATATGAGGGAGCAAATGGAGCACCCATCACTGACCCCCATCTCTGCAAAGAGGTTTCCCCTTCAAACACAAAATAGTTGTTGGACAAACAAAAATTGAGCAGATCCAAAATATGGAAGGTACATGGGCCCTCACCCAAAATGCTTGTAATAGTCTCAAGACCCCATCTAGAAGAGATATTAGTATAAAGTCCTGAGACATCCATAGTCAACCAAAACAAAATCTGTATGCCATTCTAAGCCCTTAATAAGCACACAAAGTTCCTGAGCATTTTTTTTATATGGGCAAGCACTCTACAAAGATGTTCTTTCAACAATGAATCCACTAGTACTGCCACATTCTGTGTATAAGAACCAATATCCGAAGCAATCGGTCTCCCCAGAGGATTACTCCAGTCCTTATAAATCTTTGGGATGACAAAAAAAAAAAAAAAAAACAGGGGCTCGAGGCTTAGAAATTAGCAATTTTTTAGCATCTTGTGCAGAAAAAAATCCCATCATCTCCCCTTTCTCTAAAAGTTCCAACAATTCATTCTTAAAATGAATGACAGGGTTAAACAACAGTTTTTCATAATCCTCTTCATTGTATGACAACCTACAGACCATATCATTATACTTCACCCTGGCCATAATCACCTAATTTCCCCATTTGTCAGCCTCCTTAAATACATATGTATCCACATTCTCCCATAAACCATTGTGTGCTTGCCATTCAGATTTACTAAGATTAAAATTATTACATTTAAACTTTTTGAACTCCCTCTCAGTGTTGTTATATAACATTTTTTCAAACAGATATAAAAGAGAAGACAACTTCAGGGAATAAAACATGCTTTCAGAGCAGGGTAATGAAGGGATAGTCATAGGTTCATAGGTAGGTACTAGGCTATTGGCCCTAGTGCCTATATAAGCCTAGCCAAAAGGTACCCTGGCTTTCGCCACCCAAGAAAATTATTTTCCTGTGCCACTATCGAGCAGAGCCACAGAAGTGATCCCCGGGGTGAATTTCCTATATCCCATCCAATCATCAAGATTTTTCTTGAAGAGTGTTAATGAGGAGCTTTGTTTGATATAGATAGGTAGTTTGTTCCAGTGGGAAGTCTCTGGGACAGGAATCTATCCCTCCAGCATGTTCTGTTTATTGTGGTGACAAGGTTTAGGTCCCTAGAGCATGCAGCTCGGAGGGATTGGGATTTCTTTAAGTGGAGCATGTCCAAAAGCTCTGGGTTTGACATAGCTTTGTGTGTTAGGCAGAGATCACCTCTGAGTAGGCGATATGCGACGGAGTAAAGCTGCAGTTTTTTGAGACGGTCTGCGTAGGGCATCTGTCTGAGGCTGGTAATCCTCTTTGTGAGGTATTTCTGCAGCCTTTCCAGTTGTTGTAGATGTCTTGTGAGGTACATACCAAAAGGGGCATAGTACTCTATAATGGGTCTAATGAGTGATGAGTAGAAGGGAACAATGACCTCTATTTTCCTGGATGAGAAACCTTTTGTGATGAGGTGTGCCACATAGAAGGATTTCCTGACTACTGTGGCGATGTGATTATCAAAGGAGAGACTACTGTCCACCTGTGTCCCAAGGTCTCTTATCACACTTTTGGTGTTAAGTAGATTACTGCCTATGTGATAGTTCATGGGTACAGAGTTTTTACCAAAAGGGATGACAATGCACTTTTTGGCATTGAGCTTGAGACCATGGCTTTGACACCAGGCATCTGTTTCAGTGAGGCCCTTTTGTAGGATGTCCACATCTTTTGGAGTTTTGATTATGTTTCCTAGTTTGCAGTCATCTGCGAACTTCATTAGCCAAAGACCTTCTGTGTTAGCCTGTACTTCAGAGAAGTAGATACCAAACAGGAGGGGACCCAGGACTGATCCCTGTGTTACTCCAATTGTCAGTGGTCTGAAGATGGATTTGGAGTCTGCTACTTTCACAGTGTGGGTTCTGTCAGTGAGCCAGTTGGCAACCCATCTTGTGACATACGGATTTATACCTAGTTTAGTGAGTTTGTCTATAATTCCAGAGTGGGGGATGGTATTGAAAGCCTTGGTGAGATCTAGATAGGCTGTGTGAACCACCTTACCCTCATCTACAGCTTTGGTGACCGCTTCAAAGAAGTCTATCAGGTTTAGGAGACAAGATCTGCCTTTTACAAACCCGAACTGGGTGGGGTCCTGAGTTTGGAGATTACCAATGTCATTGTTTATAAGTTCCATGATGATATGTTTCATAGCCTTGCAGAACAGGCTCGTCAGGCTAATGGGGCAGTAGTTTCTGGGGTCCGTGGTGGCTCCCCCTTTTTGGAGTGGGATAACCGTTGCTGTGCGCCATTCAGTGGGCACATAGCCTGAGGTGAGGCTATGACTGAACATGATACTTAGGTGGGGTGCCGGTTTGTTCTGTAGTTCATGTAGAACGCAGCCTGGGATGTTGTCAGGTCCCATGGATGCTGTGTTCTTGGCTTTGGAGAGTGTGTTTTTTACCTGTGCAGCTGTGATTACAGGAACTTTGCATTCTTCCGGTATAGAGATGGGCCCTTTAGGGGATGAGAGGGGGGTAAAGTTAGCACTGAACCTATCTGCCAGGATGTTGGCAATATCAGTTGGTTCTGTATATTTAGTGCCATTGTGCTGTAACTCAGAGCAGATCTGAGTGTTGCCATTGAAATTCTTGACATAGCTATAGAATGCTTTGTGGTTGTCTTTAGAGTCAGTGGCGATTTTGTTTTCGTAACTAGCTTTGGAGGATTTTATGAGGGATCTCATCTTCTTACTGAGGCTGACCAGGGAGTTCCTCCAATCATGGGATTTTACTCTATTTTGCAACAGTTTCTTTCTTCTGTTGTAGAGTTTGTTTATGGCAGGGAACCACCAGATTGGCTTCCTTTTTTTGGAGGATAGCATTTTGGTTCTGTTAGGGATTGCATGATCCATGCACTCATGTACGTGCTTATAAAGTGCATTTGTGTAGGATTCAGCAGTCATACCTCTACTGTCCATCAGCATGGGTGTCAAGAAGTTTGCCACTTCTGTCTTAAGAAGCATGAAGTTGGCTTTGGAGAAATTTTTTACTGTGGTTTCCCTAATGGGGGGAGAGATGTGGATGTCTAGGGTGATTAGCTTGTGGTCGGATCTGACCAATGAGGAATTGACCTCTGGTGTGGAGCACCGGTTGCCCATCTTGATAATAACCAGGTCTAGGATATTGCTGCCCCTACTGGGGGTGTGAATAGTTGATCCAAGGCATTGGAATTTATGAATTCCAGAAAACGTTGAGCACAAGAGTTGGTGCATAAGTAGTTTTCCCAGTTAATGGTGGGGTAGTTGAAATCACCCATTATTAGGGTGTTAGGCTGTACCCTAATATTTTCTAGTGTATCAAGAAATGAGGAGTGGGAATCCTGGGGCATGGTGGGGGATCTGTAGCAAGCTACAATTTGGATTGCGGTCTTGCCCAGAGTTAGTTGCACTTGGATAATCTCGGATGCATTATTCTGAGCAACTAGCCTGGAGGTGTGGATATCCTTAATGAATATGGACATGCCTCCACCTTTAGTGTTTCGGTCCAGGTTAGGTGGCCGAAAGGTGTGGTATGAATTATAGTCTGGTAATGCAGGGGTAGTCTCTGGAGCCTTGAACCAGGTCACTGTCAGTGCACAGATGTAGATGTTCTCCATTTTAAAGAGTGCCTTGAGTGAGTGCATTTTGAGGTTTAGACTTCTAGCATTAAGTAGCAATGCCCTCAGATTCTGCTTGCTTGTACCTGTTACAGTGGTGAATTTGTCATTTGAACCTTGCCTAAAAAAGGCACTATAGGGGTGGCTAGAGCCTTAGCCAGTATCCGGAATCCCAGGGGTGACAGGTGCAGGCCATCTCTGGCAAAGCATCGTGGTTAGTCTATCATGTCATCCCAGGCAGACAGATACTGGATCCCCTTAGAATGACACCAGAAGCTTAGCCAATTGTTGAAGTCAATCATTTTGTCCTTGTACTGTGGTATCATTCTGGGTGATGGCAGGATGCTACTCAGGGCTAGGGTCATACATGCCTGGGCTACAAGACTGGACAGCTCCTCCATGTCCCTTTTCATGTAGTCCAGGGAGGTACATCTCAGGTCATTCACACCAACATGGACAATAACAGAGTCATATTTGTACTTGTTGTGGAGTGACTTGAGTGCATACATTCTGTGGCAGATCCTGGCACCCGACAGGCAGCTGACAGTAACTTTCTCCTTGTTTAGCCTGGTGAGTGGAACATCAGTGTGCCTGACTATAGAGTCACCTATGGCTAGAGTGTTGAGTACATTGTTATGCCTTATGGGCTGTGGTTGAGTGTCACACTGAGTTTGTGGGTTATGTGTCATTTGGTTTGTGTTGGGGGATGGAGGTTGCTTGTGTTTCTGCTTTGGAGGTCCCTGTTGCTTGGGCAGGTTTTTACTGAGAGCCTACGTGAATGTAGGTGTGTGTTTTGTTTTTCTATGTGTGTGTTTTGGTGGTGCAGATTTTGAGGGAATATGTGATGAATGTGGTGTGGTGCAAGTGTTTATCTTCTCCTCTTGACTGTCTAGTCCAGTCTTGGATGAAGAGTGCTTTGCTTGCAGTTTGGCTATATAAGTGCATCTCTCACAGGCTGTAGTGTTGGGTGGTAGGAGGAGAGGGTTCTGTCTGTTGTTGTTGTTGTGTTTTTCAGCTTTTCCCGGTTAGGGGTTGCCACAGCGGAACTCCGGTCCGCTAATGATTGGCAGTAGATTTTTATGTGCAGAGTTGCCAGCTCTGACGCACAACCTTCAATGAAGGTACGCCCATTCATGCATGTCTCCACACAGAAGACGCTCTAGCTGAGAAGTGAACAGGATGTCTTACTGTGAGGCGACAACGCTACCACAGCACCACCAAGGGTTCTCTGTGTACACGAGGCAATTACTGCATTGCCCCAAGATACCCAGATTCATCAGGTAGACAGGAGAAAACACCGGGAGCTGACCCTTAGACATGCCTGGATAGATGCTTATTTGTTAAGTAATAGAAACTGCTTTCCTCTAGACAAGTGAGGAAAGTTGAGTGCTGTAGTAATTTTTAGCTTATTTAGTGCTTACAATGAGTTCTGAACAAGTGCTGAATTCAAAGAAACAGATTTGAGTGCTGAAACTAAAAAAATGGCTAGTTCTAAGAAACAAAATTAAGCTAGAAGGCTTCCCTCCAACACAGAAAGAATTGGGGGCTCAGAAGCCCACAAACAGTCCTGGACACAGAAAATCTGTATCTAGACTAGACTACCCATAGGAAAGGCAGGAAACAAGCTTAGAATTATTATTATTTTTTGTAAAGTAGAAAGGGGAAAGGAGGAGCAGAAACTAACTGGGTTGGCCTTCTCAAATGTTATCCCTGTATTAGGTAGAATGATGTAATAACACTAGACTGGGAGGAGTGTCCCAGATCAAATTTACAGTAAGGGTGGGCAATTGCAAAGCCACCAACTATAAGAACAGCATACAAATAGGGAGGGAGGTAGGGTGGGAAACAAACTGCAGAAATGTTTCTCACAGCAGAAAAGCAGCAGTGAGCCTTTAAATGAAAGTTTTAAACAGATAAAGGAGCCTCTAGAGAAAGCTTTTAAATGCAAGCAAGTTATCAGAATCAAACAACCCAAACAGATGCTTAATAAAAGTGGACAATTTCCAGTTAATAGTAGCATTGTCGACTCACATCAAGAGGTTTTCCCATTTGATTCTCGGCTGGAGCACCTTCTGTGTGGAGTCTCCATGTCCTCCCCGCGGTCGAGTGGCATTCGAAAGACATGCGTGAATGGGCGTGCCTTCGTTGAAGGTTGGGCATCGAACTGACACCTCGCTACTGTAAAAATCTACTGCCAATCATTAGCGGACCGGAGTTCCACTGTGGTGACCCCTAACTGGGAAAAGCTGAAAGAAGAACAACCTCACACAGGTAAAACTAACTAGAAAAGTATGCAGTAGACAAAGTGCTCTAAATAACTCAAAAAAATAAGCAAAAACACAGGATACTTAATGTTATATATTATAGATCCGAGTTTGCTCAGTGTCCTTCCTTCGATTAGCTCAGTGTGAAATGGCATAAACACTCACAAACTTAACTTCTTAGGTAACAGAAAGTTGAAACCTGAGACAACTTTAAAAAAAAGCTCAAAAGAACCAATGAGGTGCTTACTCTAAGCTGTAGTCCAGGTGACCCAGTCAGCCAATGACCTTAAACAATCCTCTCTCACTGAAATGCCTAATGGCTTTGGCTAAACAGTCTAAAGTCAGATGACCATAGCCCGTATGAAACACAAAACTGTCACTTTCTAACGAAAGATCCAAATCAGCATTACAATCGTCATAATCATAAAGACACATTTAATAAAGAATCACAGTTTTCAAGTTTGTCAGTGTCTTTCCAAAAAACGCATTCCTTTCATTTAGAAAAAAATATATAAATTTACTAATGTCGGAGTCTTAGTGGAAACAGATTTCACTCTTTTCAACAATATGTTTCTGGCAGCCGAGAGAATTAACCAAATCCAATAAATTAATAATAATCAAAAAATCAGACTTACAACCATTGCCCAAATAAAAGTTTAATTACTGTTCATGAGATGAAATAATTCCACAATTAGTTAGAAATGCTTGCCGTTGCGTATGTTCATGTTGCTGTTGTTCTGGATTTCCTGCTGAAACCCCTTCTGCTGTTCTGATTGACTGCCTGACACAGTTGGATTTTTCTCAGGGAGGTTCTCAAAAGAGACACTCTTTTTAGATACTGTTTCCACATAAGGTGCAGAAGAATCACAGACAGAAAGGGAATGAGAACCAGTCAGTCTAAATTTAGACTGCCCCTGGTGAGGTTTTCATTGTCACTGGTACACTGCCCCAGTTTGAAAATTGTTGATGTCCTGGACAACTTCTTAACAATGTTAAGGAGATAATTTTAGGGAGTATCTGGATAATTTGTATGCGTTTAGAAAGATTGCTGCTAAACAACTATGTTTATATAATTTCAGAGCACAAAAACTTTTAGAACCATGACATATGCAACAGAAAATGGAAAGGGTTGTTGCCAGACTTATTCAGATTATAAAGAAAAATAACCAGAGATCCTGTACAGGTATTAGAGACATTTCAGAAATTTTATGAAAATTTGTATAAAGCAGAAAAATTTGGAAATCAAGAAAAACGAGGAAATATTTATGGAAGACTCAAGTATGCCAAGGTTAGAGGTAGATGATGCTCAACAATTAACAGTTAAGCTAGGAGGAGATTTGATAAAAATAGTGATGTTCAATCAGTCTGCAGTAATGTCTCTAGGAATAGGTGGCATTCCTGTGGAAATTTAGAAACTATGAGGGAAGAAAGTGATAAAGATCTCAAAGGTTTTGTTTATTAGTATTTTAAAAGGACAGTAAGCACCAGTTTCCTGGAAGAAACCTTTGGTGGCTGTAATACTAAAGACGGTAAACACCAATAAAATCAAGCTTCATATTTTCCCATTTCAATTTTAAATCATGGTTGTAACATATTTATGTCTATAATAGCTAAAAGAATGGCAAAGGTGATGTCAAAATTGATAGATATGGATCAATGTGGTTTTGTGGAGTGGAGGCAAACATTTGACAACTTTAATAGAACAATAATGATCCAGAGGGAAGCAGAATGTAAGGAAATACCACTGTTGTTAATGGGTCTTGATGCAGAGAAATCATTTGACAGAGTAAGCTAGTATTTTATGAGTAGAACAATGGAAGCATTTGCATTCCTTGGTACAATAATATTAATTAGGAGGATATACGAGGGATTGGATGCAAAAATTAAAGTGGGAGGGTTTATTTCTGACAAGTTGCATTTGAATAGAAGAACCAGGCAGGCATGTCCTTTTTTCCCTTTTGTTTTTTGCTTTATATTTAGACCAGGAAGGAATGTTTTCTTTCCCCTTCATGTTTTGCTTTATATTTAGAATCACTAGCAAAGAAAATAAGGAACTCAAAAATTCAAGGATATAATTGGTATGTAATAAAAAGTTTGTTTTATTTGCAGGTGATTTTTTTGTACCTGATAAAACTAGAAAAGGACATTTCAGTGTTGTAGAACATCTTGTAACAGTTTCAAGTCTGTTTGTGACATAAAATTAATGTAGATAAAACAAAGGCTATAGCTGTAAACTAGGCATCCACACATGAATTGGTCCATCAATACCCATATTTAATGGGACATGATAAAATGAAATATTTAGTAGTATGAATTAAAAAACAGTCTGTGATGGCAGGTAAGAATACATGGGAAGAGACTAAACAGAAGATAATACAAAAACTGAAAAACTGGAAGCTCTTGTTTATGGATATGGATAACAAGATAGAAGCAGTGAAAATGTTTTAGTCCCTTTAGTTTTATATACAGGTCAGGCATATTTTTATCAACTAGAGGAGTAGCCAGTAATTAAACAGTTGAAGGATTTTATTTGCGAAGGGAAAAGGTCAAGTGGGATAAATCGATCCTTCCAATACAACAAGGTGGATCAAGATTACTTGATCTGAAGGGGATTTTTAGAGCTACACAGTTGACGATCATATACATACAACAAGCAAAAAGCTATAATTCAAAGTTGAAATTGATGATGATGATGATGATGATGAAGCAGGGGGGAATTCCAGAAATAAGGAGACTGGCATTTTGGATGCAGATCCTTGAGGTGAATAACAACATCCACACAGAATATTATAATCATAAAGTAGCAGAAAGTATTCTAAGAACTAAGAACAGAGAAGCACTTAAATTAACTACTATTAACTCCAAAAAGTGCCTGAGACAGTGGAAACACCAACACTTCCAAAATGTGACGAAAAATAGAACCACACAGGAATTAAATCACGATAACACTGTATTAACGCACTTAAAACTGATACACCATACACGCGTTTTCGTCCTTACACATAGGACTTCATCAGACAAATACATTCAGTTTAATCACATTTAAATACAAATTAAGTGAAATTAATTGTTTTAATTATCCAATAAACATTCTCCTGTATAATTTGAATGAACCAACCAAAATAACTGAAACATGAATATTCATGCCCTCTTCCTAAAGTGCAAAAATCCATATAAATTCTTAAAAATACGAAAATATTTAAAGTTTTCAATAAAATCTGTCATGAAATTTATTATTATACTAATCTAATAAATACCATTTTAAACATTTAAAAAATACTTTAAATAAATATACTTTAAAAACTTTAAAAACATTCAAATATCCTATATAGGAACTGGCAATATATCTATAATGTGTTGTCTCCCTCTAGTGTCCATTTGTGTACCCTACAATTTGTTAGCTCTTATTTTCAATAAAGGGGAAATTGTTAAAAAGTCATTGATTCCTGGTTTTGTGTTTGAATCCAAATTTATCTGCCACCAAAGTTCCCTACTTTCCAGTATTTCCTCCCAAAGGCCCCCTCTTATATCTGGTTTTATTTGGTCCAGGACAAAGAATAAAAACCTATAATCACTACAGGTAATGGTGTGTTTAAATAATGCATTTGTACATTTCCCCTTCAGAATGTCATAATTATGTTCATAAATTCTACGTTTTAAGCGTCTTTCCATTTTACCCACGTAGAATGACTGACACTTCTGACAAATGGCTAAATAAACCACACCCAAATTATACAGGAGAATGTTTATTGGATAATTAAAACAATTAATTTCACTTAATTTGTATTTAAATGTGATTAAACTGAATGTATTTGTCTGATGAAGTCCTATGTGTAAGGACGAAAACGCGTGTATGGTGTATCAGTTTTAAGTGCGTTAATACAGTGTTATCGTGATTTAATTCCTGTGTGGTTCTATTTTTCGTCACATTTTGGAAGTGTTGGTGTTTCCACTGTCTCAGGCACTTTTTGGAGTTAATAATTCTAAGAACTAAGTCAACATGAAAATGGAGAAAGGAGATTTTGCCGATAAGGATGACTGCAATTAAGGGTACAGAGAATCGGCAGGAGGGGGCTGGAATTTACTGGAGAAAACTGGCAAAGGATCTAGGGTATTGGGAGCAAATATCTAGAGAGGGAATGGTAACAGAATTGTAAGAAGCCAAGAAGACATTTGGACTGCAGGCTAGAGACTACCTTCCCTATCAAGGACTGATATCTGAGTATAGTCAAAGGGAAAGGAACAATGGAATCCTAAGTGAAAGACCTGCTCTGGTGCAGTTTTTAATGGAATCTAGAACAGAACCTACTGGATTGGATAAACAATTCACAGGGAAACAATGGGAGGACATATGTATGGCTCCCAAAAATACAGCAAAGTCTAAAAGAGTTAGGATTTTTGATTGGAACTATTTGCACAGGCATTTTTATACCCCAGGCAGATTCTAAAGAATTTTTCCTCAGGTAGATGGCAGATGTTAGAGCTGAGACTGGGAAGACAGAGGTAACTGGGTGGGGAGTGTAATGAGTTGGCAGACTTTAAAAATTCCCCACAGAGTACTCTTGTCAGAAGTATTGGGTGAGCAATTGGGTATAACTAAGGAAATTAAATGTTAAGCTGGGATACCAGATCTGAATTGCCTAGACACAGTAAGGCCTTGTTAAGTTTAGTTCTGGTGACTGCCAAAAAAAGCAATTACTACAAAATGGAAATCTAAGTTTAAATTTACTGTATTTAATGAACTGAATATTGTAAAAGAGATAAAATAACTGGAAGTAGGATCTTTAGAAAGGGCAGGAGCAAATCACCCAGGAAAAAAGTGGAAATTGTGGGAACAATACATGCAGATGTATGTTGTGGAGGAGAAGTGAGGTATAAGGGAAGGCAGGGGTTGATCAGTTTATGTACTGTTGAATTGATGATAAATATACAAAATAATATATGTGATGTTTACTATTTGCAACTGGGAATGTGTTAATATGCTTTGCTTTCTTTTATATAAATGTATGTTTGCCTGTGTCTTAAGTGATAATTCAATAATGATATTAAAAAAGGCAGTGCTTAAGCATGTTTTATTTTTATATATTTAAATACACTTACTACAAATTAAGAACAAGTCAAATAGTAAATATGTAAAATAAAGTCCAATGAGAAAAGTATTAAGAGCTGTGGTTAGACACTATTGCAGGATCAAGCCTGATTAAATTAATAGATCTTATTAATTATTAAGCCTGATTAAATTAATGGATCTTAAAGTAGCCATTGAAAGGTTTTCCTAAAGCTGGCAGAGGAGTAAATTTCAGTGGAGTGGAATCTGACAGGAAGAAGTTCAAAGACTTAAGGTATCCAAATGCATCTTGGGAATCTGTATCAGTCCCGTCCAATAAACCTGAATTCCCAAATTGGGTCAGTAAGAACAAGTAGATGTCATCCATTTGTCCAATCTGACTGTTTGGACTGAAGCAGCTGGTCAGATCACATCCAGCCATCTTGCCAATGCTTCCAGTTTTGAGCTCCATTAATTCTTTCCACCCATATGACCAGCACCATTTCCATCTGTTGCAATTGGAAATGGTTGATCTTTTCTGTGCCAGGAAAGAGCTTTATTAGTTTTTTGTATTTTGAGAGACTATTTCTAAAAAAAATTTTGACTGGACAACATTTATACTTTAATATCTGTATGGTATAGTCTTCTGTAAGCTATTTCTTTTGGTACTGATATTAAACCTTTTTTCCCCATTTCTTTGGCTTAAATCCTTGCAACACTTAGACCAGTGGTCTACCATCTTCTGTACTCCTCTAATTTCTATAAAAATGTTGTTTAAATTGGCTTTTTACATTGTTTACTTGGTAGTTCTCATGTTTTTTATTAAAACCATATTGGTGTAGAGAAAACTTTCAAAAAGTGTATGAAGTGCAGACACAAAATTCTACCTCAAGAAGATCCACACAAATTGATTGTTTTGCTTGAAAATTGCTCATTTGGATACTACCTGCTGTATCTGTTGGGTATTTTTGACTTAGGGCCATGTCAGTAGAAGAAATAAAACTAATGCTTAAAAGTTTCTCTACCTCTAGACCCTCAATATTTGAAAAAAAAAAACAGAGAAGAGAGAAAGGAGCCTGAACCACCATCTGATTCAAAATTTTCTAGAATTGAGAAGGTGTTGTCTCCTTTACCTTGTACTTCATGTATTTTATGTATGACCATCATCATAGACCATTGTAAGTAGAGACAAAACTGCCCACAAGACCCTATCAGGAGTTTTTCAGAGCAGGAAGTGTCTATATTTCTTTCTTCAAGATGCCCCTCCAGCTTTATTAAGATCCTTCCATAATACTTGATTAGAAACCCAATTAGGGCCTTTCTCAAGACATGAGTTGGGTATCATCCCATCCCCTTTTGCTTCCAGGTCAGAGTGGGTAGACCCACCCTCACCTCTTTTAGATTCTTCCCTAGCACCTATCTCAGCTGCATTGGTTTCAGAGCTGACCTGCCTCCTGGAGAATGTATATTCACTGCTGACAAGTTCTCCTTCCACTCTGATTATTTCACATCTAACACACACACACACAGCTCTGAGACCATTGGTGTTGAGTGTTTTTTGGGACTGACTGGCCAATGCTGGCTGTTTGGCAGCATCTTCAGCACCAATTCATATGTGACCATTTTTGGTGTCAGTGTCATCATCTGTCTGCACCAATCTCTATCTTGGGGCAGTCTGGTACCTTGGGCTTGGGTCTTTGTTTCCTCATTGCAGCTCCCATCCACTTTTTTAGGGCTGGGTCAGCACCAGAGTCAGATTCTTTATTGCTGCCTGATCCTGGATCAGCTTTCAAGGTTAGGAAGAGGATTGTAGCTTCTGCTTCAAAATGGACTACAGAGCACAAGCTCCACCCCAAGATACCCTTCTGTCTGCATCTTTGTTATCTCATCATGGTTCCCACGGACAGAGCAGATATCCTCAAATAACTCACTGAATTTGTCACAGAATGGGGAAGCACTCTTACACCTGAGGCACTTTTGCTTTGAGAATGTTAAATTATTACGCAAACATGACTTTACTTCCAAAGGGATCTAGCATAACAAGCTATGGATACTTTGTATAAGCTGCCTCACAGGATTCTAAAAACAGCTAGAGACAACATTGTGGATGATGACCAACACAAACTTCTCCGTGTGCTTGCTTCATAATGCAACCAATGGTGTGGCTACAGCTTCAGGGATGGGCATTACCATGCAATGCTTTGCCTCGCTCCACTTATGTAATTTTGCAGACAACTTTAAGGTGTCTTTTACCAATGTTCCCTTTGATGATTTCTCTTTTTTCTGACCTGCAATAAAGGAAAAACTATTGAAGTGTGAATAGGAAGGCCAGATGATGTCTTCTGTAAAGGCTGATTTGAAAGCCCTCCATTATCCTTTAACAGAAATCAGAAGGGCTCCAAGTTTGTCTGGTTTAGGACACCCCAGCATCAGTTTTTTGATTCCTTCTTGGATAGGGGTGGCCATAGCAGAGGTGACTCCTTTAATGGACATCAACTAAAAGGTTATGGAGATCCTTAAATTCAGGGTTTTCATGGTCCTTTCTCCATAAAACAGAAACAGCATCCTTTTTGCCCACATCTGAAAGAAGTCATGGGGCATTTCTCTCCACTCAGATGTGTGGGTGGCCAAACTCCTTCTCCTCATTTTCAACCACTTCTACATATTCCACTCCATCAGTACAGAGTGACTAAAAAGGATATTTCCATCCTCCATCAAGAAAGAGCCATCCAGGAGGTCTCACTAGACCAGATAAGGTCAGGAAACTATTCAGTGCCCTTTTTATCCTCAAAAGAAGAGCAAAGACCTCAGGCCAATTCTAGATCTTAGTGATCTAAACCTAAACTTTATAAAGACCTCGTTCAGAATGGTCATGGTGCAGGAAATTTTGCCATGTCTGAAGATGAATGACTGGATATGTTTAATAGACCTCCAGGGTGCCTTTCACCACATAAAGACTGTGAAGGAGTCCAGGAGGTTCTTGCATTTCTGAGTAGGTGCCAACCATTGTCAGTTCAGAGACTTGTCGTTTGCTCTCACCATAGCCCTGGGTGTTCCTCAAATGCATGGTGGTAGTTACGACCCGTCTGCGACTCATGGGAATACATGATGGTATCTAGATGAATGGCTCCTCATTGCAACAGACTTAGAGTCCTTAAGTCAGCAAGTCGTTACTTTTTTGCAATCCTAACTAACTTTGTGTTTCTGTTATTTGCAAAAAAAATGTCTCAAGCCTACACAACAGATCAAATTTATCATTTGCTGTCTAAATACAATGAAATCTATCATAAATCTACGTACAGAAAGATTTCTCCCCATCAGAGCAACTGTGCAGCTCCTCTTACAACAGGACGTTCTCCCAGCATCACTGATTTTCAAGGTGCTAGGGCTCATGGCAGCTTCTGTCGTAATGGTGTTCCACATTCTGTTTCACAGGAGATTTCTATAGTGGTTACTCTTGGCACAGTGGTTCCAGATCTTCCTTCAGTTCTGATTCACTTAACTCTAACATGCAGAACCCACCTAACCTTGTGGCTGGGTTCTCTATATGTTCATCTAGGCAGACCCTGCATATTGTTGCCCCCAACAGCAGTAGTAACCACAGATGCCTCCTATCTGGGATGGAGGTATTTCAATAAGAGGATGGTCCAAGGAGTTCAGACACACAAAGAGACCAACATACACATCAATATCCTGAAAATGAGGGTGCTCCCCCAAGCATTGTGGGAATTACAGGACTTTCTCCCCAAGGAATGATTTCTATCTAAATCAACAACATTTTATTAGTTTAGTACATCAGCAAACATACGAACCAAATGCTACCCTGTTTGCAGAGAGGTTAAAAGGGTATTGCAATGTGCAATGGATTTGCATCCCTTTCTAACTGCAATACACATTCCAGGGAGAGTCAGCTACCTAGCAAACAAGCTTATCAGATCTGTTCTGATGTTTCATGAGTAGCCATTCAATTCTTCAGTCACTGGGGATGGACAAGCTACAACCTATTTCCTCCCTCCTCTAACACCAAATGCTTTGCCCTCATACCTCCAAAGGAGCAGTCAACACGGGATGCTCTAGTCTGTCATTGACCCCCCAGTGAACTATATGACTTCCCAATAGTTACCTTCATTTCCAATTTCCCTCAGAAAATATTGTCATATAAATCAACTGTGATTCTCATTGCTTCTCTATGACTTAGGCAAGTCAGGTTCCCTATGTTGAGGCCTCACTGGAAGAAGCCTCCTTGATTCCTAGACCTGAAACTGCATCTTTTCTCTCATCCCTCCAGGCAGCCTCACCCAGACCTTCATAATGTCAAGCTTTCCTCATGGAATCTCCAGTTCCAATAATGACCAATGATTCCTAGTTCCAATAATGACCAAGGATCCCTCCTTTTTTTAAATAGCTTTTTGTAAATCAGCCTCTCAGTAACATTCTACTCATAAGTAAGTGGAAATGGCTCTCCATTTGGGCTGTCACTCATTATGTGACCCTGTTACTCCTCCCATATCCAAAGTATTAAATTGTTTCCTTTCAACTCTTTATTAGGAAAGCCGTAACTATTCTACCATAAAGTTTCAGTTGGTATCTATCTCGTTATTATCATGGTTTCCAAAATCAGTTCTTGACCTTTCATAAGTAAAGCTTTCCTTAAAGGATTATTTCTCTTATACTCATAAGTAAAGCTTTCCTTAAAGGATTATTTCTCTTATACTCCTGTTAAGGGCCCTACTCCTCCATGGGATCTGAGCTTTGTTCTAAATGCTTTCAAAAGACCTCCCTTTAAACAAGCCTCCTCAGCAGACTTAAAATGTATATATCGGGGAAACACTTTTCCTGGTTGCCATTACTTCTGCCAGAAGACTATGTCCTCTAATGCTCCTTATTTGATTTTCAATAAAGATAGCATCACATTAAGCTCTAACCCTTCCTTATCAAAAATAGTGTCAGAATCTAACTAGAACCAACCAATTAATTTACCAGTTTGTTTCTCCAATGAGTGGACAGAAATATTTGTTGCACAGGGATGTTCACAGGCAACTATGGTTCTGTCTTCACAGAATGAAGACATTTAGCAAATATTGTTTATTTTCTTTGCTGAAAACAAGTTGGGGAAAATATTTCTAAGAGCAAACCTTATCCAGATAGTTGTCAGATTGTATTACCTTTGTTTACTCAAGCAACAAGAGGACATTTCCTTATTAACCAAAAACTTATTCAACTTGATCTGTGGCTACCCCACCACCCTTTTCAGAACTTCCTTGGTGGAGGAAACTTGCACTATGGCAACATGGTCTACATTACATACCCTTGTTAAGCATTGTAAATTAGATGTGATATCCAGAATTAGAGCTACCTTTGGAGCTTTGGCTCTGAAAGGTATCCTGCTATGATGTCACCCAAGAAAAAGGTAGCTTGACATTCTGTCCCAGTACTCAGATCAGAAGGATGGCTGTACTTACCTTAACACTTGCTCCTTTTCAGCCTAATCCATCCAATATGACATCCCTCCTACCATCCACCTTCCAAACTGTCACCATTTCTGACAGTTTTTCAGTAATAGATAGACCTCATTTCAACATTTTTCTGCTTCCCTTTACTTATGTTTATAAGGATATGTAGTGTTATGGATAATTTTTTTACTAGCTGGCAAACTCAATGTGAATCTGATAGGGGTGCAGGGCATTATGAGAGGAAAGAAATGAAAGGTGCTTGAGGAAGAGAGCACTGACAAAATGGCCAGATCAGATCCAACAAGTGGCTCCAGTCCCAGTAGTCATATTAGATGGACTACAATAAAAATGGTCCAGCATTATGGTAAGTACTATCATTTTTTTGACTAGTAGGAGATGTGATGTGCATGGCTAGATAAGTTTGAACTAGAACTTGCAGTTTTTGTGTTATCTGATTTGAACCTTTTATGGATGCTGAAGTTCAGGCAGAATGTGTTCAGGCTTCGTTTCTCCTGTTGACAGCTTAGCTATGAATTTCTGCAGCAGTTAGAGATGTACCAGGAACCCATCTGTAGGTACATCCTTGACCTGCTCCTCCTCATACAGTCTTCTTGGACACCAAAGTAAATAAAAAAAAATAAGCAAGTCTCCCCTCCTGTTACACCTACTCCCAGGCATACTGAGCAGGAGTGGTACAACTTATCCTAAATACTTTTTAAAGCCTGTATGTCATTGCAGCCACCTCCATTTTATTCCCCCTGTACTTCCCTGAAACAAAAAAGGGAATCCTCTTTTGAAGAACTATCTTAAGAATCTGATTCTTAGGCATTAGACTTTACATCTCAGATCCATTACACTACATGTTATGAGTCTGAATCAGGTGATCTTATGCCTTCAGGTTAACCTCTTGAAGAGCTTACATTTGGAAATACAACACATAAAATGATAAAGCTCTTCAACTGGGAGGGCAAGCACATTTCTGAATCATGGATAAGATGACAATGCATTTGAAGTTCCTAAACCTTTACCATTTCTCAAGGCTTTCACTCAGACAAATGACTGGTGCCAGAAACATGGCCTCAAGCTGAAAAAATGCATCATCATCCCCTTTGGGGAGAGTGATGTCCCCAGAAATTATCAGATTAATAACAACATCCTAAGCACGCAATAATTTGTGAGGGATTTGGGCACCCAGGATGATAGCAACCTGACTTTTGACCACCATGTTGCTTCCATTGTATGGAAAGCCTTCTACATGGCCCACCTCATAAATAAGGCTTTCTCATCCAGGGACAAGGAGGTCATAACACCTCTGTATCCTTCCCTTATAAGGACCATTATTGAGTACAGTGCCCCTTTCGGCATGTACCTCGCAAAGCAGCAGCTGGAGGGACCACAGAGGTTCCTCACCAGCAGAATCCAGGGCCTCAAACATCTACCATACAAAGATAGGCTAAAAGCCCTATCCCTCTACTTGGTTTCATACAGACTCCTCAGAGGTGACCTCTGTCTGCCATACAAGGAGATCATGGACCCTACCTTAATGGGAATGCTGCATATTCGCACATCAAGCTCCATTCAAGTAACCAACATGTACAGCCTCAACCTGGTCTGTGACATCAACAAGACTTGTTGGCAGGACAAATTTGTGTCCCAAAGACTCCCCAATCTATGGAATAGACTCCCTTACTACATCAAGCAGAGTACCTCTTTACCCCTTTTTAAACACAACCTGGATAACTGGATGGGAAGCAAAAGATATACCCCTGGGATTTCACCCATGTCCCTGCTGGACAGGGGCATCAGGTGCTGATTTGTCTAAACATGGGCTAAACTCTTGTCTAGGCTTATAAGGGCCTCAGGGCCAATAGCCTAGTAACCTCCTATGATATGTGTCGAAGACATTAGAAGACATCTTTTTGTCTACTTCTCTAGTGCCTGAATCCCAGCCTTTTGTGTCTAAGAAGCCAGACATGTTCTATAAAAGTACAGACATGTTCTATAAAAGTACCTGATACCCATAAGTACTTGCACAAACACGTTTCCTCTGACCCAGTATTGATTGCTTTAGAATTAGATAGAGCTTCCAAATTGCTCCCTTCTACTAATGTCTTACCTAATGACAGGGATGGCAGAGCCATGGGCAGATACTGTAAGAAGGTCTACCCTTCTTCAGCATTGTCCTTCTGTGCCATTAATTACTAGACTTGCATGACAAAGTGTATGCTTTCTATTTTTGACAACATAGTTAAACTAATATAAAACATACCTGACTGAGACACTAAACCTTCTTTACATAATATGCTCATATCTGTCATGCTAGTTTCAAGGGATTCCATCAAATGTGGTTATGATGCCTTCCCTAGAGGAACAGCAACAGGATCAGTTCTAAGAAGGTATGTGTCGATCACAATGCAACTGAAGTGTGCTGTATCTTTAAGAAGCGCATCAAGGCTGTACGTGCACGTATAAATTCCAGACATGGGCACTCCCTTGTGCCATTTTGTAAGAGCAGCCACAGCGAGAGCATACGTGATCACAGTTGTTAGTTTGTATATAAGTTACTTAAGTTAAAGTCAGTAAACTTCTATAGTGATGTGTTTGTACTGGATCCCACGAAGACTCTTCTATTGTGTGCAAAGTAGGAGAGTGACATGGTGTCAGAACCAGGATCGCAGAGAATAATATCCAGAGCCATGAGGTGCAGAGATGACAGTGAAGGTAAAAGCAAGAGAAATGAGCACAAAAAGAGGCAGAAAAGAATCAAAGGTAATGAGAAGTAGCACAAACTGTTTATTTGGTAAAAGAGACAAAACCCGGCATTACAAGAGCACAGATCACATCACTGAGCAAGCGAAAGGCAAGAAACGTTTGTAGGCTAGAAAGAAATGTTTAAAATAAAGGTATTTGATGAAATGATTGACAGTAAAGCAAAACAAGCATGTTTAAAGCAAAACAAATATGTTTAAAGATAAAAACGAGCATGTTTAATGTAAAATGAGTATGTTTAAGCAAAACTGGGTATGTTTAGAGTAAAACGTGTACAAGAAAAGTACATTGGGTATGAAAAGGGCTAAAAAGAGCAAACAAATATAATAAGGGAGAAAATTTAAGCACAAATAAAGCAAGGTGACTGCATGCGTTTTTGGCAAAGTGCTGTGTTTTGGCATAACTATGACTTCGTATTGTATCAGGGGCATAACTAAAGTTACTTGAAGTATCTCAAAGTGTGTAAAAGTGCTTACAGTGTGTGCTTATTACTGTGCATGTATTTCAAAGAGTTTATTGTGTGCAAAGTGCAACTATTTCTTGAAATACAGTCAAAGTATAGCCATTTTGAAAAGTTTCTTGTGCTGGGTATGTCTGTTAGCAAAGTGACGCCATTACAGAGTGTTTCTTGCACTGTAAAGAGTTGCCTAGCAAGGTACCACCATTCTGAGGACATTTCAGTGTGCTGTAAGCAGTTGTTCGCAAAGTGCAATTACTTCGAAATGTTATTGAATTTTGGGCAAGAAATGTCCAGTTTATTTGTATTGTGCAGTTATTTGATATGTTTCTTACACTGATAAGATGTGATTTATTGCAAAACGATATTACAAGAGTATTACAATGCCCGAGAGTTTATTTCACTTGCATCGTAATGTTGTTTGAGATGTTTCTTAAAATGATGAATGACTCGCAAAATGATGATAAATGACTTCAGCATTTTTCAAGTGTTAATGGATCTGAAAAGTTTATTTTGCAAAGTCTAATTATTCAAAGGTACTGTTTATTAGCATTATTTCGAAAAGCCCCCCCCCCCCCCAAAAAAAAAGTATAAATTCAGAAACACAAAAGCATTGGCATAAGTTTCTGGCATATCTGCATGAGTGTATATTTGTGCTTATTTGCAAAACCCTTCAGTGGTATGTGTTAATATTGCAGATGGATTTCGAAAGCCCCTACCACTTGTATTTGATCAGAATATTGTGGAGAATTGGAGAATATCTGAACAAGAGTACGATATTTTTATACAAGCAGCTTATGCAGATAGAGATGCACACACTAGGGCATTCATTTTGCTAAACTTAGCTGGGTCAGAGGCCATAGAAAGAGAGCGTTCATTTGTGTATGCACCTGCAGTATATGAAGGAGAAGGTGACAACTACCATATTGTTATACAAACTGAATCCAGAGAAGACCCAGAGTGTTTGAAGCACAAGTTTAGAGAAATGTGTAACCTCCAGACAAATATTGCATTAGAGAGACATTTGTTTTACACGACAGATCAGAAACCAGGGGAAACATTTGCAGCTTATATAACTGACTTGAGATACAAAGCTAATACATGTTGATTTGGTGACTTAAAAGATGAGCTGATAAAGGACAGGCTTGTGTGTAGTGTTAACAGTACTGCTGTGAGAAAGATTTTAATTTATGACAGTGATTTAATGTGGAGCAAAGCCACAGAGATTTGTCAAATTCATAAGGTGGCAAAAACACACAAGTATGCTTGCAAATGACAAGAGCATGGTTTCAGTTGGCTCCAGAGCAAGTGTAGATAGTATGCAACATGTGTTGAACAAAAGTAGGCCCAAGCACATGATAGCTAAGAAGTTCCCAGGGAAGACATACTTTTCCAGTAAGTTCTAAAAAGTGAGTGCATTCCAGCTCAATGCAGTACAAGCATGAATCAGCGAAACCCAAGTCCAGCTTTACTGTTAACTGTCGCAACTGTGGTGCAAATCATGAGTCTAAAAGAGAGAAGTGCTTAGCATTTGGACAGCAATGCTACAAGTGTAAAAAATGGAATCACTTCCAAAAGTTTTGTAAATCAAGTAAGCCTCACACAGTTGTAAAGAAAGGTCACACAAAGAAGCAAGCTGATCAAGTAGAGCCGAGGCAGACAGCTTTCTATGTAGATGGTGTGTCAGTGCTTGATGAATGAGTTGATACAGTGAATTTATTAACAAGAAGAAAACTGTTTTGTACTGTCTGGATTAATGGAAAATTCACAGAGCTTAAAGTAGACACTGGTTCAAAGTGTAATGTTATATCAGCAGGCACATTTGCTAAAGTGAGAACTAACAAACAACTCAATGTAGTCAGTAGTGCGAGACTTGTTGCTTATGGAGGTGAAGAATTTCAAACCGAAGGTTTAGTGACGCTTTCATGTTATTTGGCTGAAAACTGTTACAACTTGTTATTCTATGAAGTTCAAAGACCAGTGCAATCTTTATTAGGTCTCAAAGATAGTTTAAGAATGAATCTGCTTTCTTTTGCTAAAGAAGTCCATCATGTAAGTGCATTTCCGAGTTCTAATTTTTCTGAAGCCATTTTGTCAGAGTATGCTGATGTTTTCGATGACAAGTTAGGCAAACTGCCAGTTGTGTATTCCATGAAGTTAGACCTGGAGGTCACTCCAGTAGTCAGACCAGCAAGAAGAGTTCCGATAGCTATGCAGGGGAAAGTTAAGACTCAAGTGGATAAAATGGTGCAGCAAGCTGTGATTTGTCCAGTCACAGAACCAACTGAATAGGTGTTGTCCATGGTAGCAGCTCACAAAAAAGGCTCAGATGAAATCAGAATATGTATTGACTCAAGAGAACTGAGCAAAGCATTAAAGAGACCGTATCATCCAATGTGCACAGTCGAAGAGGTTGCAGCCTTAATACCAAATGCCACTGTTTTCTCTTTCTTGGATGCAAAGAGTTCATTTTGGCAAGTGATGCTTGATTGCAAATCTTCATTTCTAACTACTTTTGGTACTCCATTTGGCAGATACAGATAGGATGCCATTTGGAAAAAATTCTGCAAGTGAAGTCTTTCAGCATGCAATGGAGAAATTTTTTTCGGGTTATCCTTGTGCCATAATAGTAGATGATTTATTAGTTGGAGGCAATGGGGAAGCAAAGCATGACAGAAACCTCATGAAAGTTCTAGATAGAGCACGTGAAGTAAACTTGAAGCTCAATCCTCTGAAGTGAAAATTCAGACTTTAAGAAGTTACCTACATAGGCCATTTGTTCACGAGTACAAGCTTGAGACCAGACCCAATCAAGCATGCAGCTATTCTAGAGATGTCAGCACCAGATAACGTACAAGCTCTACAACATTTTCTAGGCATGATCAACTATTTAGACAAATTTATACCAGACTTCAGTGAGTTGACAGCACCTTTAAGAGAGCTAACATGCAAAAATGTTGCATGGCCATGGTTGGAGAACAGCACCAGCAGGCACTTGAAGACCTTAAGAAGAAAATTGCCATCCCAACTACCTTAAGATACTATGACGTTAACAAACCAGTTACTCTTTACTGTGATGCTTCAAAATTTGGTCTTGGCACAGTTATACTTCAAGAAGGCAGACCAGTAGCCTATGCATCAAGAACACTAACCCAAACTGAAATGCAGTATGGTCAGATTGAGAAGGAGCTTTTGACAATAGTATTTGCATGGTCTAAGTTTCATGATTATATTTAAGCTATTCAGATTGAAACTGACCACCAACCTCTAGTTACTATTCTAAAGAAGCCTATGCATTCTGCTCCAGCGAGATTACAAAGAATGATGCCCAAATTGCAAAAGTACAATTTCAAAATGATCTACACCAAAGGTAAATTTCTTTATCTAGTTGATACCTTATCCAGATCACACAGCAATATAATAGAACAGCTTCACACAGAAAATTTTGAATTTGATGTGATATCAGTGCATCATTTTTCTACCACTAGACTTGATGAGTTGAGAGGTCATACTCAGACAGATCCAATTTGGCAGAAGTTCAATCAGTACATTAATGTTTGGTGGCCATCAAAGCAATCTAGTGTACCACCTGAAGTGCAAACCTATTCTCCTTACAGAGATGAATTGCTGATGGAAGATGGCATCATTTTCAAAGGTCCTAAAATTGTTGTTCCTGCTTCCTTACAACAAGAATATATCCAGATTTTGCATTGTGGTCACCGGGGATCCACATCCACTAAGAGAAGAGCAAGATAATTAGTATTTTGGCCTTCATTACCAAAATACATTGATAAAGTACTTTCTTCCTGTTCAGTATGCAATAGTAGTAGACCGCATTTGTAAAATGAACCACTTCAGCTAAGTCCAGTTCCTGAACTACCTTGGTCAACAGTTGCAGCTAATATCTTTCAATGGAACAATCAACACTGCTTGGTTGATACTCTTATTTGAATTGGTTTGAGATTGATCTACTACCTAACGTAACATCCACTGCTGTTATTACTAAGCTGAAATGTCATTTCTCAGTTCATGGTAGTCCACACAAAGTTCTTTCTGACAATGGTACTAAATTTACTAGCCTGTTGTTTCAGAAATTTGCAAAAGACTGGGACTTTGTACATGTCACTAGTAGTCCTGAATATCCATAGTCAAATGGTCTAGCTGAACATGCAGTGCAAAGTGCAAAGCAGTTACCTGAAAGGTCAAAGCGTGGCAATACAGATGTGTTCTTGAATTTGCTTAATCTCAGAAACATACCGTGTGACGATATTCTTGGCTTAAATGCTCAAATACTACTTTCCAGGCAAACTAGAACTATGCTACCTATTACTTCTAGTTTATTCAAGGCTAAACCTAAGAACAATAAAACTATCAAGGCTCAGTTGGTTAAGAAGCATACTATCCAGAAATCTAGTTACAACAGATCGAGCAGATTACTTCGTCCATTGAGGGAAGGAGAGATGGTATGAATCCAGTCAATGAAAGGTTTTGATTGAGTTGGACAGATTACAGGCATCTGTGCCAAGCCAAGATTTTAACTGGTAAACTCCGAAGGTGTGGAATATAGGAGGAACCATAAACATCTTCTTCCTATACCAGAATAATCATCACCATCACAACATTGTTTCTGTGATGCAGATTTCAAATCTAAGAGTGAATCAGACACTGTTTCCACACCACAATGTATTCAAAATTTTGATTCTGATTCCATTTCAGGAAATGTTCCAGACATTCCACAGGTCAAACATTTTGCAGAGACAGTTCCAGTTGTTAAATCTAACTCTCAGTTTTATGTCACATGATATGGACGAGTATTAAAGTCTAGTGTGAAATACCCAGCAACATGACTTGAATATATATATATATATATATATATATATATATATATATATATATATATAT
The DNA here is from genome assembly GCF_019279795.1 of Protopterus annectens. NCBI lineage: Eukaryota > Metazoa > Chordata > Ceratodontiformes > Protopteridae > Protopterus > Protopterus annectens. Next base: position 1,391,237,839 of record NC_056725.1, read on the forward strand.
ATATATATATGTGTGTGTGTGTGTGTGTGTGTGTGTGTGTGCTTAGTACTGTGTAAGAGGGAGGATGTAGATCAGATTGCGTGTGAAGTGGGCTGTATCTTTAAGAAGCATGTCAATGCTGTACGTGCACATATAAATTCCAGACATGTGCAATCCCTAGTGCCATTTTGTAAGAGCAGCCACAGTGAGAGCATGCATGATCGCAGTTGTTAGTTTGTATCTAAGTTACTTAGGTTAAAGTCAGTAAATTTGTATAGTGATGTGTTTGTATAGAATAAAGCTGCTTGAAGAGAACCCACGAGGACTCTTCTACTGTGTCCAAAGTACGAGAGCGACAGTATGCCTAGGTTAGACTTGAATATATACCTGATGACAATAAGGCCAAACTTCTGGATGCTCCTTTAGAAAGGGATAACTTGTTTTGTTCCTTTTTTGCCAAGATATTTAAGAAACTAGAGGAAAGACAATACAATGTAGTGTTTTAAGTCACATTTTCTTTCATGCATTTCTAAGTTCCAAATGAACTACCTTTCCAAGTCTTTCCACAAAACAAAACAAAAACAAAAATCCTCACAGTAAAAAGGAAATTTTCTAAGAAAAAATCCTGGAAAAACAAGACTAACTTAAAAAAATATTCAAGGGATCCTTTCCAAAAAAAAAAAAAAAAAAAACAAAAAACCTCCAGTTTCTATTTTCCATCCCCCTCCACCTCTACCAACCTCTACTCAAACTTTTGGTGAGAGTCTTTCTCACTTGCTTCTCCTTTGCTGAACAGCAACATCCAGTGTTTTGGTTTTGGACATCATAAAGAAATGGGGACTTATAGGTTTATAGGTTCATAGGTAAGTACTAGGCTATCTGCCCAAGGGCATTTATAAGCCTAGCCAGAATATGTTGGCTTTCGCCACTCCCTTAGATTAGTTCCCTGTGCCTCTGTCCAGCAGAGCCATTAGTTCCCTGCGCCACTGTCCAGCAGAGCCAGTGCAGTGATCCCCGGGGTAAATTTTCTGTTTCCCATCCACCCGTCAAGGATTCTTTTGAAGAGTGTTAGTGAGGGGCTCTGCCTGATGTATATTGGAATCCTGTTCCAAAGCATGGGGAGTCTCTGGGACAGGAATCTATCCCTCCAGCATGTCATATTTATCGTTGTGGTGAGGTTTATATCTCTAGAGTGTGTGGCTCTCTGGGATTTGTTTTTTTTTTTTTTTTTTAGGTGGAGCATGTCTATCAATTCTGGGTTGGAAATGGCCTTGTATGTCAGGCAGAGATAACCTCTGAGTAAGCGGTATGCAACCGAGTACAGCTGGAGTTTCTTGAGTCGGGCTGCATAGGGCATCTGTTTGAGGCCAGAAATCCTCTTGGTGAGGTACTTTTATGGTCTTTCCAGCTGTTGCAGGTGTCTTGTAAGGTACATCCCAAATGGGGTGTTGTATTCTATGATAGGTCTAATGAGTGATGAGTAGAGAGGCACAATAACCTCTTTTGTTCTAGATGCGAACCCTTTTGTGATTAGATTTTCTAACCACCTTGGCAATATGATTATCAAAGGAGATATTACTATCTACTTGGGTCCCCAGATCCCTTATTACATTTTCTGTATTTAGGGGACTACCACCTATGTGGTAGTTCACGGGTACTTTGTTTTTTTCCAAAGGGGATGACTATGTACTTTTTGGCATTTAGCTTAAGGCCATGATTTTGACACCGGGTATCCATCTCAGTGAGACCCATCTGGAGGGTGTCTGTATCCAGCTGGAGAATCATTTATGGCCCCTAGTTTGCAGTCGAATGCGAACTTGGTCAGCCATAGTCCTCTTATGCTTGCCTGTACCTCTGAGAAGTATATGTTGAACAGGAGGGGTCCTAGGACTGAGCCCTGGGGGATGCCACTTGTAACCAGTTTAGAGCTGGATGTAGAGCCTGCAACTCACACCATGTGGGTTCTATCCATGAGCCAGTTGGCAACCCATCTCATGACGTAGGGGTTTATGTTCAAGCTTGTGAGTTTGTCTATAATACTAGAATGGGTAATGGTGTCAAAAGCCTTTGAGAGGTCTAGGTAGGCTGTGTGGACCTCCTTTCCCTCATCTAATGCCTTGGTAACCATCTCAAAGAAGTCCACCAGGTTTAGGAGGCATGATCTTCCCTTAACAAAGCCAAACTGGGTAGGATCCAAGTTTTGGAGGTTCCCAATGTCTATGTTAATGAGTTCCATGATGATGCACTCCATAGCCTTGCAGAACAGGCTAGTCAGGCTTATAGGGCGATAGTTCCTGGGGTCCGTTGTGGCTCCACCTTTGTGGAGCGGGATAACTGTTGCTGTGTGCCACTCTGTGGGTATGTAGCATGTAGAGAGGCTGAGTTTGAACAGTGTGTTTAGGTGAGGGGTTAGTTCATTTTGGAGCTCTTGTAAGACACAGCCTGGGACAACGTCCAGTCCCACTGAAGCTGTATTTTTGGCTTTGGATAGGGCTATTTTAACCTGTGTGTCAGTGATTGATGGGGCCCTACATTCTTCTTGTATGGTTATGGGCCCTTTAGGGGGTGAGAGGGGGGTGAAGTTTGCACTAAACCTGTCTGCCAGAATGTTGGCAATATCAGTCGGTTCAATGTATTTTGTGCCATTCTGCACTAACTCAGAGTAGATCTGAGAGTTTCCACTTAGGTTATTGACATAGCTAAAGAACGCTTTGTGGTTATCTTTGGAGTCATTGGCAATTTTTCTTTCGAAACTAGCCTTGGATGATTTAATGAGGGATCATAGTTTCTTGCTGATACTGATCAGGGATGTCTTTCCTTCTTGGGATTTTACTCTTTTCTGTACTAGTTTCCTCCTTCTGTTGTATAGCTTGTTTATGGTAGGGGTCCACCAGACTGATTTCCTTTTCTTGGAGGAGTGAGTCTTGGTTTTACTTGGGCTAGCATGATCCATACATTCCTGCAGATGCTCATAGAGTGCCTTTGTAAAGGTTTCAGCAGCTTGGACAGCATTGTCCTTTAGCATGGGGGCTGTGAACCTTTCCACCTTGGTCTTAAGTAATGTGAAGTTTGCTTTTAAAAAGTTTTTCATGGTGGTTTCCTTAATTGGGGGTGGGGGCGGAATGTGGATATCCAGAGTGATTAGTCTATGGTTTGATCTAACCAGTGAGGGTTTGACCTCCGGTGTGGAACATCAGTCGCCCATGTTGGTGATGACCAGGTCCAATATGTTGTTCCCTCTGGTGGGGATGTTGACCAGTTGATCCAAGGCATTCAGGTTTATAAATTCTAGGAAGCGTTAGGCAAGGGAGTTAGTACTTGAGTAGTTCTCTCAGTTTATGTTTGGGTAATTGAAATCACCCAGTATTAGGGTGTTTGGAAGGGCCTTCATATTTCCCAGTGTCTCCAGAAATGCGGAATGGGTGTCCTGGGCCATGGTGGGTGATCTGTAGAAAGCTACAATTTGGATTGCAGTTTTGCCCATTGTTAGTTGCACATGGATGATCTCTGATGCATTGTGCTGCGCCACTAACCTGGAGGTGTGGGTATCCTTGATGAATATGGATACATCCCTGTGTTTCGGTCCTGGTTCTGCGGCCGAAAGGTATGGTATGAGTTATAGCCTAGTAGTGCTGGGGTGCTCTCAGGAGCCTTAAACCAGGTTTCTGTTACTGCACAGATGTCAATGTTCTCCATACTGAGGAGTGCCTCAAGTGCGTGCATTTTGAGGTTTAGACTTCTGGCGTTGAGTAGCATTACCCTCAGTTTTTGGTTACTTGTGCTATTTATGGTGGTGGGTTTGTCTTTTGAGCCTTGCCTAAAAAAGGCACTATGGGGGTGGCAAGAGCCTTGGCCAGCATTCAAAAGCCTAAGGGTGACAGGTGCAAGCCATCTCTTGCGAAGCAACGTGGCTTGTCGAGCATGTCATCCCAGGTGGACAGATACTGGATCCCCTTTGAATGACACCAGAAACTTACACAATTGTTGAAATTGATCATTTTTTTCTTTATACTGTGGTATCATTCCTGTTGAGGGCAGGATGATACTCAGGATCAGGGTCATACCGGCCTGGGCTACATGATCGGAGAGCTCTTCCATATCTCTTTTCATGTAGTCCAGGGAGATATGTCTCAGGTCATTCACACCAACATGGACAATGACAGAGTTGTATTTGTACTTGTTCTGGAGTGACCTGAGTGCTTGTGTTATGTGGCAGATCCTGGCACCCGACAGGCAGCTAACTGTAACCTTCTCCTCGTCCAGCCTAGTTAGTGGGACATCAGTGTGCCTGACTATAGAGTCGCGTATTACTAGTGTGTTGGGTATGTTATTTTGCGTTAAGGGCTGTGATTGCATGGCACACTGATTATGTGAAGTATGTGTTTCATGGTTGGTGATGGGGTGTAGAGGTTGTTTGGATGTCTGCTTTGGCGGTCTTTGATGCTTTTGCAGATTTTTATTTAGAGCCTCCAAATATGTTTTCATGTATTCATGTGTGTTATTTGCCGGTGTTGGTTTATTAGGTCTATGTGAGACTGGTGGTGTGTTGCAAGTATTACCCTTCTCCTCTTGACTGTCAGTTCCAGTCTTGGGTTGAGAGAGCTTTGCCTCCAGTTTGGCTGTATAATTGCATCTCTCACATATATTAGTGTTTGGTGGTAGGAGGAGAGAGTTGTCTGTGTACATGAGGCAGTTGTAACATTGCCTCAAAATGCCCCGATTCACCAGTTGGACTGGAGAGTACACCGGAAACTGCCCTTTGGACATGCCTGAATAGGTAGAGTAAGCTGTTTTTCTGATTGGCTGCTGGGGATGAATAGAGAGCTTTGTCCTTCTGGACAGTATAGGGGGGGTCTAGTGCTAGGGTTAATTAGTGCTTGCTATGAGTTTTAAGCACATGCTTGACTGTGAAATGAATGGTTTGAATGCTAAAGTTGGAGGTTTGTCTAGTTCCAAGGGAAAAATTAAAGAGTAGACTTTGTGGAGCCGAGAATAGTTTAACTCTAGCTAAACGGTGCTGCCTGGTGCACAAAAATGCACAAATGCGGTTTTTATAGCAGGGAAGTGAGACAGATAGAAATTAGCCCAAAATGGCCAATAAACTACAACTTCTGGGCTGAAACCACTCCTCCAGGGACAGATAGGTTGCTCAAAGCACCCCTCTCTCACAGGTAAACAGAGAAACTTCCTTCTATCCAAGTAAGGTAGGGGAAACACAGAAACTTGTAACACAGCCCTGGATTCAGCAATAACTTGAAAACTGGACTATACTAGTTCAGAAAGGCGGGAAACAAGTATTTTTTTTTTTTCCTTTTTTTTTTTTTTTTTTTTCAGAAAATGATTCACTTCACTGGGATTCCCCCCAAATTCCATTAGGAATACCTCAGGACCCCTCAAACCAACATCTGCTCTTTCTTGTTCTCTGTTACCTGTTCCTTCATGGAATAAACATTATAAAGAAATTGATTGCAGATTTCACAGGACTTCTCCTGCAATTCCTATAGGAATTCCTCATGTCTCCTAAAGCCAACAACACATGATTTTCCCATTCTCTGTGACCTGTTTCTTCTGAGAATAATAGAACCTACTCTTTTTTTTCAATAATTCTTTATTTATTATTTTCATTGATATAATATAGCAAACATAGTATAGTAGGTAGAGGTAACATCACCCAATACTATTTACACTATATACATAGATGCTTTCAATATTCAAGAAAGAAAATGTTACAATTCAGTGAAAGTTATTGTGATTACAAATATACATTATAAAAAGGAGGGAGAAGAAAAAGAAGACAAAAATTTTGTGGGCTGTGAATATAGTTTAATATGGAACATTTTAGATGTAGTTAAGTTTACTACACTGTAATGAGCTAGGCAAGAATAATATTAAAGATTTGTTCCCATGATTTCCTGTGTTTGATGTTTTTGTTCCCCTTGTCAATTAAAATTTTATGGGCTAAGAGATGCTTGGTTGCTATTAATCTAAAACCCTCCCAGGAAATGTTATTTAGATTAAGCCAATTGGCTGCTATATAAAGTTTCATTAGGAGAAAAAGATTAATCATAGTAATTGCTTGAGTTTTAGAAATATTATTTGGTAGGATATGTAGAAGAGTAAATTCCCAGGTGAGTGTGGATGATGGGTAACCCATTTTTGTCATTGAAATTTAATGGAGTTCCAAAGTTTAAATACACACTTACAGCTCCAGAATAGATGGAGTATATCAGCCGATATAATTTTGCAGTGTGGACAAAGAGGGGATTTCATAGAGTTAAATTTATGTAAAATAACGGGAGTGGAATATGCCTTGTTATAGATCATAAGTTGGGTAAATGCCAATTTTTTAAGGGGTATGGATTTGTTTATTAAATTAATTGCTTGAATTATTTAAAGGTTATCAATCGATGGGTTATTCTTTCTCCAAAAGTCTGAAACAAGTATGTCTTTTTGGAATTTAATGTCTTTGATTAATTTATATGAATTAGTGATACATTTTTTGATTGAAAGGATGGTTTTCCATAGGGAATTACATGTTAACAAATCATTATTGTTTATGTTGCAGTTTTGTAGATAGCTGGAACATAGTTCTTTAATTTGTCTTAGAATCACTAGATAGGATTTGGGAAGGTTCAATTGACTCTTCATTTCTTTTATAGAGCCGTTTAGATATGGGTATATATCTTGAATGGTTATATTAATTAATCTAGGAAAGGGATTCAGGTTTAGGGTCTGATTGTTTATTTTAAGGTTGGGATTTTTGTGCAAAGGTTGTAACACCATCATAGCTTGAGACAGATTTAAATGTTTAAAGAGTTTTTGAGTTAGTAAGATAGAGTGTTTAAGGGGTTCTCTTATATTGTACGTTTTCATTAAAGTGGTGTTTAGAAAAGGTAGTGCTTTGGGATTGATACCTAAGCTTTTGATATGTTTTTGGTATATTATTATCCACATTGGGGACCAGTCTTTATTTTTTGGGTTGTAATCAGCTATTCGCAGTACTCTATTAGCGTTAGTAATTAGGTAATATGTCTCAAAATTGGGAAGGTCTAAGCCACCTTTACTTTTTGGGATCGAAAGTTTAGTATATGAGATTCAGTTTTTTTTAGTCTCCCATATAAATTTTGCGAGTAGAGTGTGAATTTGTCTAAAAAATTTATTAGGTATGTTGAATTGAGTAGTCATGAATATATAAAGTAGTCTGGATAATACATTCATTTTAATTATTGAGACTTTTGCTAGGAAAGGTAGTTTTAGATTTTTCCATCTATTAAGGTCTAGAATAATATTTTGCCATTTTTGTGTTATGTTATTTGAATAGAAATTTTCATTGTTTGTTGAAAAAGTGATGCCTAAGTAGTTGATTACCTCTTTTGTTTTTATTTTTCCTGTTAGGGATAAAAGCGAGAATGGTTTAGGGGTTTTTAACGGAAATATGCTAGTTTTTTTTTAAGATTTAATTTGTAGTTTGATATTTTTGAGAAGTGTTCTATAGCAGATAATATTTTGTTTACGTCTGAGATTGGTGTAGTACAATAGATATTCAAATCATCTGCAAAGGCCGAGAGGAAGATTTTGGTGTTAAATATTATTGGGGGGTTATGGTAAAGATTTTGTTTAATATTTAAGAAAAGAGGTTCAAGATATAAGTTAAAGAGTATAGGAGATAGAGGGCATCCTTGACGAGTTCCATTTTTAATTGAAATTCTCTTTGACCAGGTTTTGTTAATATATAAAGATGTATATGGGTTATTGTATAGAATTTTCAGGATCTGGATACATTTTTGTGGAATATTAAAGTAAGGTAATGTTTGGAGTAAAAAATCTATATTTACCCTATCAAAGGCTTTATGAGCATCGATAATTAGAGTGTATACATTTAAGTTAGCGCAGTTAGTGTGCGAGATTAAGGTATTAAGACTTAGTGTGTTATTACTTGTTTGTCTGAGTGTTGTAAAACCAGATTGTTCGGGAGAAATAATGTTATGTATTAAGCTTTTCAGTCTGTTTGCAAGTATGGATGGTAATATTTTAGTGTCAGTGTTTAATAGTGAGATAGGTCTATAGTTATCTGGGCTTTTTGGGTCAGCTTGTTCTTTGAGTATAAAAATAGTTTTAGATGCATTAACGTGCAGGTCATTAATTTTATTGTTTATTATATAGTTCAGTATATGGGATAGAATTTGCACTAAGATAGGGAAGAAGGTATTATAGAATTCAGCCGTGAGACCATCTGGGTCTGGAGCTTTGTGTGATTTCATTTGTTGAATTGCTGTGGTTATTTCCTTGGTAGAGATAGGTTCAATTAACCTTTCCTGCTGTTTTGACTCTAGTTTTGGGAAATCGAGTCTTTGAAGAAAGCGTGTTCTTTCATCTTTTGGGGCTATTAATATTTGGTCTCCATAGGTCTGTGAGTATATTCTTTTGAAGATTTTATTAATATCCTCAATATTTGTGTAATGTTTATTTTCATAAAGTATTTCTGATATTTGTGAGGGAGATTTAGTTTGGGTTATAATTCTTGCCAGTGCTCGAGATGGTATTTGTACTTCATTAGAATAGTTAACTAGAGTTTTGGTTTCATAGAAGGATAACTTGCTGTTATGTAATAGGTATAGGTCTTTTTGAAGTTTCAGGATTTCAGTTTCAGTTTGAGCTTTATAATTTGTTAATAGGTCATTCTCAAGTTTTTGAATTTTGGATTCTAATTCCTGCTCTTCCTTAAGGTGGACTTTTTTATAGTACGTTGCTTTTTTTTAATAAATATTCCCCTAATTTGTGCTTTGGTTGCCACCCACTCAGTATCCAAAGGTAATTGAGAGTTAAGGATGTTAGATAGGGATGATTTGAGGAAGGTTTGAATATCATTTATTATTTCCTTTTTGGTTAAAAGGTTGGGGTTCAGAGACCAATTGTATCCTTTTTTCATGGTGCTATTCATTGTAATTCCATTAAGGTTTAAAGTAATTTTCGAGTGGTCCGAGTGGTATCTAGTGTGGATGGTCATTTTCGGGGCAAGTTTGATAAATGCGTCTGAAATAAGAAAAAAGGTCTATTCTTGACCACATTTTGTGGCATTGGGAGTAAAAAGTAAATTTGTTGGATCTATTTATACTGTCACCATATTTAAAAGGGTCATATAATTTGTAATCCTGAATAATTCCTCTTAGTGCTAGGTGAGCTTGTTTATTATATAGTGGATTAGAAAGTGTTTTGTCTAGGTCAGGATTTAGATAAGTGTTCCAATCTCCACCTAGAATCATGTAATAATCTTGGAATTTATTTAAGATGGGATATAAAGAGGCAAAGAAGTTATGTTGGTTTTTATAAGGGGCATAAACATTAAGGATGAGAAGAGGTTTGTGAAGATTTGGAGTTAGAATGGTTACGTAGCACCATCTCCCCTCTTTGTCCACCTGGGTTTCTAAAATCTTGTCTTGGAACTGTTTTTTAATTATTATAGCTACCCAAGCACTATTAGATTTGCCTTCAGAAGCTATGATATCCCTTATCCATTTTTTCTCCTTGATTTCTGACCATTGCTCAAGTGATAAATGTGTAAAAGTTCGATTTTGTTTTCAGAATAAGGTGTAAGAAAACTTTTCTTTTCTTTTTATTCTAGAGCCCTTTGATATTCCATGAATCAAATTCCCCCATTTATATAATTGGGTTGTTTATGAAATAAGTCTAGAGTGGTTATTTGTGATGATGAATTCTGTTTATACATTGATAAAGTTAAATTAAGAAAGCATCCTTTTATTCCTGTCCCCACCCAGTGCCTAACCACTATCCCCTTGGACCAGGAATAAAGCAGGGAGTAAGTCATTATTAGTTTTATAGATCTGTAGTACAGCATAATGATTGTAGATTGGGTTGTCATATTTAAATAGAAAATGTAAACTAGTATCCCTGCAAATATTTTCCTCCATAGACAAAACTTAACAAGCTAATTCCCTAAAACGCACCACTAAAGTAACCCTAAACTCCTCAACATATTTACATGTATCCGAAAGAATAATTAAAGTGTACATTCTATGTTATTGACAATAGATTATAAATGTAATTAAGGAAGGTCTTAGTAAAAACCGTTGTAATAAGTAAAGGTCCATTGAAAGAGGGTTTTTAGTATGAATAGATTTGTGAACGTTAGTATGGTATAGTAATATACTAGAAAATATTGGTAGAACTGTTAGCTATATCATTTCATTATATCAATACTAAGAGCTAAGATTATTTTGTATGCTCTCCTTTGTATACTGTCCCTCTCTGTTCCCTTTCTATTAACATTACTTTGTTTCCCTTTGTGCCATGTATAAGACTGTGCATCCGTAGTGATCCGTCTGTTATTTGTGAAGCTCAACCGAGTTATTTTGTTTTGGGGGGTTTAGTTTACAGGTATAGGAAATATATCACTGTATTGTACATATGAGGAATCATTACAGGTACATGGTACATCGTAGATTGTCTCTAGTGACTGTTATTTGATAAGACAAGCTTCTTTTCATATTATTACTATCCCATGTTTTGTACAATTATTAAGATAGCACAATATTATTGCTTCTCCATGAGTCTTAATAATGTGTCCCACACCAACTTTATTGGACGTTCCCTTCTCCAAGCCTTTTACATTCATATAATATGTTTATTATATTTTATTGTAGACATTTAAGGTTTGCAGTTATGTCTCACAGAAGGGTATTAGGCATATAGCTCAATGGGATCATTATAAGGCTTAAATCAATAGTCAAAAACAGTAATTGGTTACGATCTTAGCTCAGGATTAGATAATATATGTATGTAGGCTGGAGAGGGCACAGTCTTTAGAGGGGGCATTTAGCTAATATTCGATAATTTTAGAACTTTAAATTGTCAGGCTATAACATAATTACTGTGTGTGAACTTTCCCAGTTATTTCAACCTAAAAAAAAACAAAACAAAAAAAAAAACAAACGGATGTTAGATAGTGTAATTTAATTAACTGATTTCCGACACAAAGAGTTGTTATAGTAATTTGAAGGTTTATAAGTATCAATTAGCAGCTTTACCCTTTAGTCAGCAGCAAATTAGCTGTTTTATAAGGGTGTCTATGTTCATTCAGTAATTTACAATGCCAGTAGTACAATATTATGTGTATTTATTATAGCAAAAGAATTCGACATATTAATTTTGTAATTAAAATATAGGGTATTTGTTTGTGAAGCTGTTTAGCAGCCCATAAGTTAAATACACAGACGTACATTATTTGTTTGGGTATTATCAGATAATGGGGCTGAATATGATCATGAGTAGCTTTCTTTATATGTGCTTAATGAGTTAGGGCAGTTTGAATTAACACATGTTTATCTGAGTATAAACATTTAACATTGTTCAACTTCATCTTTAAACTAAACTAATGTGCTATAAAGATTTAAAGCACAGAATATCTTATTTAACAGCAGTTCATATATAATTTGTTTGGACAGTTAAGCTCAGTATTCGAGCAGGAAAAGCCATTGAATTATATGAGAGTGCGTGCTTTGCGTACAAACTGTTTGGAATGTGCTGGGTTGGCTTTTAAAAAGCCCTTAATATTCTTTTTTTCACGTATTTTTAACTTGTAAGAAACGATCCTTTAGCTAATGCTCTTCTTTTTAGGTGTCCGCAGTTTGCGATCTCCGTGAACAGGAAATTGCTCATTGCTCGCACCATGAGTAGAGGAGTGTTCCATCATGTTGAAAATGCATAGGGGGACCATTAAAGCCAGCTGGATGTCCCGGAAGTGTCACAGTATTAAATAACCACAGGTGGAGCATGGCAACAAATTTTTGTTCCTGTCGTGGGAAAGATTGAATGCGGAAGTAGATCTAGCTTACCTTGGACGGCCTCGTGGCTTTTATTAAGAGGCCTTGGTGCTACTAAACAGTTGGTAGAGGCCTAAGAAGGTCCAGCAATACAGCAGGATGCAAAGAAAGAATCTCGGAGGGCCGAAAAGTGAATGATCATTCATTTAGTATTCAGACATCATTCCGGTGAGTCTGTTTAAATATCCAATGTTGGTATTTTCTTAAAAACAGCAAAAAAGATTTATTTGGCTTCCTTTTGGTTAGTGATTGAGTATTTAGCACCATCTGAGTAAAAAATTAAGGTGTTAGGGTATTTCATTTGGAATTTTATTTTCCTTTCGATCAGGAACTTACAGTAAGGGGAAAGGAGCTGTCTTGCTTGTCTTATTTGGAGGGGAAGATCTTGGGCCAGTGAGATTGTATTGTTCCAGTTATCAGATCCTCCACTTTTTTTTGCACTCAGTAAACTTTTATTAACATCTTGGAAGTTTAACAGTTTTGCATAAACAGGTCTGGGTTTGTAAGTTCCTTGGGTTTCTCTTAGTGCTCTGTGTGCTCTTTCTACTATTATTTGTTTTGCTATTCCAGGTTCTTTGAGTAGTATGCTGAAAATTTGTAAGATAGAAAGAATTAGTTCATTGCGATTAACAGATTCTGGGATGCCTCTTATGATAATATTATTCCTTCTGAATCTTCCTTCCAGGTCTGTGATCTTTTCTTGGATGTTTTGAATGCCTTTTTCATGAGAGTCAGATTTTTTTGCTATTAGAGTTATTTTCTCCTCTTTTTCCATGATTTTGGTTTCAGATTTATCCAATCAGTCTATTATTTGGTTAAAGGTACTTCCAAAGGTTCGTAGTTCTACAGTTAATTCTTTTATTGCTTCTTGGATGGGAAGTAGAGCTGTTTTAATATCCTCCAGATTGGCTGGTTGATCAGGTTTAGTTTTATTTCCAGTTTTAGATGGATCTGGTTGTTTTAATATCTTCTGCCTTTTTGAATTCAAATCTTTTTCAGGAGATAGTAAATCAGAGAGTTTAGTTTTAGATGTGGTAGTGTCCATGTTTTTATCTTCTTTTGACATCCTGTAGTGGTAACTGTCTTCAGTTTTGAGTGTACTTATTCAGTATATAAAACAGCAGGAGCACGTGGCTTAAGTTAGTTTCTCTGTATCCTTATCAGTCTTGATTGATTATAGACTGGACCGGCCTCTTCTTCTTGGTAACTCTATTTCGGAGTTAATCAGAGTTGATCTTTCAAGAAATTTTGTCAATATTAGTTCTGGATAATCTTCTGGGTTGATTTTATTCCAGATAATTAGAGGAGCTAAGGATTAGCAGTGCTTACAGAACAGCGGCCATCTTTGAATAGAACCTACTCTTTTATATCTAAAAGGAAAAAGTTTTTACTCCAGACTTTTCCTTGTCCCAAGAAAAGGAGGAATGTGGAGACCAATACTGAAATTATCCATTCTAAATATCTTTCTAAAAGTACCGAAATTCAAGATGTTGACAATGTAAAACCTTTTTCTCTTATTTCCCCCAAGCCTGTTTAGTGACCTTGGATGGTTATATGCATATTCCTGTTTATCCAAACAACAGAAAGTTCTTAAGATTTTGTGCATTGGACTATCCTTTTCAATTTATTGCTTTGCCTTTTGGACTTTCTATGGCACCAAGAGTTTTCACAAAGTGCTTAGCTCATGGTATAGCAAATTGCAGGCTCCAAAGTATCCACATCTGTTATGGTTCACAATCAACCTCTTTCTCCACTAATGATTCACTGAGAACATCAAAAATCCACCCTGGAGCCCATTCATTCTGTGGTATTTCTAGGATATTTTCTGGATACTACCAACATGATGACTTTCCTTCCTCTGGAAAAATCATATTCTGCTAATCTTCTTTCTGTCCCTCTCAAATCAACATATATGGCATCTGCAGGTGAGATTCTCAGACCCCTGAGATTCATAGCATGCACAATTCAAATGATTCCTTTTTGCCGGACTCCACATGAGGAAAATTCAGTGGTACCTCAAATCAGTTTGAACACAGCTTTGTCAGCCTTTCTCTTCCCCAATACCTCTCTTGTCTTTTGTGAAGAAAAAAATATTTTAATGGATCACCAGGCGATTCTCTCTTTTTCTTTATCCCATTGAGAAGGTCTCCACAGATGCATGCTTCAGACCTTACTGGGAGCTGTTCAATGGTTATCAAAGTTCAAAGAGGCTGGCCCAAACAAAACAGGCGCAAACACATACATTTCAATGAAATGGAATCCCTGATATTCATCCTCCAAACTTTTCATCATCTGTGGACCGCCTGGAAATCTTCAAATCTTAACAGACAATATCATAGTCATATGGTATATCAGCAGAGGGGAATAAAGTCTTGTTACCTTTATAGGCTTACTGTAATGGTTTGGGAATTGTACAATACAGGACAATCTCTATATCCAAGTTATTTAGATCCCTCAAAAATTAATTCAAAGGCCAATTACTTGAGCAGATTCAAGGCAGACCATCATGAATTAATTTTGAACTGAGAGGTCGTCTTCCAAATTGTCCATCAGAAGGGAACTCCCCAGATAGATCTCTTTGCCTCCTCTCTCAAAAACAGCTGAGACTATTTTGCTCCAGAACTCTATCTAAGGAAGCTTGGACTATGGATGCATTCTCCTTTCCATGGAAAGGGAAATACTTTTATGTCCTACCTCCCTTTCCCAATCATTCCAAAGGTCCTTCTGAAAATTCAGAAAGACAATCCAAAAATGCTATTTGTGATCCCCTTTTAGTCCAGACAACATTGGTTCTACATGCTTTTGCAACTAGCCAAGAGCAGTCACCACAAGTCACCCCATAGAATGGAATTAAACAAAAGAACATCTCTGTCAGTCATCTAAACCTAGAAACGTTGACCCTCACAGTTTGAATGATAGATGTCCAATTCTTTTTGAGGGTGTGCTACAGATAATAAAGGAGGCTGGAAAACCTGCAACAAAAATCTTATATTTCCAAATTGAAAAGATTTTCTGTCCAGTGCCATAATAGCAGACAGGACCTATACCAAACAAGAATCCCCTTTATCCTCAAGTATTTGTGTGAGTTGCTCAACTCTGGTCTAGTATACACCGCTAGCAAGTTGCATTTGTTATCCATTTCAACCTGCCTACTTGCCAATTGATCCCCTTTTCTTTACAGTATGAGAAACAGTTTCTTAAGGGCTTCCTCCATCTCAGGCCTCCAAGATATCCATTCCTTCGCTTCCTCCTGAGATTTGTATTATGTTCTTGAAAAACTGACCCTTCCACCTTTTTAATCCAGCTTCCCCTACATCTTTAAAATTCTTGGCTTGGGAAACAGCCCTTTTAGTGCCTTAACATCTGCCCAAAGGGCTTCTGAATTGGGTCTATATTAGAAGAACGAATGCTTTAAATGTCGAATGTGTCTTTGTCAACATGTATTTAGTAAATGTTCTAATAAGCGAAAGCTGAAAAGGTCTAAAAATTTAAATTCGAAATATCATAGTTGGCCAACAGAAGCAAATCAATGTATGATGTAACCACATCCATATTCTTCATATCTTACTTGATTTATCACAAATAAATGGAATAAATTGAAAGACTAGTGAATATTTATGCAAGTAAATGTAAATAAATACTTTACTGACTGTATGATATGTGCCATTATAGAACTTTATTTCTAATTGTTTCATAATTACAATCACTTAACACAGGGATAAAAGGCAATTTACTAGGAAGTAGTTGTGCAATACATATGTGTTACAGACTAAAACTAGTAACTGTGTGTTTCACAGAGATGGTTCACTAGGGTGTGTTTAATTTATGTTACTATAACACTACTTTATGATTTCTTATGTTTGTACCATTTACTTCATCGATATAAACAGGTGTAGCATGGGTTTAGGGTATATAGTAAAATTTATGCCTATTTTACGTTGATATTCCCTGTGGCACTAGGGGAATAGTGTTGGCCAACTAAAATATTTTGATCATATCAAT
Source organism: Protopterus annectens (assembly GCF_019279795.1). Lineage (NCBI taxonomy): Eukaryota > Metazoa > Chordata > Ceratodontiformes > Protopteridae > Protopterus > Protopterus annectens. The sequence continues at coordinate 1,391,253,660 of NC_056725.1, forward strand.
TTCAACCATTTTAGGGTTTGCTTATTAGAACGTTAGCTAAATACGTGTCGACAAAGACACGTTCGAAATTTTAAGCATTCGTTCTTCTAATATAGACCCTCTGAATTACAGGCTTTCACACATACTCTTCTCTTTCCAGATTTCCCCTTTTATGCTGACTGTACCACTAGAAATATATCTTATCATAGTTTCTGCACTTGTTGTGGAGTTTACTATGTGGGAAAAACTTATTGCTCACTTAGAGAGCTTGTACTTGAGCATTTGAGGGACATCAGGAATAATAAGAACACAAGTGCTTTGGCTAAGCATGTTGAGTCCAACGATGTGCAACATCAGTTTAAATTTTTTGTGTTAGAGATAGTAGAAGAGGATTAGAGGGGGGGGATATAAGAAATAGAAAAGAGGCATGTAAACAGAAATGGATTCTGTTTTTTAAAGCTGATAGCCTCCCTGGTATTAATGATATGGTCTCACTCAAACCATTTTTACGTCAGAGACCATTGAAGCATTGATTTTATTGTAAGTTTTCTTAATTGGTATTTTTTGCCCTGGCACTTTAAGTGTGTATGTATTCTGTTAATTAAGGAATGGTTTGTACTGGCTAGTGTTAGTATAAAAAGTTCTGAATTTTGTCACAGTATTGTCTGACAAAGCGGTGTTTAACCGTGAAAGCGGTAACCTTCTATTAAACAGCTTTTGCTTTACTTTGAGTCTGCCTTTTGCCTTGCAGGAACTCTACATTATTGTTTTGTTTTATTTCATATTTGTATTCTAGTGGAGTTCCGTATCCTGGTTTTTGTTTTTATTTGCTGTTTATTACATTGTTTTGAATTTAAACTGGGAGCATGGCAGATGGAATTAGTGTGGAATTGGAATATAACCCTGGTGCTTCTAACCAGTGTTTGAAAATTGATCGTTTGGAAAGAATTTTGTCTCTGAGAGTTAATCTGCTCTTGAATGTTGCAGTATACGTGTCTTCATGTATAACTAAAGATGATGAGCGATGGCTGGTATTTGAAATGAAGTTTAAGGATCTAGAGAATAAATTATATAAATTTAAACACCTCCAATGGCAGAGGCTCCATATGGAAGCCGAGTTACATTATAAAGTAATACAGAGGGGTCTACACATACTTAATATGCCAAACTATGGGGATACATACCCCGAGTTATTAAAGCAGTGGCAGAACATGAACTTTAAACTCAGTTATGATCATATGCAGCAGATTATTGATTTCTTCTTACCCCAAGAGAAAGCTTTACTTGAAGAGATAAGAGGGCTACAGAGTGAGATTGTGTCTTCTTTTTCTGTGGACATTATACAGGATAGCCTCGACAATCTCTATGAGAATTTGGCAGCATATGAAAAAAGGTTGCAAGTAATTAAAATTAGGAAACTTCAAAGGGACATTAATGACTTCAGAAAAGGTGCTATGTTTGCCTGGTTGACGCAAGCACCTGCCAATCAAGATATTCAATCTGCAGACCAGCCTATTGCAGGGGATTCTATTGATAGGAGGACTGCCCATGAGATGACATCAGTGTCCCGAGTAATTTTGCCTGTTACCACGCCAACTATGGCAGTCATGGGAAATTCTATGGCCTCCACCAGCTCCTTGACTCATATGAAGGGAAGCTTTCTAGCTTATCAGTGGGAGTGGTAAGCATTAGGTAGCCTATCTACCACAAGGGGAGTGGTTCCTAGCCCAGAAATTGTAGCTATTGGCCGTTTGGGCAGTTTTTTTCCATCTCTTTCAACTTTCTGGTTTAAAAGCCGCACTTGTGCTTGTTTCCCACCTTTCCTGTAACTAGCCTAGTCCATCTACAGAGTTGCTGTATCCAGAACTGTTGGTAAGCTTCTGAGCCCCGCAAGCCTTTCTGTGTTGGAGGAAAGCCTTCTAGCTTATCAGTGGGAGCGGTAAGCACTAGGTAGCCTGTCTACCATGAGAGGAGAGGTTCTTGGCCCAGAAATTGTAGTTTATTGACCATTTGGACAGTTTGAGAAAAGCAAGGCATGCACGGTGGACTGTGGTGCTCGGTCCAAACCAACAATACAAAAACCAAAAAGGGACCAGCACACTCAGCAGCAGAAATAAAATCCAAATATTTAATTAATCAAAAGGTGGCTAACAAGCAACCTTCCTTACAATTACACAGACCGGTTTCGGCTAGTGTAGCCTTTCTCAATGTGAATTTTGTATTACACCAAACAATTACTAAGCAAAAACACCTTTACATCCTGGTACTATTAATATACCCTTCAATTAAAGTGGTATACTCCTAAACTTATTTAGTGGATAATATTGCAATGACAAGTTGGAACATATACAGAAGTCCATGACTGCATTCATGTTATAAACATACAGCCGAGATCCTGACAATTTAAACTTGGCTGTGTGTAATTAAAAATTATTTAAATTATAATGAAAATTACTTGTTTGACAATATTGTAAACAGCCAAAATATGTCTTCCATTAATCCCTGGGCTCAATTACAAAAATGAAAGTTTGAGATAAATGGTGCCCAGTAGAACCAAAATATAGTTTGAGGCTAATACCATAAATATTTTTGTTATACAACAGTCTGTTTACAATCTCTTAGTGGTAAACCAAACTGAGGCTAAAACTAATATCTGTTAACAATCTCTCAGTGGCACACCCTGCTGAATCTACCACCAATTTTAGTATAGTTTTTTGGAAGTACCATCATGTACTTCGTATTCATTTAATCCTGGCTTGAAAAAAGCCCCAAGAATGGTAATCCACTTATTTTCCATATTATTGAGTTTGATATGCCAACCCATCTTAAAATTCCTATGAAGTTGAATTTTGTCTATAATGACAAACCTGAATGATGCTCCTGTGTGATATTGACTATGTTTGTATAGAGCGTTTGTGATTCTTCTATTTCTTATAGAACTTAAATGCTCACTAATTCTTATTCTGATGGGTCTAGAAGTCTGCCCAACATAAAACGCAGAACAAGTGCATTGGGCCAAATAAAAAACCCAGTCAGAACTACAATTTGCAAAGATGTTAATGTTAAAGACCTTTGGGGTGTTTTTACTAGTGAATTCTTTACTTTTACAGATATGCTGACATGCACTGCAATGTCCACATGGATAACAACCCACTAAAGCATCCCCAAAAAGAGTTGTTTGTAATTTGGTTACTGGTGTGAACCTTTTATAATGTGTTAAGTGAGACTGAATAGTGCGTCCCCTTTGGTAAGAAAAAGCACATGTATCAGCGAGAATATCATTGAGAGATGGATTTGATTGTAATATGTCCCAATGTTTACTAACAATTTGTCTGAACCAAGATGTGTTATTACCATAAGTGGTGACTAATCTGATAAGTTGTCTGTCTTGAGTGGCATCATCCTCTGGTCTGTTGTATTTTAATAAATCTGATCTTCTACTGGTTTGGATTTTGCTGTCCGTATTGTTTAGATGTTCATGATTATATCCTCTGTCCACAAATCTTGTTGTAAGTTCCTGCCTTTGTATAGAATATTCTGCCTCCGTAGAGCATATTCTTTTTAACCGCAAATATTGGGACTTTGGAATATTGCTGATGATGTGGCGGGGGTGAGAGCTAGTAGCATGAAGCAAAGTGTTATATTGTGGGAATTTTCTGTGTATTGATGTTGCTAGAGTGTGGTCAGGTAATCTTTTAATGACCACATCCAGAAAAACAATTTCATGATACCCAGTGTTGACTGTAAAATGTATGTCAAATGGATTGTTATTTAAGTAATCAATGAATTTGGACAATTCTTCCAAACCTCCCCACCACACCAACCAGCAATCATCCAAGTACCTCCGCCAGATGTCCATATGCTCCATAAGAATATTCCGCTGGACATCATATATGAAGGCCTGCTCGTAATATCCCATAAACAAATCAGCATAGATGGGGGCAAAAGATGCCCCCATTGCTGTTCCTTTGATTTGCCAATATGGGTTGCCTTCAAAATAAAAGATGTTTTTTTGTAATACATATTCCGTCAACTTAATCAAGAAATTATTGAATCCAGTGGAATATAGCTTACATTGATTTAACCAATACGTCACCGCCAAAATGCTAGCTTTGTGTGGAATGCTTGTGTATAAGGATGATACATCTAATGTACATAGCAGCCAGTCCACTTCTAGTTGAGAATCTTCGATAATATTCAAAAATTGTGTAGTGTCTTGTATGCGTGATCTGACCATAGTCAGTAATGGCTTTAAATATTCAGTCAGAAAGGCAGACAAAGGTTCGGTAAGAGATCCCCGACCTGAAACTATAGGTCTGCCAGGTGGGTTCAGTAGGTCTTTATGTATTTTCGGTATTAAATATAGATATTGTGGCATAGGTTCAGGCACCTTAAGTTGTCTGGCAACTTGTGGGGTAATAATACCCTCCTCCACAGCTAAATCAATAAATGAATCAATGTCAGTTTTAAAATTCAAGGTGGGATCCACTACCATCTTTATATAAAACTGAGATTGAGATAACTGTTTAAGTGCCTCTGCCTTGTATTTCGAATAATCCATAACCACAATACCCCCACCTTTGTCCGCTGAAGTGCTAACTATATTTTTGTTATGTTGTAATTGTGAGAGTGCTTCCCGTTCAGATTGATTAAGATTACTCCGACTACTTGTGAAATTCTGGGAAAAATGTAAATCCCTCAATACACATTCTTTGAATATTGAGACATGCTTGTCCATCGGTGGTACAAATTTGGATTTGCCAAACCTGAAACCAGTAGATCTTTGAAAGTTAGACTCATCTGAAAAGAATAGCTTAAAGTTAAGTGTTCTGCAAAAGTTATTAATGTCATCCACTAAAAAATGTTCAGGCACAGGTGATGTGGGTACAAAATTCAAGCCTTTATTTAGTACCTTATATTGTACATCTGTGAGTGTGAAAGAAGAAATATTAAGTACATTATTCACTGTGTTGTTATTTGTTTCAGTAATGTTTGGGGACTGGTTGTACCCATATCTTCGCCTATGTTTCCTCCCTGCCCTACGCTTGTTAATACTAAAGGGGTGAGTTGCTTCCTTTTTGCCACTGGGGACGCCTGGTTGGAGGAAACCTCACCATCTGTAGTGGATGAAAAATCATCATCAGATGTAACATTATGTATTGTATCATGCTTTTTAAGGATAGGTCTGGGTCTTTTCTTACCCCTTGGTGGTTTGTATGTCCCCTCGCTAAACCTGACACTTTTTTGTGTTACGAAGGGTTTACCTTTTTCGTAATCACCTAGGTCTCTGTTAAACTTGTGTATTTTCCTTTTCTTAAGTTATTCCTCTATATTCGTCAGTTCTTTAGCTAATTCTGATAAATGCTCCTGATAATACTCTGTACTGGAAAAGGCTTCAGCTTCCAAACAAGTAGTCTGTAGGTCTGTAATTAGTGTTTCAATAGTTCTTTCATAGTATTTGGAAAGGCTGTCGACAAAGAGCATAGATGCCTGATGTTGGGCAGTAGCCCAGTCTTGTGTTAGTTGATTGTCAATATTAGCCACTAAAGGTTGCAACTTAATGCGAAGCCCTCTTGGTGTAATGTCTTTTATTTTATATGCTTTGAAAAGCTTCAAGTGCCATATATTGGTTCTGAGAGTTTTCATTTGTCTGCTAAGTTTGGAAAAAATAGAGCCACATTTTTCCTTAGTATCGATTATGACATTATCTACCATAGGGGATTGACTGATATTAAGTCCAAATGCATCTAAATTATCCTTATCTGCTGAAAGGCCCCTTAGAATATCATTTAAGTCCATAGTTATGCCCAATGGTTGATATAGGAATTTGGGTATTAATTGAACAAACCAAACCAACCCAAACTAGAATATTTGGACTTATTGGGAAATTTGTTTCAAAAACAATTTACTAGTATTCAATATACCATGGTTAACATAACCCCATGTGCCTGGATATCCAAGTCTGGTATTCAAAAACAGGAATATCACAAATCTTGTTGCTGATACCTAATTGGCCAAAAAAAGGGGGGGGGGATTACTTAGGGGGTAATGTTGGGCTGGCAAAAAATAGAGTAGTTGAACTTATTCAAATTGTGTATATACATGTTCCATATTGCATGGTCAAAAAGTTGGCTCTATATGCCTAAATGGTCCGGCTCTGTCACAAGAAAACAGAGTGAAAATGTTATAATATATTTATAACCTTACCATAAGTGGTATAGTTGCAAAGAAAGCCCCTAATTAATGTTTTATTTAGTGGCCACCGTAAGAGTATATAGATGTCAACTCTAGAAATTGTTTTATATATTTATATTCCCTTACAATAAGTGGACCTGTTGTAAAGAAATCAATAATATCGTATATATATATATTTTTCTTTTTGTGCCACCGTAAGGGTATATGATAATGCTTAATATTAATTTGACCGGTCATGAGACCAAGATTTTCACCTTACACTGTTATGTCCAGTCGACTTATATATAACATATTCACTGTGGTGACTGAAACCGACCGTCACTAAAAAGGCATAATGGAACCAATCACACTATGTCAAAAAATGGGATATTACCCATTCTCCAAAAATTATATTGGTACTACCCCTTGTTCGACAGCCCAACAATGTCCACCAACAATCATCTATACTTTAATAAAAGTATAAATAGTTGTGATTCAGAAAACTCGATAAGGAGTGCCTTATATTATAATGTCCAACATCAGCTAACTGTTAATTTAGGTCTAAAATATAATATCTAACCTATAGCAAGTATACAAATAGAGAAAATAGTGACGAAATGTCGAACAACCTATAATGCATTAATCCACATCAGGCAACTATGAAACTTTATCTGAACTATTGATGTCAATAAAATTATATATATGTGTATGTGATTAGAGTTCACTAGAATATGAACACTAGCCCAAGAAATGGTATAAGAAAAAATATAATGCCAAATCTTGTCAAATTATGTCTGAAGTGTTGATATCTATAAGGAAAATTATATATATGATGGAAATTCAAAAAGATATAGCCTCTAGCACAAGTACTCATATGGGAAAATATGCCAATTCCTTATTCTTAATAAAGTCCTGTTGGTCCTAAAAAGATATTGTGAAAAACACAATCTTAACCTATTCAATGCCACACTTAAATCATAGAATAATGTGGTAGATGGTATTTAAAAATGATTTTATAGTTTACTTGGTCCAGCTAATGTCCTGTTTCATCTTAAACATAGATAATAATATTTAGAACAATATATATCACAAAGTGATTTGTATAACTATACCCTGAGACCACCTATGTGTGCCTATACAAGAAAAATTACCTATGTGTAACTATACAGGAAAAAATATAATTCCCTTCCTGGTTTGTGATCCAAAAAACCACAACTTAATATGTATTATGAAATGGACGGGCTCATATGCATAGTTTCAATAATTAGAACCCTGATCTTGTATACACAGGTAAATACTACCAATTATTGTCAAAGAATATTAATTTCTAAATTTTGTCCATAAAAATAAAGTTGTTAATCATCTCCACATACACTTATACAACAGTTGGAAAGAACCCTCATAACCGTAGTTGAAATAGTTATGGCCCTATTATTATGTACACAAGAACATATAAACAATTATTATCATAGTGTTAATTGTTAAATTTTAACATTGGAAGGAAATTATTATTCATTATAACATACATTTGAACAACATCTGGTAAGAACCCTGATATGTTCATAGATAATGTGTTTTCAGCGATTAGCCAATTGCCAATAAGTGACTCAAGTACCCTATATTCAATATATAGTTAAACAAAAAACAGTGCCCAACAGTTTACTGTTTAGCGCCTATGTCTAATTTGGGTACAAAACATCAGTTTAAAGCACCAGTTTCATATAGTTGCTTAAACAAGTCTAAATCACAAAACCATCCATCACACATATTTAAATAAAGTTGTATCAGTAAAGCGACATCAATATAGCCACCATTTCAAGTCCTGGCTGCATTGAATCTGTGGTCCGAAACCACCAGGAAACCAAGTAGTTGAAACAAAATGGTGTCGCATCCGTATGCTGTTAGTTTCCAAACGATTCCCCTTGTTCACCACTGGCTTGTCATTTATATAAATTGACGCTATATGAATGTCTACATGAGAGTCACATAAAAAAGAACAATCAGAACCAGCCTTAAGAAGCATACATATTAAGGTTGGATTGTCCCAAGAAAATGGTCGGTCTACAAGATTTAGTTTGGTAATGCACAAACATAGAAATCATGCCAGAAATTGTTGTTTAACGCCTTAACTCCGTGTAGCCGTTAAAAAACAGCCATTGATAACAGTACCCAGTATAGGCATAAATCAAACAGACCCAAAAGTTGTTAAAGTTATTATAGATCCAAGTCGCTAAATGGATAAGTCATTTAGGCCAAGAACACCGTTAGAGTTGTTGAGTCACAAAAGGCTCTAACTTTACCACTTGCCTGACATGGATAAAAGTCCAATATAGAATTGCCACCATATACGTTAAATGGGAATTCTATATTGGACTTTTATCCACGTCAGGCAAGTGGTAAAGTTAGAGCGTTTTGTGACTCAACAATGCTAACGGTGTTCTTGGCCTAAATGACTTATCCATTTTGCGACTTGGATCTATAATAACTTTAACAACTTTTGGGGCTAACTGTTTGATTTATGCCTATACTGGGTACTGTTATCAACGGCTGTTTTTTAACGGCTACATGGAGTTAAGGCGTTAAACAACAATTTCTGGCGTGATTTCTATTTTTGTGCATTACCAAACTAAATCTTGTAGACCGACCATTTTCTTGGGACAATCCAACCTTAATATGTATGGTTCTTAAGGCTGGTTCTGATTGTTCTTTTTTATGTGACTCTCATGTAGACATTCATATAGCGTCAATTTATATAAACGACAAGCCAGTGGTGAACAAGGGGAATCGTTTGGAAACTAACAGCATACGGATGCGACACCATTTTGTTTCAACTACTTGGTTTCCTGGTGGTTTCGGACCACAGATTTAATGCGGCCAGGACTTGAAATGGTGGCTATATTGATGTCGCTTTACTGATACAACTTTATTTAAATATGTGTGATGGGTGGTTTTGTGATTTAGACTTGTTTAAGCAACTATATGAAACTGGTGCTTTAAACTGATGTTTTGTACCCAAATTAGACATAGGCGCTAAACAGTAAACTGTTGGGCACTGTTTTTTGTTTAACTATATATTGAATATAGGGTACTTGAGTCACTTATTGGCAATTGGCTAATTGCTGAAAACACATTATCTATGAACATATCAGGGTTCTAACCAGATGTTGTTCAAATGTATGTTATAATGAATAATAATTTCCTTCCAATGTTAAAATTTAACAATTAACACTATGATAATAATTGTTTATATGTTCTTGTGTACATAATAATAGGGCCATAACTATTTCAACTACGGTTATGAGGGTTCTTTCCAACTGTTGTTTAAGTGTATGTGGAGATGATTAACAACTTTATTTTTATGGACAAAATTTAGAAATTAATATTCTTTGACAATAATTGGTAGTATTTACCTGTGTATACAAGATCAGGGTTCTAATTATTGAAACTATGCATATGAGCCCGTCCATTTCATAATACATATTAAGTTGTGGTTTTTTGGATCACAAACCAGGAAGGGAATTATATTTTTTCCTGTATAGTTACACATAGGTAATTTTTCTTGTATAGGCACACATAGGTGGTCTCAGGGTATAGTTATACAAATCACTTTGTGATATATATTGTTCTAAATATTATTATCTATGTTTAAGATGAAACAGGACATTAGTTGGACAAAGTAAACTATAAAATCATTTTTAAATACCATCTACCCATCTACCACATTATTCTATGATTTAAGTGTGGCATTGAATAGGTTAAGATTGTGTTTTTCACAATATCTTTTTATGACCAACAGGACTTTATTAAGAATAAGGAATTGGCATATTTTCCCATATGAGTACTTGTGCTAGAGGCTATATCTTTTTGAATTTCCATCATATATATAAATTTCCTTATAGATATCAACACTTCAGACATAATTTGACAAGATTTGGCATTATATTTTTTCTTATACCATTTCTTGGGCTAGTGTTCATATTCTAGTGAACTCTAATCACATACACATATATATAATTTTATTGACACCAATAGTTCAGATAAAGTTTCATAGTTGCCTGATGTGGATTAATGCATTATAGGTTGTTCGATATTTCGTCACTATTTTCTCTATTTGTATACTTGCTATAGGTTAGATATTATATTTTAGAACTAAATTAACAGTTAGCTGATGTTGGACATTATAATATAAGGCACTCCTTATCGAGTTTTCTGAATCACAACTATTTATACTTTTATTAAAGTATAGATGATTGTTGGTGGACGTTGTTGGGCTGTTCAACAAGGGGTAGTACCAATATAATTTTTGGAGAATGGGTAATATCCCATTTTTTGACATAGTGTGATTGGTTCCATTATGCCTTTTTAGTGACGGTCGGTTTCAGTCACCACAGTGAATATGTTATATATAAGTCGACTGGACATAACAGTGTAAGGTGAAAATCTTGGTCTCATGACCGGTCAAATTAATATTAAGCATTATCATATACCCTTACGGTGGCACAAAAAGAAAAATATATATATATACGATATTATTGATTTCTTTACAACAGGTCCACTTATTGTAAGGGAATATGAATATATAAAACAATTTCTAGAGTTGACATCTATATACTCTTACGGTGGCCACTAAATAAAACATTAATTAGGGGCTTTCTTTGCAACTATACCACTTATGGTAAGGGTATAAATATATTATAACATTTTCACTCTGTTTTCTTGTGACAGAGCCGGACCATTTAGGCATATAGAGCCAACTTTTTGACCATGCAATATGGAACATGTATATACACAATTTGAATAAGTTCAACTACTCTATTTTTTGTCAGCCCAACTTTACCCCCTAAGTAACCCCCCCCCCCCCTTTTTTGGCCAATTAGGTATCAGCAACAAGATTTGTGATATTCCTGTTTTTGAATACCTGACTTGGATATCCAGGCACATGGGGTTATGTTAACTATGGTATATTGAATACTAGTAAATTGTTTTTGAAACAAATTTCCCAATAAGTCCAAATATTCTAGTTTGGGTTGGTTTGGTTTGTTCAATTAATACCCAAATTCCTATATCAACCATTGGGCATAACTATGGACTTAAATGATATTCTAAGGGGCCTTTCAGCAGATAAGGATAATTTAGTTGCATTTGGACTTAATATCAGTCAAGCCCCTATGGTAGATAATGTCATAATCAATACTAAGGAAAAATGTGGCTCTATTTTTTTCCAAACTTAGCAGACAAATGAAAACTCTCAGAACCGATATATGGCACTTGAAGCTTTTCAAAGCGTATAAAATAAAAGACATTACACCAAGAGGGCTTTGCATTAAGTTGCAACCTTTAGTGGCTAATATTGACAATCAACTAACACAAGACTGGGCTACTGCCCAACATCAGGCATCTATGCTCTTTGTCAACAGCCTTTCCAAATACTATGAAAGAACTATTGAAACACTAATTACAGACCTACAGACTACTTGTTTGGAAGCTGAAGCCTTTTCCAGTACAGAGTATTATCAGGGGCATTTATCAGAATTAGCTAAAGAACTGACGAATATAGAGGAACAACTTAAGAAAAGGAAAATACACAAGTTTAACAGAGACCTAGGTGATTACGAAAAAGGTAAACCCTTCGTAACACAAAAAAGTGTCAGGTTTAGCGAGGGGACATACAAACCACCAAGGGGTAAGAAAAGACCCAGACCTATCCTTAAAAAGCATGATACAATACATAATGTTACATCTGATGATGATTTTTCATCCACTACAGATGGTGAGGTTTCCTCCAACCAGGCGTCCCCAGTGGCAAAAAGGAAGCAACTCACCCCTTTAGGATTAACAAGCGTAGGGCAGGGAGGAAACATAGGCGAAGATATGGGTACAACCAGTCTCCAAATATTACTGAAACAAATAACAACACAGTGAATAATGTACTTAATATTTCTTCTTTCACACTCACGGATGTACAATATAAGGTACTAAATAAAGGCTTGAATTTTGTACCCACATCACCTGTGCCTGAACATTTTTTAGTGGATGACATTAATAACTTTTGCAGAACACTTAACCTTAAGCTATTCTTTTCAGATGAGTCTAACTTTCAAAGATCTACTGGTTTCAGGTTTGGCAAATCCAAATTTGTACCACCGATGGACAAGCATGTCTCAATATTCAAAGAATGTGTATTGAGGGATTTACATTTTTCCCAGAATTTCACAAGTAGTCGGAGTAATCTTAATCAATCTGAACGGGAAGCACTCTCACAATTACAACATAACAAAAATATAGTTAGCACTTCAGTGGACAAAGGTGGGGGTATTGTGGTTATGGATTATTCGAAATACAAGGCAGAGGCACTTAAACAGTTATCTCAATCTCAGTTTTATATAAAGATGGCAGTGGATCCCACCTTGAATTTTAAAACTGACATTGATTCATTTATTGATTTAGCTGTGGAGGAGGGTATTATTACCCCACAAGTTGCCAGGCAACTTAAGGTGCCTGAACCTATGCCACAATACCTATATTTAATACCGAAAATACATAAAGACCTACTGAACCCACCTGGCAGACCTATAGTTTCAGGTCGGGGATCTCTTACCGAACCTTTGTCTGCCTTTCTGACTGAATATTTAAAGCCATTACTGACCATGGTCAGATCACGCATACAAGACACTACACAATTTTTGAATATTATCGAAGATTCTCAACTAGAAGTGGACTGGTTGCTATGTACATTAGATGTATCATCCTTATACACAAGCATTCCACACAAAGCTGGCATTTTGGCGATGACGTATTGGTTAAATCAATCTAAGCTATATTCCACTGGATTCAATAATTTCTTGATTAAGTTGACGGAATATGTATTACAAAAAAACATCTTTTGTTTTGAAGGCAAACCATATTGGCAAATCAAAGGAACAGCAATGGGGGCATCTTTTGCCCCCATCTATGCTGATTTGTTTATGGGATATTATGAACAGGCCTTCATATATGATGTCCAGCGGAATATTCATATGGAGCATATGGACATCTGGCGGAGGTACTTGGATGATTGCTGGTTGGTGTGGTGGGGAGGTTTGGAAGAATTGTCCAAATTCATTGATTACTTAAATAACAATCCATTTGACATACATTTTACAGTCAACACTGGGTATCATGAAATTGTTTTTCTGGATGTGGTCATTAAAAGATTACCTGACCACACTCTAGCAACATCAATACACAGAAAATTCCCACAATATAACACTTTGCTTCATGCTACTAGCTCTCACCCCCGCCACATCATCAGCAATATTCCAAAGTCCCAATATTTGCGGTTAAAAAGAATATGATCTACGGAGGCAGAATATTCTATACAAAAGCAGGAACTTACAACAAGATTTGTGGACAGAGGATATAATCCTGAACATCTAAACAATACGGCCAGCAAAATCCAAAGCAGTAGAAGATCAGATTTATTAAAATACAACAGACCAGAGGATGATGCCACTCAAGACAGACAACTTATCAGATTAGTCACCACTTATGGTAATAACACATCTTGGTTCAGACAAATTATTAGTAAATATTGGGACATATTACAATCAAATCCATCTCTCAATGATATTCTCTCTGATACATGTGCTTTTTCTTACCGAAGGGGACGCACTATTCAATCTCATTTAACACATTATAAAAGGTTCACACCAGTAACCAAATTACAAACAACTCTTTTTGGGGATGCTTTAGTGGGTTGTTATCCATGTGGACATTGCAGTGCATGTCAGCATATCTGTAAAAGTAAAGAATTCACTAGTAAAAACACCCCAAAGGTCTTTAACATTGACATCTTTGCAAACTGTAGTTCTGATTGCGTTATTTATTTGGCCCAATGCACATATTCTGCGTTTTATGTTGGGCAGACTTCTAGACCCATCAGAATAAGAATTAGTGAGCATTTAAGTTCTATAAGAAATAGAAGAATCACAAACGCTCTATACAAACATAGTCAATATCACACAGGAGCATCATTCAGGTTTGTCATTATAGACAAAATTCAACTTCATAGGAATTTTAAGATGGGTTGGCATACCAAACTCAATAATATGGAAAATAAGTGGATTACCATTCTTGGGGCTTTTTTCAAGCCAGGATTAAATGAATACGAAGTACATGATGGTACTTCCAAAAAACAATACTAAAATTGGTGGTAGACTCAGCAGAGTGTGCCATTGAGAGATAGTTAACAGATATTAGTTTTAGCCTCAGTTTGGTTTACCACTAAGAGATTGTAAACAGACTGTTGTATAACAAAAATATTTATGGTATTAGCCTCAAACTATATTTTGGTTCTACTGGGCACCATTTATCTCAAACTTTCATTTTTGTAATTGAGCCCAGGGATTAATGGAAGACATATTTTGGCTGTTTACAATATTGTTAAACAAGTAATTTTCATTATAATTTAAATAATTTTTAATTACACACAGCCAAGTTTAAATTGTCAGGATCTCAGCTGTATGTTTATAACATGAATGCATTCATGGACTTCTGTATATGTTCCAACTTGTCATTGCAATATTATCCACTAAATAAGTTTAGGAGTATACCACTTTAATTGAAGGGTATATTAATAGTACCAGGATGTAAAGGTGTTTTTGCTTAGTAATTGTTTGGTGTAATACAAAATTCACATTGAGAAAGGCTACACTAGCCGAAACCGGTCTGTGTAATTGTAAGGAAGGTTGCTTGTTAGCCACCTTTTGATTAATTAAATATTTGGATTTTATTTCTGCTGCTGAGTGTGCTGGTCCCTTTTTGGTTTTTACATTTGGACAGTTTGCCCTATCTCTTTCAACTTTCTGGTTTAAAAGACCACATTTGCACTTGTATCCATCTTTCCTGTAACTAACCTACTGGGTAGCACTAGAAAGCCTTAAACTGATGCAAGCATTCTAGCTTAGGAGAGAGACTTTGGAGTGATTAAGTATCAGTTTTATGTACTTTTTTTCAGTACTTAACTGTTTTCCACCTACACACAGATTTTCCAGCGTTTATTGTGATTTAAAAGCTTGTTTTTTTCACATATTGTACTTATTTGACTGCCTGTACTTTTAAAAAGTTGTTTTTTGTTTAAATAATTTGTTTAACTGTTGTAGGCTACACACTAAAGTGTGATAGACTTTTCTGATCATTTGTAGTAGTTTAAAGCCGTTTTAAGTGTATTTTTTTTACTGTTTTTGCCTTATCTTTTCAAAAAAACAAACAAAAAAAATTCCTTGTTTCCTGCCTTTCTAAGCTAGTATAGTCCAGTTTTCAGGCTAGTGCTGAATTCAGGGCTGTGATACTAGTTTCTGAGTTGCCCATACCTTACTTGGATAGAAGGAAGTTTCTCTGTTCACCTGTGAGAGAGTGGAGCTTTGAGCAATCTATCTGTCCCTGGTGGAGTGGCCCCAGCCCAGAAGTTAGTAGTTTATTGGTCTTTTTGGGCTAATTTCTATATATTTCATTTCCCTACTATAAAAACCACATTTGCATGGTCTTGTGCACCGGGTAGTACCGGTTAGCTACAGTTAAATTATTCCTGGCTCCACTAAGTCTCCTCTTCAGTTTTTTCCCTTGAAACTAGTCTAACTCTCAACCTAAGCACTCAAAAAGCATCTTACAGCCCAGCGCTTGCTCAGACCTAATAGCAGGCACTAATATACCCTGACACTGATTGCCCAGCAGAGCAAGGCTCTTTATTCACCCCTCACCAACCAAGCGACTAAGCAACTCACCCTACTATTCAGGCATGACTAAAGGGCAACTTCAGGTGCACTCTCCAGTCCAGCTGTTGAATCTTGGTATCCTGAGGTAATGTTACAACTGCCTCATGTATACAGACAACCCTGCCTTCCTGCCACAAAACACTAACATATGTGAGAGATGCAATTATACAGCCAAACTGGAAGCTAAGCTGTCTCACCCAAGACTGGAACAAACAGTCAAGAGGAGAAGGTTAGCACTTGCACCACAACTCCAGCCACACACAGACCTACTAAAACAGCACTGGCAAAAAATCCACATAAATATACAAAATTATACTCGGAGGCTCTAAATAAAAACCTGCAAAAGCATCAGAGACCTCCAAAGCAGACACCCAAACAACCTGCACTTCCCGTCATAAACCAGACAACACATAAAACACAAAATCACTGTGCCGCACAATCACAGCCATTAAGGTGAAATACCATACCTAACACACTAGTAATAAGTGACTCTATAATCAGGCATAGTGACGTCCCATTCACTAGGCTGGACAAGCAGAAGGTTACTGTTAGCTGCCTGTCAGGAGCCAGAATCTGCCACATAACACAAGCACTCAGGTCACTCCAGAACAAGTACAAATATGACTCTGTCATTGTTCATGTTGGTGTGAATGACCTGAGACGTACCTCCCTGGACTACATGAAAAGAGACATGGAAGAGCTCTCTGATCATGTAGCCCAGGCTGGTATGACCCTGACCCTGAGTAGCATTCTGCCCTCACCAAGAATGATACCTCATTATAAAGAAAAAATTATCAATTTCAACAATTGGCTAAGCTTCTGGTGTCATTCAAAGGGGATCCAGTATCTGTCAGCCTGGGATGACATGCTCGACAAGCCGCGTTGCTTCACAAGAGATGGCTTGCACCTGTCACCTGTAGGCTTTCGAATACTGGCCAAGGCTCTTGCTGCTCCTGTAGTACCTTTTTTTAGGCAAGTCTCAAAAGTCAAACCCACCTCAGTAAACAGCACAATTAACAAAAAACTGAGGGTTATGCTACTCAACGCCAGGAGTTTAAATCTCAAAATGCACGTGCTCAAAGCACTCCTCAGTATGAAGAACGTCGACATCTGTGCAGTAACTAAAACCTGGATCAAGGCTCCAGAGAGCACCCAGCAGTACCAGGCTAAAACTCAGACCACACGTTTCGGCCACAGAACACGGACCGAAACACAAAAGGAGGGGGTGTATCCATATTCATCAAGGATACCTACACATCCAGCTTAGTGGCACAGCATGATATCTCTGAGATCATCCATGTGCAACTAACATTGGGCAAATCTGCAATGCAAATTGTGGCCTGCTACAGATCACCCTCCATGACCCAGGACCACCACTCCACCTTTCTGGAGACAATGGAAAACATGAAGGTCCTACCAAACACCCTGATATTGGGTGATTTCAATTACCCTACCATTCACTGGGAAAACTACTCAAGTACAAATTCCCAGGCCCAGCACTTCCTGGAATTCATCAACTCAAATGTCCTAGATCAGCTGGTAAACTCCCCTACCAAAGGTGAAAACATATTGGACCTGATCATCACCAACATGGGTGACAGGTGTTCCACACCGGAGGTCAACCCGTCACTGGTTAGATCAGACGATAAACTAATCACTCTGGATGTCCACACCCCACCACCACCCCCAACTAAGGAAATCACAGTAAAAAACTTTTCTAAAGCAAACTTCACCTTACTTAAGACAGAGGTGGTAAGTTTCACAGCCCCCACGCTAAAGGATAATGCTGCCCAAGATGCAGAAACCTTTACAAATGCACTCTATGAGCACCTACAAGGGTGCATGAATCATGCCATCCCTAGCAAAACCAAGATTCACTCCTCTAAGAGAAGGAAACCAGTTTGGTGGACCCCTGCAATAGACAGTCTATACAACAGAAGGAGGAAACTAGTTCAGAAAAAAAGCAAATCCCATGAAGGAAAGACATCCCTGATCAGTATCAGTAAGAAACTGAGGTCCCTCATGAAATCATCCAAGGCTAACTTCGAAAGAAAATTAGCCAAGGTTTCAAAAGATAACCACAAAGCCTTCTTTAGCTATGTTAAGAATCTGAGTGGCAACTCGCAGATATGCACTGAACTAGTGCAAAATAGCACAAAATATACTGAACCTACTGATATTGCCAACATCCTGGCAGATAGATTCAGAGCAAACTTCACCCCCTCGCACCTCCAAAAGGGTCCACAACAATACTGGAAAAGTGTAGTGTCCCAAAAATCATAGACGCACAGGTGAAAACAGCCCTTTCAAAAAGCCAAAAACACAGCATCAATGGGACCAGATGGTGTCCCAGGCTGCATCTTGCACGAACTACAGAACAAACTAACCCCCCACCTAAACACGCTGTTCAACCTCAGCCTCTTCACAGGCTACATGCCCATAGAATGGCGCACAGCAACGGTTATTCCTATCCACAAAGGAGGGGCCACAACTGACCCTGGTAACTATTGCCCCATAAGCCTGACTAGCCTGGTCTGCAAGGCTATGGAGCGCATCATCATGGAACTCATTAACAAAGACATTGAGAACCTCCAAACACTTGACCCGACCCAGTTCGGCTTTGTTTAGGGCAGATCATGCCTACTAAACCTGGTTAACTTCTTTGAGACAGTCACCAAGGCCATAGACGAGGGAAAGGTGGTTCACACAGCCTACCTTGACCTCGCCAAGGCTTTTGACACCATTCCCCACTCGGGTATTACAGAAAAACTCACCAGCCTGAACATAAACCCCTATGTCAAGAGATGGGTTGCCAACTGGCTTACAGACAGAACTCACACACTAAGAATTGCAGGCTCCAGGTCCGACTCTAAACCAGTCACAAGTGGTGTCCCACAAGGCTCAGTCCTGGGACCCCTACTGTTCGGCATATACTTCTCAGAAGTATAGGCAAACACAGGAGGACTATAGCTAACCAAGTTCGCCAATGACTGCAAACTGGGAGCCATAATTGACTCTGCAGCTGATACGGACATCCTCCAAAAGGGCCTTACTGAGACAGACACCTGGTGTCAAAGTCATGGCCTCAAGCTAAATGCCAAAAAATGCATAGTCATCCCTTTTGGGAAAAACAAAAAACCCACGAATTACCACATAGGTGGCAGCCCCCTTAATACAAAAGAGGTAATAAGAGATCTGGGGACCCAGGTAGATAGTAATCTCTCCTTTGACAATCATATTACCAAAGTAGTTAGGAAATTCTTCTATGTAGCCCATCTAATTACTAAAGGGTTCACATCTAGAAATAAAGAGGTTATAGTGCCCCTCTACTCGTCACTCATTAGACCCATCATAGAGTACAATGCCCCATTTTGGATGTACCTCACAAGACACTTTCAACAGCTGGAAATACCACAAAAGTACCTCACCAAGAAGATTACTGGTCTCAAACATATGTCCTATGCAGCCCGACTGAAAAAACTCCGTCTGTACTCAGTGGCATATCGCTTACTCAGAGGTGATCTCTGCCTGACTTACAAAGCCATGTCCAACTCAGAATTGATGGACATGCTCCACCTAAAGAAATCCAAGTCACTGTGAGCCGCATGCTCTAGTGAGCTAAACCTCACCACAACAATAAATAGAACATAGGTTTCATAGGTTTATACTAGGCTATCTACCCTAAGGCATTTATAAGCCTAGCCTAAAGTTTTGTGGCTTACGCCACCCCTTATGTTAAAAAATACTGTGCCCATTAGTTTGTTGTGCCTCTGTCCAGCAGTGACACAGAGATGATTCCTGGGGTAAACCTATGATCTCCCATCCACCGGTCAAGATTTCTCTTGAACAGAGCCAGCGAGGTGCTCTGCCTCACATGGACTGGGATTTTATTCCACAGCATAGGGAGTCTCTGGGTGACAAATCTATCCCTCCAGCATGTCCTATTTATATCCGTGCTAAGGTTTACGTTGCTTGCTCTAGTGGATCTGGTAGATTTGGATTTTTTGAGGTGGAGCATGTCCATTAATTCCGGGTTGGACATGGCCTTGTATGTCAGGCACAGGTCACCTCTGAGCAGGCGGTATGCGACTGAATAGAGTTGGAGTTTCTTCAGTCTGGCAGCATATCACAGATTTTGGAGTCCCTTTATCCTTTTGGTGAGGAACTTTTGGGGTCTCTCCAATTGCTGCAGGTGTCGGGTGAGATACATCCCGAATGGGGCATTGTACTCGATCATTGGTCTGATAAGTGAAGAGTACAGGGGAACAATGACCTCACTTGATCTGGATGTGAATCCCTTCATGATCAGGTGGGCAATGTAGAAGGTCTTTCTAACCACTTTAGCAATGTGAGTGTCAAAAGAAAGGCCACTGTCAACCTGGGTCCCCAGGTCCCTGATGACCTCTTCTGTGCTTAATGGATTGCCACCTATATGGTAGCTTGGGGTTACCTTGTTTTTCCCGGAGGGTATGACTATACATTTTTTGGCATTTAACTTCAGGCCATGGCTCTGGCACCAGTTATCAGTTTCCGTGAGACCCCTCTGAAGGATATTTGTGTCCGATGTACTTTCCACTATGGCGCCCAGTTTGCAGTCATCTGCAAACTTTGTCAGCCATAGTCCTCCTATGTTTGCCTGTACTTCTGAGAAGTAGATGCCGAACAACAGGGGGCCAAGGACTGAGCCCTGTGGGACCCCACTTGTGACTGGCTTGGAGTCTGACATGGCGCCAGTGACATGGGTTCTGTCCTTTAGCCAGTTTGCAACCCATCTTGTGACATATGGGTTTACATTTAAGCTGGTAAGTTTCTCTATAATACCCGAGTGGGGTATTGTGTTCAAAGCTTTTGCAAGGTCAAGGTAGGCTGTATGGACTGCCTTTCCCCTCATCAATGGGCTTGGTGACTGTTTCGAAGAAGTCGACCAAGTTCAAAAGGCATGATCTGCCCTTGACAAAGCCAAACTGGGTCGAGTCCAATGTCTGCAAGTCCCCTATGTCTTTGTTTATGAGTTCCATTATGATCCTCTCCATAGCTTTGCAGACCAGGCTTGTTAAGCTTACGGGGCGGTAATTTCCAGGGTCCGTAGAGTTACCGCCTTTGTGGAGTGGGACCACAGTTGCCGTACGCCACTCCTTGGGCACGTATCCTGTGGTAAGGCTAAGATTAAACAGCTGCCTTATATGCGGGTTTAGTTCCTCGTTGAGTTCGTGTAGCACACAGCCGGGGACACCATCCGGTCCCATTGATGCTGTGTTTTTAGCTTTAGAGAGAGCAGCTTTCACCTGTGCATTAGAGATGTCTGGGAGGCTACACTCCGCTGGGATAGTTATCTCTCCTTTTGGGGGGGAGAGGGGGTGAAGTTTGCACTGAACCTGTCTGCCAGTATGTTGGCAATGTCTGTGGGTTCAGTGATTTTTGTATCATTTTGGACTAATTCTGTGCATATCTGGGAGTTTCCACCCAGGTTTCTAACATAGCTGAAGAAGACCTTATGATTGTCTTTTGAATCTATTGCAATTTTTCTCTCAAATTTGGCCTTGGATGATTTTATGAGTGCTCGTATTTTTTTACTAATAATGATCAAGGGTGTCTTCTCTTTTATGGATTTTGCTCTATCATGTAACAGCTTTCTCCTCTTATTGTAAAGTTTGTTTATGGCTGGGGTCCACCAGACTGGATGTTTGCCCTTGGTGGAAAGAGTCTTGGTTTTATTAGGGATTGCCTGATCCATGCAGTCCTGGAGGTGTTCGTAGAAGGCATTTGTAAGGGCTTCTGCAGCTTGGGTTGTGGTTTCCACTGGCTCGGGGCCTTGAAGGATACCACACCAGTCTTGAGTAGTGTGAAGTTTGCTTTAGAGAAGTTCTTCACTGTGGTCTTTTGTTTGGGGTGGGGCGGGATGTGGATTTCCAGTGAGATAAGTTTGTGATCTGATCTCACCAATGAGGATATACTTCGGTGTGGAGCATTTTGTCCCCATGTTTGTGATGATGAGATCTAGTATATTTTCTCCTCTTGTGGGAACAGTGACTAGTTGTTCCATGGCATTTGAATTTATGAACTCCAGGAACCTTTGGGCTAGAAAGTTGGGGCTTGAGTAATGTTCCCAGTCTATATTCGGGTAGTTGAAGTCACCCAATATAATGGTGTTTGGAGATACATTTATACCCTCCAGTGTCTTCAGGAAGGCTGTGTGGGGTTCCTGAGTTTGAGAGGGTGGCCTGTAGCATGCTACAAATTGTAGAGCAGTTTAGCCTATGGTTAATTGCACCTGGATGGTTTCCGATGCTTCGTGCGTTGCCACCAATCTGGAGGTGTGGGTATCCTTGATGAATATGGATACACCCCCTCCTTTTGTGGTGTGGTCCGGGTTTTGGGGCCGGAACGCATGATATGAGGTAGATTCCTGTCACAGAGACTCCCCATGCTTTGGAACAAAATTCCAAATTTTATCAGGCAGAGCCCCTCACTAACACTCTTCAAAAGAAACCTTGATGAGTGGATAGGTAACAGAAAATACACCCCTGGGATCACTTTATTGGCTCTGCTTGACAGAGGATCAGTTAATTAATCAATGGGGTGGCGAAAGCCAACATACTCTGGCTAGGCTTATAAATGCCCTTGGGCAGATAGCCTAGTACCTACCTATGAACCTATGAATCTATGAACCTATGATGAACCTTGCTGATCCAGGGACAACAGAGGCTTCAAATTGTGCAGCAATCAGTACTCTGTCTAAGGGAGATTCCCTTTTTCCTCTGCCAGAGCCGTTACCGATAAAACAGATACAACGGAACGGACAGTCGCAGAGCAGAGGGAGAAGGGGGCAGGTTCGCCAAATACAACAAGCAGAGACTCGAGAAATCTACAGAAATACTCAAAGTGCAGTAAGAATGACTTAATTATTAATCTTTCTTCATTTCAACTGACTGAAGCGCAGTGTTCTGTGTTAAATAAAGAACTTTCATTTGTACCTTCCAGGAAGTCTGATATGTCAGATGTCTTACTGAATTTGAGAATGTTTACTAGAGATTTAACTTTGTCTGTTAATTTTTCAATTGTAGATTCAGGCTATAGTTTTTTACCTTTTAGGAAACCGAGTACGTATATGCCTAAAATTCATCCATCTGTTGAAGCTTTCTGTAATGTTTGCGAGAATGAGATTAGGGATTGTTTTATGAAAGAACAAGTCTACTTATTTTAATTTGAGTAGGGCTGAATATGAAGCACTTGCTGAGTTGAGAAGAGTTAGAACTGTTGAATTTCATCCTGCTGATAAAGGGGAAGGGATTGTTCTGCTAGATAAGGAAATGTATTTTAAAAGCATGACTAAGCTACTTAGTGATCAGACTACGTTTGTAATTATTAGTAGAACTGTAGTTAAAGCATTAATAGAGAAGGTACTGTTTTTGGTATTTGATTTACTTATTACCAAGACAATAACGGAGGATTTGTTTAATTATTTCAGTGTCGACACTCCTACTATTTCAATGATCTATGGTTTGCCAAAAGTCCACAAGAGTCTGATAGACCCACCCATGTGCCCTATTGTTTCAGGGAGAGGGTGGGTCACTGAACCCCTGTCAATCTTTGTTGAGAAGATGTTACATCCTGTTGTGGCTAAGGAACCTACTATTTTGAAGGACATTAAAAGTTTCCTGGAAGATTTTTATATTGAGACAGTTGATTTAGATCCTGAGAAAGAGATATATTTGGTTACGTTAGACATGGGCTCATTTTTAACAGTAATCCCCAATGATTGGGGGATAGAGAATGTCAGAGCATTGTTGATGAAGGGTAAGCATTATTCTAATGACAGGATAAATCTTATCTGTAGTTTGATTGAGATCATATTAGAGAACAATGTTTTTATGTTTGGTAGAGATTATTATCTACAGAAGGTTGGTGTAGCTATAGGCACAGCTTGTGCCAATGGCTATGCCAACCTTGTATTAGCTGAATGGGAGACTGATGTAGTGCTAACTAATAACACTTATAATTCATCCATTATGTGGTATAATTAGTTTGTGGATGATGTCTTCCTGTTGTGGGGAGGAAATGAAGAAGAGTTATTGTCTTTTATTGATTATCTGCACACCACTACCGCCTTTCTGAAAATTTCGTATGATTACTCTCCATGACAGATTAATTTTTTGGATGTCAGAGTCCAGAGACCAGGTGTTTTTAGAATGGGGCTCTACAGGAAAGAAGTGAGGAAGAACACATTACTGCATAGAAACAGTATGCACCCCCATAATATCCCTAAGAATGTCCTAACTGGGCAGTTTCTAAGGATGATGAGGTTATACAATGATGAAGAGCAATTATTTAGTGCATTAAGTAAACTCAAAGATTTTTTGGACAGAGGCTATAGAGAAAGAGAGACTGATGAATGTATAGAGTTTTGTCTTAGGGAAAGAAATAAGAGAGGTAGACTGTTTTTTTAGGAAGCCCCAACTATGATGCAGATTTCTCAGGTGCCTGTGAGTAAACATAAAGTTAGTTTTCCCTTGACTTTATCTAGCGATGTGAACATATTTTGTGACATCATTAAGAGAAATTGGAATATTCTTTATGCCAATGATGAGCTTAGAGATATAATAACTAATAAACCTATTTTTCTTTTAAAAATAATATGTCTATTAAAAGACAATTGTGTTATAAGAAAAAGGAACTGCCATGTCTAGTTTCTCAGAGACACGGGACTATTCCTTGTAGGCACTGTAGTGCATGTAAATTTATTTTTATGGGAACCTATTTTTTACATCTTGTACATAACTGTCATGTTGACTTCCCCTTTTATGCTGACTGTACCACTAGAAATATGGTTTATCACAGTTTCTGCACTTATTGTGGAGTTTACTATGTGGGAAAACTAATCGCTTACTTAGGGAGCTTGTACTTGACCATTCGAGGGACAGCAGGAATAATAAGAACACAAGTGCTTTGGCTAAGCATGTTGAATCCAACAATGTGCAACATCAGTTTAAATTTTTTTGTGTTAGAGATAGTAAAAGAGGATTTGAGGGGGGAGATATAAGAAATAAACCGGAGGCATGTGAACAGAAATGAATTCTGTTTTTTAAAGCTGACAGTCTCCCTAGTTTTAATGATATGGTCTTACTCAAACCATTTTTATGTCAGAGACCATTGAAGCATTGATTTTATAGTAAGGTTACTTAATTGGTATTTTTTGCCCTGGCACTTTAAGTGTGCATGTATTCTGTTAATTAAGAAATGTTTTTTATTGGCTAGTGTTAATATAAGAAGTTCTGAATTTTATCACAGTATTGTCTGATGAAATGGTGTTTAACCAGGAAAGCGCTAACCTTCTATTAAACAGCTTTTGCTTTACTTTGAGTCTGCCTTTTGCCTTGCAGGAACTCTATTTTTTTGTTTTGTTTTATTTCATATTTGTATTCTAGTGGAGTTCTGTATCCTGTTTTTTGTTTTTATTTGCAGTTTTCCTCAGTAGAAGATCAGCACAAGGCCTAACCCTACCTTTATGCCAATAATTGTTAATGAAATGTTTCTGAACCAATTTTTTCCTTCTGCCTGTATTTTCCAGTCCTCAGAATAGGGGAAAATAATCCTTTATTTGCTAGATGTTTCCAGCTACTTACATTCTACCAGGACAAGGAAAACACTGTCAAAAAGTTGGACCAACTGTGTATTTATTATGAGGGAAAAAGATAGGCCTTCCAGTTTCTAAACTGGCTATGTTCAGGTAGATTTCCCTCTATATGTCCTTCTGTTACTCCTACCTTGGTTAAATCCTCTAGGATCAGGTCAAAGTTCATTCTACCAGAGTTGTTTATTATTCTGGAGGCTTTTTCAGATGTCTTGATTCAAAATCCATCCTAGAGGCAACTACCCAGTCTTCCATTTACACTTTCACTAAACATTATAAGACAGATACCTTTTCCAGAGACAAAACAAGTTTTACAAAAACCATACTTCAATGGTTACTGGATTTTAGCTCTGCTCCTGACACCTCCACCCTTTCAATAAAAAAAAAAAAAAAAGAAAAAAAAGCTTAGGGAATAGTCCTATAAGTAAGCAGTACTGCAAAAGTGATCTAATGATGAATATAGTACAGTTGTGTATGAATTTACTATAACAGTAGATGTTCAACTAGATCATTGTTTCAGTAGAGGCCCATACCCTCCTTCTCTTCATTCTTATTTCCTTTCCTTCTATTTTTGGCTGAGGTGGAGCTATTTTTCCTTCCCCATCATTTTTTCCTATTTAAGTCTGAATCTATCCACCTGGAATATTAACCCCAGTCTGTTTCCTGGGCAGGAAAGCTTTAAGGATTTTGTGCACATACATTCCTTAAATACCAGCACATAGTCTTGTGCATAGGTCATAGATATGATGTACAATGCAAAAGGCAGGCAGGATGTGCCCCATAAGTAAGCAATACTGTAATGGTGATGTATTTGAACATTTGCTGTTATTGTTACTTCTCAAACAACTGCACTTTCTCCAGAGTTCAGCAATTCACAAATATAACATCATTAACCCTCTGTTATGTACCACAAGGCTGGTTTATCCTTTTCTGTAATCAGAATTCAGCATTTCTTTTTGGAATTTCCCATGTTCAAGACCAGGCATGCACCTGTTACGATGGATACTATGATATGACTAATAAAAGCATAAGTGCATTCAACCTGCCTTCCCACAATTGTCTTTTACTGCTCACAAAGTTTGAGTTTGATGTGTGTTATCAGATTGCCTGAGTTCATGTGGTGTTTAATTTGTTATGCAGATATATTAATTTCCATTTTCTTTCGGCCTTTTAGTAGTAGAGTGTCAGAAGGTAACTTCTCATAGTGATGGTAGGAGGGTTCCTTTCATCTCTCAGTGGGTTAGTGTTTCAGCACCTTAGACTTCATGTGGGGGATGAACAAGGCCATGTCTTCCAGAGGAAAGTTCACATTATCCCTGGGCTTCTGTGTTTCGCAGGTTTGGAGAACATCCTCAACTAGTGAGGTACTTATCTCATTCAGGTCTCAGTTATTGGCAGGGGATTTGAAACTTGAGGGTTGCACTCCAACTTCCATCTTTATGAATGCATCTGAGAGCCTTCATGCCATCTTTCTCTTCTTGATTATCTTGGTGTTAGGTGTAACCAGCCTAATTACTGAAAGTAACCTCTGGAGTTGTCTGGTCATAGATCAGGATTACTCTTGGCTGGCTTCATCTCCTAACTCCTCTCCCCTCAATTTCTCTGGATCAGTCATTGGTGGTATGATTTCATGCCGGGGTTAGCAGCTGATTGGTGAGATCTAGTCATGGGTAAAGAAACTCAACAATTTATTTTTCTGTTTCATCACATTCTGTCTTCTGAGTCCATAGGTTCTCATCTGACTGATAACTTGTGTGTGTGCTGATCATACAGTCAAGCTCAGGTTGTGTGAATCCAGCATAAGTGATGTTCTGTAGTAGATGGAGATCCCAGGTCCTCAACAAACCAATTTCTCTTGGAGGTGTCAAAGAAGAAGGTCTTCATCCCAAGTCCGTTCTTTCCCCAGCTCCTTTTGAGTTGATGTCTTCTGGATGAAGGCTTAAGACCTTATGTAGTCTTGTGTGACACTTCCTTAGTTAATTTCAAGGGAGTGTTCCAAGACTCTAAATCTTCCCTGCCTTGGAGCCAGCCTTTGAGGATGCTATTTTAGAAGCTTGGAGTATCCCCTACTCAGCTGCTGTGGCATCATAAAAGCTGATATGTTTACCATATAATCCTTTTGCAGATTGAAACAGAGCCCTTGTAGAAACATCTCAAAGCTGATTTCTGGGTGGCCCAGTGGGAGCCCCTTTCCCCAGTCTTCAGTCTTGTTTTTGGTCAGCAGGCAGGTTTGGTTGTATAGGGGATAGGATTGATAAGTAGCTCTTTGCCTTTGCCACACTAGAACTTAGTGCCATTAGCTATGCTCTTCACCTGGCCAAGTTCCAGTCGATACTTTTGGGAGTGTTGGTGGGTCTTGACCACCTCATGATGTGGGCGATCAGGGTGGGTATTTTAGTATTCTCTCCAGTGCAGCCTTGATGGTGCCACATTTCAGCTACTGCTTTTTGGATGTCATGGATGCTCTGACCCAGATGATGGGCACCTTGGTGGACCCATAGAATTGGGCATAGTTAAAGTTGTGTGCATTTGGGGATGAACTGGTATCTGCCTGCTTGATTTCCCCTTTGATAGGGCAAGTCTGTTTGAGCAGCAGTTGTAATTGTTGATGGAGGATCCTATTGACAGGAAGCAGTTGTATTCCTGGTCAAGGGATTCTATTTTTTACAGTGGCTGTGTTTCTTCTCCTATTTCAGTTCATAGTCTACCCCTTGAGGTTAAGCCTTCTCTCCTCCTTAGTTGGACACAGTAGTGTATTATTGTAAGGAGAGGACATCCTCCATTTACCTTGAAAGGCCACTTTAGAGTGGCTAAGTGGGGTCTTCTGTAGAACTCCATCTATGGGCTATCCCTGTGACCCCTTTGAAGTGTAGTGGGAACAGGTTCAGGCTGAAGTCCTGTGGGTATATAAAACTCATAGTGTAATTCCCCTTGATGGCTCTTCCTTACTGTTCCTTTTATGGGATTTTTGGAGTCCTCCCTTTGAGTCTTGGGTACAGCTGTGTCAAACAGTCATCAGCTTATATAGCTTTCTGGAGTGGCTTCTGTCTCAGGCAGGGAGAGAGATTTCTGTACTACTGTTGAGGATGTAATCTCCACAGTCAACCCAGACTTAGATTTCTAGAGGTTGGTTGATCTTCCTATGAAAAATGCACACTTTTACAATTCTGGGGACTATCTAGTGTTGCAGTCTTTTCAGGGAGTCCCAGTGGGCTCTCAGAGGCCTGTCTAGGAGCTTCTGTTTGTGGCTGCCCTCCTGATCAGGAGGGTTATAGTTGTGTATACTTGCCAAGACTGAGGTTGGTCTGAACTTCAGTAGAATTGCCATGCTCCCTGGTGCTGCCATCTTCCTTGGGATGTCTGACCTCCCCGCCTTGCAGATAGATTTTGAGGGTCACTAGTGTCTTGGTCTCACTCTTATTGTCTCTAGATATGACTGGATGGAGAACTTGGTTTGCCAGGAGTTCTACTAGTACTGAAATGAATAATTTCCTTCCATGATTTCTCCATTCTCTTGTGGTTGGACAATTGAACTCGCTGTACTTATGAGCGGGTGCATGCTTAGTGTCTTCTACACTTATGTACTCTGGATCTCCTTATGGGAGGCCACCCCAGCATGATCTAGTAGGTTATCTTTATCAGTTCAAGATGATTGGCAAGGAGGTTCTTCCTTCTCTCACTCTTCTGGTTCCAGGCTCATCCCAAGATGGTCTTATTCAGCAGAAATGGTTCTAGGTTCACCGTCTCCTTGTCTGAGTGGGGCAGTGATGTGAGCTTGAGCAATAGTCAAGTCTCTGTAAGGGAAAGCTCTCTGGGAGACCATGCTTTCTGTTGCAGGCCTGTTCTGAGTGATGAAATCAAACAGGAGCATTCAACTTTCTCCTTGGAATCTGTGATATAGGGATGGACATATGTTTCATCTCCTGTGACATGCTGGACAGCATTATTTACCTTCTCTAGGTTATTAACTGCTGTTGCCACTGCCTGTGAGTATAACATTCTTCAGCAGGGTTGTGATTATTCTGCCCCTTTTGGAGGGGATGTATCTAACATTTTTCTTGAACTGTCCTAAAGATTTTAACATCATGACCTTTCTTTTTTAACACCTTTATTGAATTATCACTTAAGACATAGGCAAACATACATTTATATAAATGAAACCGTCCATATTAACATATTCTAAGTTGCAGACATTATACATCACATATCCATCCACAACCCCTTTTTCCCATTTTTGCATAAGGGGTCTGAGTGTCACTTCAAGGCTGACAATTATCTAGATCCAGGGTTTACACTGACAAGTGGCTAGCCCAGCCATGGGTGTTCTTCCACACCACTCACTCATACCTATAGCTAATTTAGGGTGCCCAATCCCCCTACAGCATTTCTTTAGAATGTGGGGGGAAATTGGAGCACCTGAAGGAAACCTATACAAACACAGGGAGGACATGCAGACTCCACACAGAAGGTACTCCAGCTAAGAATCGCACCGGGGAACCTCCTCTTCCAAAACATTATTCTGCATGTCTTGTTCCCACAATTTCCATTTTTTTAATTTGCTGCTACCCTTTTCTAAAGATCCCACTTCCATTTATTTTATCTATGTTGCAATATTCATCACTTCAAATGGAGATGATTTAAAGTTTGATTCCTATTTTCTAGTAATTGCTTTTTTGGCAGCCACCAGAATTAAAGTTAACAAGGACTTACTATGTCTAGATAATTCAGATCCTGTATCTCTGCTCAAAAAAATAATTTCCTCAGTTATAGCCATTTGCTTACCCTATATTTCTGAGAGAGTCTTCTGTAGGTTATTTTTAAAGTCTGTCAACTCATTACACTCCCAAAACATATGTTTCCAGTTACCTCTTTTTACCCCATCACACCACCACCATTTGCCATCTACCTGAGGAAAAATTCTTTTGAGTCTGCTAGGGGTATAAATCTACATATGCAATACTTCCAAATAAAAGTGCTAAATCTTCTACACTTTATTGCATATCTGAAAGCCATACATACATCCTCCCATTGTTTCCTTGTAAATTGCTTATCCAGTCTCTCTTCTCAATTTTTTCTAACCTCTTCTGATTGATTCCTATAGTTACCATGCAATATTTTATATGCCCTACTAATTATCACTTTTTAAACAGCAGCTTCTGTTCTAGATTCAGTTAACAACTCTACCAGAGCAGGTCTTTCCCTTAGAAATCCCCTATACCTTTCTCATAGGATATACTCAGATAGCAATTCCTGATAGGAAGGGTAGTCTCTAGTGTGCATTCCAAATGTCTTCTTGTCTTCTTCCCATTTTGTTATCATTCCCTATCTAGTTATTGGCTCCCAGTACCTTGGGTCCCTTTCCAGTTTTCTCCAGTAAATTCCAGTCCCGTCTTGCGTATTTTTGTACCCCTAATTGCTGTCATCCCTATTGACAAAATCTCCTTTTTCCATTCATGTGTTGGCTTAGTTCTTAGAATACTCTCTGCTACTTTATGAATATAATATTCTGTGTGTCTGTTGTTATTCTCCTTAGGGATCTGCATCCAAAATTCCACTCACTCCTTATTTCTCGAATTTTCCTCTGCATCATCATCATCATCATCTATTTTCGCTATGAATTATAGTTTTATGCTTGTGTTATACATATATAAGCATTAATTGCTTATCTCTAAAATATCCCTTTAAATCTGGCAGTCCTAATCTACTTTGTTCTGTTGGAAGGATCAGCTTATCTCACTTTGCCCTTTCCCCTCGCAGATAAACTGCGCTAGTTGATAAAAATATGCCTGACCTGTATATAAAACTGAATGGGCTAAAAACATTTTCAATGCTTGGGATTAAAAGCATTTTCAATGCTTGTTACCTTTTATCCATATCCATAAAGAAGAGCTTCCAGTTTCCCAGTTTTTGTATTATCTTTTATTTAGTCTCTTTCCACATATCCTTAGCTACCATAACAGACTCCTTTCTAATTCATATGCTTTAATACTTCATTTTATTGTGTCCCCATAAATAGTGGTATCGCTGGACCAATTTAATTGTGGGTACATAGTTTACAGCAATAGCCTTTGTTTTATCTTTATTAATTTTATATCCCCAAAAAGATTTGAAACTGGCTCAAGATATTTCACAACACTAAGATGGCTTTTTCTGGTTTTATGAGGTACAAAATAATATCTGCAAATAAAACCAACTTTTCTTGATTAGAGGACACCTCTGCATGAGTCCACTGTTCAGACACAACTTGTCAGAAAGGAACTCTCACATTTTAGTTCTTGCCTCTGATCCCTCATGTAGCCTCCTAATTAACCTTATTATTGTATCAGGGAATGCAAATGCTTCCATACCCCTACTCATAAAATCCCAGCTTACTCTGTTCAATGCTTTTGCTGCATCAAGACCCACCAACAACAGTGGTATTTTCTTATACTCTGCTTCCCTCTGGATCATTATTGTTCTATTAATGCTGCAAATGTTTGCCTTCCCTCCACCAAACCACATTGATTCATAAATATCAATTTTGGCAACACTTTGCTATTCTTTTAGCTATTATAGACATAAACACTTTCTAATCATGAAAAAAATATGTAGACTGAAAAATGACTGAAGAGTTCAGTACATATCAACTTTATTGCCAGCAAACCCATAAGTGCTTTTGCAGTACAACTGCTTCATCAGATGTGATAAAATGCATACTACAATCACCTTTATATATCCCAAGCAAATTTAAAACCACCAGCCAAAACATCTAAACAATTAATGCATGATGCCTATGTTAAAGGAACTATAGAAAATATATCAAATAAGAATACATACAGAAATACACGTATAAAAAAGATACATACATACATACACACACACACACACACATATATATATATATATATATATATATATATATATATATATATATATATATATACATACACAAGGAGTAAAAACAAAAGATGTATTTTATTTTTTTATTTGCTCTCCCCAACAACCTTAGACTTATACCCACTCTCCACCAATTCAAAATACAACTTCGAACTCTATTAAAATCTCAATGGCTATGTCCATGCTCTAATCCAGACTAATAGCTCAGGCTCCCAACTCAACCCGGCCTACATAGGCCTCCATCCAGCCCTTAACTTAAGGGTCCACTATTAAGCCCTAATTACTCATCTTTACTAACTTATATCACTAATTGAATTTTTCTTTTTACCTACTGTTATATTTTTGTATTTTTAATGTTGCCTGTCTCAATTTCCTAGCTTATGTCACTATATTTTTATATTTTATATTTTTTATGTACCTCTGTGCTTTGGAGCTTTTCTCCCCGGGTCTCCACTGAAAATGGATATGTATCCAGTTGGACTAACCCGGTCAACAAATGTAAAATAAAAATAAAATAAAAATAAAAAATATATATATATATATATACATACACAAGGAGTAAAAACAAAAGATGTATAATCCATACATATACATAGACATTTATCTAAACAATGGATAAGCTTTAAGCATAGGCTTAATAGGAGCCATATGGTTAAGTCCATGTCCAGAATCACTTCTAAGCCTAATAATCCATTTGGCTTCTAACTGTTCAGTAAAATTTCTAACATCACCACCGCATTCACTTTCAAACACCCTCCCAATGGATAAAAATGTAAAACTACGTTCTACTGTGGTGTCATTAATGTGTTTAGCTAGGGCATTATTTAGTGTACCATGGTTAATGTGATATATGTGTTCACTAATCCTATTTCTAAACTTCCTATCAGTCTTTCCTATATAAAAGTTTTTTACAAATAACACAGTGAACCAGATAAACAATATATGTGGACTCACATGTAGCAGCAACATTAAAAACATATTTTTTGTTATTCTGATCTGGGTGCAAGAATATTTCAGCATTGTCTATATATTTACAAAAAAATTAATTTACCGCATGGCTTGGTATAGGCAACATCATATTGACATACATATTTCTTAGGGTAACAAACCTATATCTTTAAAGACCTCATATTTTTAAAAACAAAAATTTGGCTGTTCACCAACTACCTCTTTTATTGCATCATTGGTACACAAAACAGACCAGAATTTCTTAAATACCTGGCTATATTGACAAATATCACTAGAACAAGACAGAGGAACTCTTAAGCAGGTCCTTTTAGACTCCTTTAAGCTCTGAGACCTTCTACTTCATCAGTGAACTGTTTGATATCATGTTCAAAGTGCCCTCTCTCTACAAATGATCTAGCTAAAACCTCAATTTCATTTTGAAAATCAGCATCAGTAACATTTAATCTAGAAGTTCTGAACACTTGATTCTTAACCACATTTCTCAAAATATGTGGTGGGTGCATACTATCATGAAAAAGTAAATGGTTACAGTGGCATGTTTTTTATAGTGTTGAGTATAAATATAGCCTTCTTCATTAATCATGACCCTTACATCCAAAAAATCAATGCTCTTCTCTGAAAATTCATAAGAAAATTGTAAAAATGAAGTGCTAGAATTAATATAATAATTAAAAGCATGTAAATCTTCTACACTACTGCCCCAAACTAAGAAGGCATCATCAACAAATCTACAATAAAAGATTACTGATTGATTGAAGGGTCCATTAATAACATGGTCTAGTTCCCAAATAGCATCACCATATTGGGGTAGCTATTTGCATATGTGCCTCCTTCCTACTTAATCTGGGATCACTTCTAGTATAAGAGTCTCCTCATTCTGATACATTTACCCTATCCTCCTCCTATAGACATATTCCTACAACTATATCTATCTCTCCCTGCAATCTCCTGCAGCTTTATCCCTTTACTTAACTACTTCTACCCCTAGAGCTAGATTTGTTCACCAAAACTGGTAAATACTACCTAATCCTTCTACTCCTACAGCTATACTTTCTCAACAAAACTTGTAAATACTACACAATCCTTCTACTCCCACAACTATACCTGCTCAACAAAACATGTAAATATTGTAAATATTGAGCACAAATTTCCATCTCTAATACTTTCACTCAAAGCGCCACCGCTGTTTCTCCTTCCCTGAATCTCTTCACTGCAGGCAATTTCTATACAACCTTAACTCTCAGTTTAGGAATCTCTAAGAATTACTGCTTTACTATGCAAATGTAATAAGCATAACTTAATGTAAAAAAAACAAAATTTTAATCAATTTCAGTATGAATTGTGCTCTCATACTGTCCTGTATTCCTTGAAATCGAATTCTGTAAACTGTTTAATGCTTTCTAAATTCTTGATTGTGTTGAAATCCTGTATGTAATATATATATATATATATATATATATATATATATATATATATATATACATATATATATATTTTTTTTTTTTATGCATTTTCGCAGCTTTTCTCCCTGGGCCTCCACTGAAAATGGGCCATGTGCCCATAGGTACTCCATTCTTCTGCAAATAATACAGATCCTTAAATAAGAAAACATTCTTTTCCTGTACCAATTGCAGAAGAATACAATATAAGTCA
Source organism: Protopterus annectens (assembly GCF_019279795.1). Taxonomy (NCBI): domain Eukaryota; kingdom Metazoa; phylum Chordata; order Ceratodontiformes; family Protopteridae; genus Protopterus; species Protopterus annectens. The sequence goes on from NC_056725.1 coordinate 1,391,288,694, forward strand.
ATCTTATCAATTGTGGTGTTTATATGTTCACTCAAATTGTGTCTTTCGGCTTTTCCCAGTTAGGGGTTGCCACAGCGGAACTCCGGTCCGCTAATGATTGGCAGTAGAGTTTTACGTGCTGGCTTGCCGGGCCTAACGCACAACCTTCAACGAAGGAATGCCCATTTACGCATGTCGTCACACAGAAGACGGTCTGAGAATCGAACGGGCAATGTCTAACTGTGAGGCGACAATGCTACCGTAGCACTCAATAATGTCTAATATTACCAAATCCAGCTTCATTTGGAATAACTGTAAAAAGTGATTTAACATCAAACATAGCCAATAAAAAATTCACACCAAATATACGCCCATTTGTATAAGAGAACAACTTCTGTAAGAAATGTCTAGTGTCTTTTAAAATATAGATATTAGAATCTAAAAATGGTCTGAAATTTTTCTTAGTAAATAAAGAGATAGATTCACTACACCACTGTCGTCCAGAAATAATGGGGTGCATTGGTGGATGGATGGGGTCTTTATGTAATTTAGGAAGGCCATATATGATTGGTGTAAGTGGCTTGTCTATCTTCAGATAGTTGAACACAGACCTATCAGTAGTACCATTCATAAGTAAGAAATTCAATTTAAAATGAACAGGATGTACCATACAGTCAACACGTTTCTTACTGATCTTATTATAAAAGTGGGTATCAGCTAATAATATATTAATTTCAGTTTCATACCACAGTGTATCTAGAATCACTATGGGTCCGCCTTTATTGGCTAACTTGATAATAATATCTTTATTATTCTGTAGATTATGTAAAGAATTAAACTTATCTCTTGTTAAATTATAATACTTATGATTACTCTTCACATTAGCTTGGTGTATTTTATATAATTCATCAGTACATACCCTTTCAAAAGCAGCTACAAGTGGGTTAAGAGTTGGTATCATACCTTTCAACTGTCTTTGACTTTTCAGGGACGTCCCTGATTCTGACTGAAATTTTGGGCCTGTCCCTCTTATTCCCTCCTAAAATTGGTGACCGTTGGAGAAAAGGTAGTGAATTGCACCATGGTTATTCCGAATAAAGCTGAACTTGGTAATATTAGATGTTATTTGAGTGAACAGACACTACAGTTGATGAGATTGACTTGTATTGTATTCTCCTGCAATTGGTACTGGAAAATAATGTTTTCTTATTTAAGGATCTGCATTATTAGCAGAAGAATGGCATAGCTATGTGCACTTCATGTGCATATAGCTATGCCAATGTGGTGATGGCTATTTGGAAACTAGACCATGTTATTAATGGACCCTTCAGTCAATCAGTAATCTTTTATTGTAGATTAGATTTGTTGATGATGCCTTTTTAGTTTGGGGCAGTAATGTGGAAGATTTGCATGCTTTTAATGATTATATTAATTCTAGCACTTCATTTTTACAATTTTCTTATGAGTTTTCAGAGAAGAGCACTGATTTTTTGGATGTAAGGGTCATGATTAATGAAGAAGGCTATATTTCTACTCAACTGTATAACAAAATGCCACTGTAACCATTTACTTTTTCATGATAGTATGCACCCAGCACATATTTTTAGAAATGTGGTTAAGAATCAAGTGTTCAGAACTTCTAGATTAAATGGTACTGATGCTGATTTTCAAAATCAAACTGAGGTTTTGGCTAGATCATTTGTAGAGAGGGCACTTTGAACATGATATCAAACAGTTCACTGATGAAGTAGAAGGTCTCAGAGCTTAAAGAGTCTAAAAGGACCTGTTTAAGAGTTCCTCTGTCTTATTCTAGTGATGCTGGTCGATATACCCAGATATTTAAGAAATTCTGGTCTGTTTTGTGCATCGATGATGCAATAAAAGAGGTAGTTGGTGAACAGCCAAATTTTGTTTTTAAAAATATGAGTTCTTTAAAGAGACAGCTTTGTTATCCTAAGAAATATGTACGTCAATATGATTTTGCCAATACCAAGCCATACGGTAAATTCATTTTTTGTAAATATATAGACAATGCTGGAATATTTTTGCACCCAGATCAGAACAACAAAAATATGTTTTTAATGTTGCTGCTACATGAGTCCACACATATTCTTTATCTGGCTCACTGTGTTATTTGCAAAAATTTTATATAGGAAAAACTAATAGGAAGTTTGGAAATAGGATTAGAGAACACATATATCATATAAACCATGGTGCACTAAATAATGCCCTAGCTAAACATGTTAATGACACCACAGTAGAACATAGTTTTACATTTTTAGCCACTGGGAGGGTGTTTGAAAGTGAACGTGGTGGTGATGTTAGAAATTTTACTGAATAGTTAGAAGCCAAATGGATTATTAGGCTTAGAAGTGATTCTGGGCATGGACTTAATGATATGGTTCCTATTAAGCCTATGCTTAAAGCTCATCCATTGTTTAGGTAAACTTCTATGTATATGTATGGATTATACATTTTTTGTTTTTACTCTTTGTATGTATATATATATATATATATATATATATATATATATATATATATATATATATATGTTTTTATATGTGTATTTCTGTATGTTTTCTTATTTGATATATGTTCTATAGTTTCTTTAACATGGATATCATGCATTAATTGTTTAGATGTTTTGATTGGTGGCATTAAATTTGCTGGGGATATATAAAGATGAGTGTAGTATGCATTTTATCATAGCTGATGAAGCACTTGTTCTGCAAAAGTGCTTATGGTCTTGCTGGCAATAAAGTTTATATGTACTGGACTCCAGTCATTTTTCAGTCTACATATATTTTTTTGATGATTATCCTTTTCTTCAATTTTACCTGTGGATTGGGAATTTGTTAGTATTTGGTGGCTTTCTTTATAAGTCTTACTTTCTAATCATAGTTTAGAATTGAAATGGGCCTATAGGGTTGGGCTTGATAGGTCCTTATAGGTTACCATCTTTAAGTATTACAGTCACCAAAGATTTCTACCAGGATGCTGGTTCTTCCCCTCCTTTTAACATACTGTTAAACAAAACCTTGAAACCTTTATCACATTTTTCTTCCTAGCCTCCAAACTTCCATGGGAATACCATAAATTTCTGGAGACTGTCCTGCGGATTGATTGTATATTACTGTTTTATCTCATGTCCTCCTATCTTAACTGTTAATTGTTGAGCCTCATCTATCTCTAACCTTGGCATACTTAAGTCTTTAGCAGTTTTAGGTGAAATATAAATACATGCCAGAATAATCCTCTTCCCTTGCCGGTAGTCCATTACTACCACAAATCTAGCATTGTTATCTTTTTTCCCTATTTTCATCTTCTATTTGTTCACATTTCATTTTACACAATCAATAAATTGTCCATAGACTACTTAACTGCACTTGCAACAGAATTGTTTACAATTTTATTATCTATTCTATAATTGTAAGTTTGCATTTAATTGTCTCGACTATGCATTTTCACCCTCTGCTTTAACTAATTGTTAATATTTTCTATTTATTTTTTATGTGAATTTTCATATTGTTAATTTTCTGTTATATATTCTATGTTTATGAATCTTTTCTCCCTGGGCCTCCACTGAAAATGGACTCTTAGTGGCCCAGTGGACTATCCTGGTAAACATACGAACAAATAAATAAATATTGGAGCTCTTCTAGAAATTAGTGTAAATACTTCCATTTTCTTTTTTCCTTGATACTCTGCTGAATTGCTAAAATCATTTCTTTATCAAATTCACATATTCATTTCTTTCCAAGCATTTGTCCTGTAGCATTCCTATTTGCACTCTGCATTTCTTAATATAATTCATTACTCTCCTTTTTTTCTATACATGTGGGGCCATTAATGTTCCATAATAATATAGATAGTGTAGACATTATGATAAGAAATGATTATTCCCACTTATACATGGCAGCTTTTTTAAATGTCTTTTTCCAACTTTTGTGTTATATGCACCCACTAGTGTTTGGCAGGTTATTCTGTTAAACAATTGTTTCTTGTCATCTCAGTGTAAGCCAATTATCACATTTTACAATACTTTTTATTTTAATGAAAACCTTCAGACAAAAAAACAAACACACCCCCAGAACACCCCCATAACCTATTAAAATAAACACAGAAAACTATGTATATCTTTGAATAATGAAGTTTAACCCTCCTGATAGGAACAATTGGCCCAAATCAACATCTGCGCACACAGACATAAGCTAACCAAACATTAAAGTTGTCCATGCTAAGATGCATTTTACAGCCTGTACTACTTGCACTAATTGCTGTTTGTTCTTCTCTTATCTTTACCCCCCCCCCAGATGTGAAAAACAGCTTGTATGTTTATAGAAAACATTAACTTTTAGCCTTAAAAAAATATCTGGCTTTTTATTGCACCAGTCAGCTTGTCTCTGTAGAAACCTAAGAATAAAATGTACATCTGCCCTCAGCTGCAGACTTCTTAAACTGAACATATATTTACTAAAGGAAAACTTTTCATTACATTCAGTGTTCTCTTATTTACTTGCTTACACATAAAAAACTTATTAGATTAAGCCAAGGGCTTTAATCCAGACATTTACCTATACAAAGGCAAGAGAAAACTTATCAGCTATAAGTATATTATAATCTGTGTAATTTTACATCCCGCTCCCACCCTCAACAGCCAGAGACAACAACATATTAACTTAAACATCCTTTTGCCCAGCCTTTCTTCTCTTTTTACATTGTAATGCCTACATTTTTAAACTAAAAAAAAGAAAAAAGGCACTTGCTTACTTTAGTATCTTTATCATATACAGCAAAAACTGAAAATGCTTTACTATATAACATGCAATTTATATCATGAAATATTTTGTACAAATACTGTTAACGACAAACATTGTTTATATGATTGCTTCTTTTATCTTACTTTCCACTTAGTGTTCTTCCAAACATTAAACAAAGAAAAGCACCAATGAGCCATATCCACCTTGAAAAATGTTTAATAAAATTCACAGCAAGCGAAGAAAAGCACAGCACAACAGACAGTAATGCTGAAACCACTACCAGTTCGTTTGTCTCCAACTTCATCAGAAAATGTTGACAATCCAAACCCCTCCCCATTTATACCCTTAGACATTAACAATTAACAGTTTTAAAAATCATGTGACATCAATTAAAACCTTAGATCTTTCTAAAGCAGAAGTAAAAACCATCCATACAGAATAAAATGTCCCCACTTTATGTTGAATAAAACCTTCTTTTTAAAAAAATGTAATAAATAAATACTTAAATAAAATCACATATTAAATATATACACAATAAATAGTTCAACAGAGTAATTATAGAATTCATAGCTTCACTGCCCTTAGTTTCAAGACAGGGGCTAGGGAAACCATGTTATTCAAACCTGGCCACTTGGCTTCCAGCACCAATTGCCAGTAAACCTCCCTGTACTCCAGCATGGTTTCCCAAGAACCACCCCTACCATCTATTATTACCTCATCCAGAACAAAAAAAGTGTATGAGGCACCTTTACAATTCAGGGTGTGCATGTATAAAGCATTTATATTATTACCTCTCCTGATGTCTTAAAGATGTTCATAAATTCTTCTCTTTAGACATCTTTCTGTTTTACCTATATAAATGCTTTACATGTTTTACAAGTCACAATGTAAACAAGCCCTTTACATTCACAATTAAAATAAGATTTAGATTTTATATGTCTGTTCCTATTACTAACAGTAATCTCAGAGTTGTCAGAAATGTAGGGACATTGTTGACATGCTCCACACTTGAAGATACCCACCTTTCTAACAGAACCATCAACAAGCTTATTTTCCATAAGGTCCTTAATGCATCTACCTTTTCTGAAAATGAACTTTAATGGAACATCACATTTTTGGTTCAAATCAGAAAACTTAGAGAACCTGTTCCATTCCTTTTGGACTATGTCTCTAATAACTTGGGAGTCTCCACTAAAATCTGCAATAAAAGCATTTCCATATGTGTCATCTTCACCTTTTCTCATCCTGCCTTCCTTTGTATTGGTGTCAGTAGAACATAAAATTGGTGTAAATCTTTCTTTCCTATAGTGAAAGGTCAGTATGTGCGTGGTAGTCGGATGACCTCTGATGACAATGACTTCAGGGATGAGTGTGATTTGTTGAAGCATATGTTTTTGGAAAGAGGATATCCAGAAATTTTAATTAAGGAAATTCAGGAAGAGGTGTTGCAGTATAGGAAATAAAGATTTACACCAATTTTATGTTCTACTGACACCAATACAAAGGAAGGGGGGTGAGAAAAGGTGAAGATGACACATATGGAAATGCTTTTATTGCAGATTTTAGTGGAGACTCCCAAGTTATTAGAGACATAGTCCAAAAGAAATGGGACAGGTTCTCTAAGTTTTCTGATTTGAACCTACAATTTGATGTTCCATTAAAGTTCATTTTCAGAAAAGGTAGATGCATTAAGGGCCTTATGGAAAATAAGCTTGGGGATGGTTCTGTTAGAAAGGTGGGTACCTTCAAGTGTGGAGCATATCAGCAATGTCCCTACATTTATGACACCTCTAAGATTACTGTTAGTAATAGGAGCAGACATATAAAATCTAAATCTTATTTTAATTGTGAAAGTAAAGGACTTGTTTACATTCTGACTTGTAAAACATGTAAAGCATTTTACATAGGTAAAAACGGAAAGATGTCTAAAGAGAAGAATTTATGAGCATCTTTATGACATCAGGAGAGGTAATAATAGAAATGCTTTATACAAGCACACCCTGAGTTGTGAAGGTGCCTTGTACACTTATTTTTGTTTTGGATGAGGTAGTAATGGATGGTAGGGGTGGTTCTTGGGAAACCATGCTGGAGTACAGGGAGGTTTACTGGCAACTGGTGCTGGAAGCCAACAAGTGGCCATTTGAACGACATGGTTTCCCTAGCCCCTGTCTTGAAACTAAGGGCAGTGAAGCTATAAATTCTATAATTACTCTGTTGAACTATTTATTGTGTATATATTTAATATGTGATTTCATTTAAGTATTTATTACATGTTTTTTAAAAAGAAGGTTTTATTCAACATAAAATGGGGAACTTTAATTTTGTATGGATGGGTTTTATTTCTGCTTTAGTAAGATCTAAGGTTTTAATTGATTTCACATGATTTTTAAAACTGTTAATTGTTAATGTCTAAGGGTATAAATGGAGAGGGGTTTGGATTATTAGCATTTTTTGATAAAGTTGGAGACAAACGAACTGGTAGTGGTTTCAGCATTACTGTGCTTTACTTTGCTTGCTGTGAGTTTTATTAAACATTTTTCAAGGTGGAAACAGCTCATTTGTGCTTTTCTTTGTTTATTGGTTTCATTTTGGGCACCTCATCCTGCTGGACTTTTGTGTTCTTCCAAACATTAATGACATGAAGGGGGGTATACATTTTAAAGTCCCCACAAGTTCAACAAAGTCAACAAAAGTCCTATCATTCATCTTTTTCTTGCAAAGCCATATTCCACAAATGTGATTGATGCTTTATAATCTTACATTTATTCACCAGGTTCATTGTCACTGGTCTTCTTCCTGTTTATCTCTATCTTCCAACCCTGAAATCTGGTTCAAGTCTAAGGAACTCCTTGTTCTTCCAGTCAACTCCTGTGCTTTTTTCTGTCCTTCAGATATTTTCTTTTGGAAAATATTTAACTGGCAACGTCTCTCTATGAGCTTTATTATCAGAAGAATGAAAAACAGAGTACTCTTCTGTTTGTTGGACAAATTTTTGTATTTCTTCCTTAGCCTGTTATGCATTGAAAATTACTTTAATTCTCCAGGAAAAAATATTTTGAAAACAGCTGAATACAACAGGTTGATTTTCACACCTTCCTCTTAATACTCCCTGATTGCTGGGATAAATTTGCTTCTCTTCTGCCTGGTGTACATTTAATAATCATTTTCCACAAGCACTCTACTGTCTCAACTTTTAATACTGTGCCCTTCTGCCACAATTTTGTCAGGCTCAACTCTCTCTGCTGGTATGCTTGTATCTTTACTACTACTGGTCTTGGGTGCTTTCTCATTTTCAGTTTTGGCACATATAGGCAATTTGCCCTTTCAATTAGTAAATCCTGCTATGGAATACCCGTCCAGTTGCTTTTTTGTACTTTTATAAAATTAATGCTGTCTGTTCTTTCCAGTTTCTCTGGTACAGCAGAAAATCTCATGTTTTCCTTGTGTGCTCTGTCCTTTAACTCTACTGTTTTTTTGAAACACCTCTTCTTGAACAGTCTTGTACTCCGTGTGCCTTTTCTTTACTTTGACCATTGATTTTTTGCAGTTTTATCAGTTCAATCTGAAGACCTGCTTACAGTTTCTTCCATTTTTCCAGCCTTGTGTTTGAGATGAAATACTTCTTCAAGGTTATGTTTATTTTAATCAGCTCTGAGCACATTTGAAATATTTTTGCTGTAGATTACTGGAAACAATGTCTTACACCAAAGCTGGAGCTTGAACTGCTTTTTGCTGAATAGCTGCAGGATTCTTCCCAGTCAGTGATTTCTTTTCACTTTTTCTAGTTTAATTTCTTTCAGGCACTCTAAGTTTCTTCTTTGGTGACATCCAGATAGAGTACTTACTAGTCAGTAGCTGAATTTACTACATCTGGCAGTTACTGTTCCCTATCTCTCATTTACTTTTTTCACACTGGGACAACTTAAATGAAGCAGTTGATTTGTGTGAAGCCATCTTGGAAGTCCACATCATGACCTTTCTCGATGAAGCCTGTGTTATGGGTAGGTTCTGCTCTCTACGTTCTGGAGTCTGGCATTCTGGATAGATGTTGCCAGTATTTATCTTTGTTTCCTGCCCTAATGTTGCCATTTGGCTCCCACCCTTTCAGTTTTGCTGCTTGGAATTCCTACCTTTCCTCAGATGATATGTTTATAGACCCACCTTTATGGATCATAGATACCTTTCTTCTGTATACATTCTGAAGGTTGGCAACCCCAGTCTGGATTGTTGATTTCACTGTAGGTTGGGCAAATGTATATTAATACATAACTTATTAGTTTGGATGCAAGCTTTCAATGTTTCCTCGTTTGTGGAAAGGTAACTGTTCATAGGTTCATAGGTTCATAGGTTTATACTAGGCTATCTGCCCGAGGGCATTTACAAGCCTAGCCCATAGTTTTGTGGCTTACGCCACCCCTTTAGTATGGGGAACTATACCCATTATTTTGCTGTGCCTCTGTCGAGCAGTGACACTGAGGTAATCCCTGGGATATATCTGCGATCTCCCATCCATTGGTCAAGATTTCTCTTGAACAAGGCCAGCGAGGTGCTCTGCCTCACATATACCGGGATTTTGTTCCACAGCATAGGGAGCCTTTGGGTGATGAATCTATCCCTCCAGCACGTCCTATTAATAGCCGTGTCGAGGTTTAAGTCTCCCACCCTTGTGGCTCTGACGGATCTAGATTTATTGAGGTGAAGCATATTCATCAAATCTGGGCTTGACATGGCCTTGTATGTCAGGCACAGGTCACCTCTGAGCAAGCGGTAAGCGACTGAATAGAGCTGAAGTTCTTTCAGTCGGGCAGCATAGGACAGATTTTTGAGACCCTTTATCCTTTTGGTGAGGAGCTTTTGTGGCCTCTCCAGCTGCTGCAAGTGTCGGGTCAGATACATTCCGAATGGGGCATTGTACTCAATCATTGGTCTGATGAGTGATGAGTACAGGGAAACTATGACCTCCCTTGATCTAGATGTGAATCCCTTCATGATAAGGTGGGCAATGTAGAAGGTCTTCCTAACTACTTTAGCTACATGGGTGTCGAATGACAGGCTACTGTCAACCTGGGTCCCCAGGTCCCTAATAACTTCTTCTGTGCTCAGTGGATTGCCACCTATGAGGTAGCTAGGGGTAACCTTGTTTTTCCCGAAGGGTATGACTATGCATTTTTTGGCATTTAACTTTAGGCCATGGCTCTGGCACCAGTTATCCGTTTCTGTGAGACCTTTCTGAAGGATATCTGTGTCAGATGTGTTTTCGACTACGGCGCCCAGTTTGCAGTCATCTGCAAACTTTGTCAGCCATAACCCTCCTGTGTTTGCTTGTACTTCGGTGAAGTAGATGCCAAACAAGAGTGGGCCCAGGACTGAGCCCTGTGGGACACCACTTGTGACAGGCTTAGAGTCTGACATGGCGCCAGCAACTCTGACCCTGTGGGTTCTGTCGCTCAGCCAGTTTGCAACCCATCTTGTGATGTATGGGTTAACATTTAAGCTGATGAGTTTTTCAATGATACCCGAGTGGGGTATTGTATCGAAAGCTTTCGCCAGATTGAGGTATGCTGTATGGACTGCTTTTCCCTCATCAATGGCTTTGGTGACTGTTTCAAAAGTCAACCAAGTTTAAAAGGCATGATCTGCCTTTGACAAAGCCAAACTGGGTTGGATCCAAAGTCTGCAAATTCCCTATGTCGTTGTTTATGAGATCCATTATGATCCTCTCCATGGCTTTGCAGATAAGGCTTGTCAAGCTAATGGGCTGGTAATTTCCTGGGTCGGTGGAGGCACCGCCTTTATGAAGTGGGACCACTGTCGCAGTGCGCCACTCCCTGGGTACGTATCCAGAGGTGAGACTATGATTAAACAGCTGTCCTAGCTGTGGGTTTAATTCCTCGTTGAGTTCGTGGAGCACACAGCCGGGGACGCCATCAGGTCCCATGGATGCTGTGTTTTTTGCTTTGGAGAGCAGTTCTCACTTGGGCGTTAGAGATGTTTGGGGGCTACAATCATTTGGTATAGATATCTCACCTTTTGGGGAGGGGAGTTTGCACTGAACCTGTCAGCCAGTATGTTGGCAATGTCTGTAGGATCAGTAATCTTCACATCATTTTGAACTAGTTCTGAGCATATCTGGGAGTTTCCTCCCAGGTTTCTAACATAGCTGAAGAAGGCCTTATGATTGTCTTTTTGAGTTAGCTATTTTTCTCTCAAAGTTTGCTTTGGATGATTTTATGAGAGCTCTTAGTTTTTTACTTGTAGTGATCAAAGGTGTCTTACCTTTTAAGGATTTTGCTCTATCTTGTAGTAGCTTCCTCCTTTTGTTGTAGAGTTTGTTTATGGCTGGGGTCCACCAGACTGGACGCTTACCTTTGGTACAAAGAGTCTTTGTTTTGCTTGGGATTGCCTTATCCATGCAGTCCTGTAGGTGCTGGTAGAAGGCATTTGTAAGTGATTCAGCGGCTTGGGTACTGTTTTCCTACGCTCGGGAGCCTTAAAGGAGACCACACTAGTCTTTAGAAGTGTGAAGTCGGCTTTCGAGTAGTTCTTTACTGTGGTCTTTTTTATTTCAGGTGGGGGTGGGATGAGGACCTCCAGTGAGATTAGTTTGGGATCTGATCTCACCAGTGAGGGGTATACTTCTGGTGTTGAACATTGTGCTCCCATGTTCGTGATGATGAGATCAAGTATGTTTTCTCCTCTTGTGGGGATGGTGACCAGTTGTTCCATGGCGTTTGAGTTTATGAATTCCAGGAACTTTTGGGCTAGGGTATTTGGGCTTGAGTAGTGTTCCCAGTCTATATTAGGGTAGTTGAAGTCACCTAGTATGATGGTGTTTGGAGATACATTTATCCCCTCCAGTGTTTTCAGGAAAGCCATGTGAGGTTCCTGAGTTTGTGAGGGTGGCCTGTAACATGCTACAATTTGCAGAGCAGTCTTGCCTATGGTTAATTGCACCTGGATGGTCTCCGATGCATCGTGCATTGCCACCAATCTTAAGGTGTGGGTGTCCTTGATGAATATGGATACCCCCCCTCCTTTCTTGGTATTGTCCGGATTTTGGGGCCGGAACGCATGGTATGAGGTAAAACCTGATAGTGCTGGGGTGCTCTCAGGAGCCTTGAACCAGGTTTCTGTCACAGCACAGACATCGTTGTTCTCCATACTGAGAAGGGCCTCGAGTGCGTGCATTTTGAGATTGAGACATCTGGCATTGAGCAGCATTACCCTTAGCTTTTTTCCATTTTTGTGTTCTAGGGTGGAAGGTTTAGAATTTGAGCCTTGCCTAAAAAAGGCACTATGGGGGTGGCAAGAGCCTTTGCCAATATCCGGAATCCCAGGGGTGACAGGTGCAAGCCGTCCCTTGTGAAGCAGTGTGGCTTGTCCAGCATGTCATCCCAGGCAGACAGACATTGGATCCCCTTTGAATGACACCAGAGTTTAAGCCAATTGTTAAAGCTGATCATCTTATCTCTGTATTGTGGCATCATTCTTGGTGAAGGTAGGATACTGCTCAAGGTCAGGGTCATACCTGCCTGGGCTACATAATCAGAGAGCTCCTCAATGTCTCTTTTCATGTAGTCCAAGGAGGTACGTTGGTGCCAAATGAACAAAATTCTGAGAGGGTGGACTTCCAAGATGGTTGCACACTGATAAACAGCTTAATTTCAGCTCTCCCAATGTAAAAATTGAAACTGAGAAAAAGATACCAGTGAAATTGTCAGTTTGGGCAATATGCAGTTACTGGTTAGTAAGTACACTGCCTGAATGCTAGCAAAGAAGACATTTGGAGAATCTGAAAGAAAAGCAGAACAAAAGGCGAGGAGAAAACACTGGCTAGGAAGAATCCTACAGCTGTTCTGCAAAAAGCAGTTCAGACTTCATTTTTGGTACAAGAGATGGTTTCCAATAATTTAGAGGAAAGAATAAATCATATGTACTCAGATGTGATTAAAACAAATGAAACACTGAAGAAGTATATCAAGTCAAATAATAAAAATCTGGAAAAATAGAAGAATCTTAAACTAGTTATTCAGATGAACTGATAAACTGCAAATATCAGATGTTGAAATGAGGAAAAGGCTGGCTGAGAATCTTCCTTGGCTACCTCTGATTCGCAGCCTCCTGACTTCACAAGACCAGACAGATTTTATAAAGTTCCTGATGATCTTAAGTTTCCTAAGAAGAATCCTGTGTGGACCCCTCTGCAGTATCTCTCTTGACAAATTTTCAAACCTTCTTCCCAATGCCATTGTCCTTCCTTCAGACAAAAACAGTAAGGCTATAGTTAGGTGGGCAAAAAAGGTTTATACCTGTTCTATTCCTACATTTAGGGCTATTAATTATCAAACCCAGATAATCAGATACCTGTTATCCATACTCATCTCCTTAAACAAGGTAATGGTGGATTTGTAGGAGCCAGATTCCAAACAACAAATGTTGTTCTTACTTAATCAGGCTACTCAGGTAGCCAGACACAGTATGAAATGTAGTTGTGATGCTGTAGAGGCCTTTTCTAGAGCAGATGCTACTCGCTCTGTCATTTGCAGGTATGCACGGTTGCGCAATTAACCCTTCCCAAAAGACTTCAAAGCCAAACTTGTTGATTGTCCTTTAAATAAGGAGCTGTAATTTGATCCACATGCTGACAGCTTATTAAAAACTTAAAAGAGTAGGACAAGACAATAGAAGGTTACAGGCAGATTCTGTTAACCTCTGTGCCTGGATACCAGAATAATTACATAGTAGAGCCCACTGGGCTCCAGACTCAATCAAAAACAGAAGAGGTCTCTCAGAAAGAGGTTCCCAGTGAAACCTAAGAGAGATTCCACATCTAGACGATCTCTTTTTGGGGAAAAACTTTTGTGACTATCTACAGATCAATATCCCACAACCCCTTAGTCATGCCCTGCCCCTCTACAGAAAGCAATCTCAAGCTGGGAAAAGATCACCACAGACAACTTGGTGCTTTGCATTATAAAACGGGGTTATGCTATGGACTGGAAAGAACTTCCTCCTCTGAATGATATACCCCACTCTCCACAACTATGTCCATCTTCTACCACCTGTATTCCAAGAATTGCAGGCACAAGGCACTATAGAACCAGTGCCCATATAATTCATAGGAAGGTGATTTTACTCAAGACTCTTCCTATTTCCAAGAAAAAAGGGCACTGGAAACCCATATTGGATCACGGTCTCTCTTTTTCTCTGCTAAATACCTTCTTAAAAGTGTCAACCTTCAAAATGGTCTCACTGCAAACAGTGCTTCCTTTTATACTTCCTAAGGGATACTTAGTACCCATGGATCAGGTTCTATACTGATTCATCTCACTTTCAGTTTACTGGTTTGCCTTTTGGGCTTTCCACAGCCACAATAATTTTTATAAACTGTCTACCACCAGTAATAGCATTCTGCCAAACTCAGAGAATTCAGATTTTTTCTGCTTAGATGATCTGCTAATCCAGGCTAGCTCACCACAGATCATGCTACAACATCTCCAGTTCACCCTCAACCTCCTTCTGCAGTTGGAGTTCACTGTCATCTACAAAAAAATCTTCCCTCCAGCCCACCATGGCCCTAACGTTTCTGGGCTGCAGACTGGACACTAAAACAATGCAGGCTTACTTCAGGAAAAAGTGCAGAATTTTACAGCTTACTTTCACAGTCTTTCCTCCCTCAACTGATGTTTGGCCAGGGAAATCCTAGAAGCTCTGGGATTCATGATAGCTACTATAACAATGGAACCTCTATCCAGACTGCATATGGGGAAAATTCAGTAGTACCTGAAAACAGTCTGGTAATAACACTAATCCACTAGACACTGTGATCCCCCTCATACCTTGTCTCAGGAAGGAGATCTCACGTTGGGTGGATCAGGTAAAACTCAACTCAGGACTCCCCTTCTCCCCATCAGTCCCAGATCAGGAGATGTACATAGATGCATCAGATGAGGTCTGGGGGCCTGGATAGGCACCCACAGTGTCCAGGGCAGATGGCAGCCAAAATACCAAAGGGAACATGTCAACCAGACAGAGATGGGGGCCCTCATCCAAACTCTTCAGGTCTTATCTTTGTCTGGAAGCTAGGTCCTCTTTTAGCATTTACAGAAAACATGACAGTCATGTTGTACATAAGCAAAGAGACACCAAACCATACCAAGTGTGCAGACTATCACAGAAGGCCTGAGATCTTGCCATCCAGAAAAGCATGTACTTACTTTCTGAACAGAGAAGTATTTTTGGACATCATTCACCCTTGAAGGGCACCACAGACAGATCTGTTTGCCTCAGAGAGTAACAAACAACTTCCCCTGTTCTACACTAGAAACCACTGCCTCTCTGACTGGTTGACAGATGCGTTCTCTTTTCAGTGGAGGGGGAAGTTTCTCTATGTCTTCCCCCACCACCTCTCATTCCAAAGGTACTGTTGAAAATCCAAAAAGAAAATAAACTCTTACTAGTCTCCCTTTTTTGGCCAAAACAACATTGGTTCCCTCTTATTTTTCATCAATACAAGGACAAACAACAAACTGCCACACAAGGTGGACCTCATCACTCAGCAGAAAGGATCATCATAAGCTTGTGGATGATAGGGTTCTGACTCCTTTCAGGCATCAATTTCAGAAGACATAATTAAGGTTCTCCAAGAAGCAAGGAGACCCACCTCTTGAAAATCCTACATAGCCAAATGGATGAGATCTTCTTTCTGGTGCCATAGGAATAACCAGGACTCCAACAAATCAGAGGTACCTTCCATCTTAAAATACCCATGTGAGCTCATGGTTACTGCTCTGGCCTACTCTTCCATTAAAGCTTACCTGTCAGCCATCTCTAGCTGTCTGCCCCACAACCCTCCTGCCATGTCCAGACAAGAGGTCAAACAATTCCTTAAAGGGGTTCTGAATTTTAGACCACCAAGGAAGTCTGTAACCCCTAACTGGACCTCAACTTCATACTGGGGAAAGCTTTCTCTGCCCCCCTTTGAATGAGCAGCCTCAGCATATCGCAAATTATGCACATGGAAGACTGTTCTGCTTCTGGCTCTCACTTCAGCTAGGAGAGTCTCTCAGAGCTACATGCTCTCATAGTCATCCCTCCTTTTCTTATTTTTCACAAGTACAGGGTGACCCTGTGGGCTAACCCCCCCCCATGCCAAAAGTAGGGAATGAGTTATCTCTCAACCAAGCCATCAATCTACCTGCTTTCTTCCCCAACACACAGAATTGGGGGAAAGACTCCTACACTTTCTAAATGTTCACAGACAACTGCTATTGTATTTGAACAAGACCAAATCTATTTGTAAGTCTGATCAATTGTTTGTCTTATTCATGAACTCTTAGCTGGGCAAATCAGTATATAAGCAAACCATTGCAAGATGGATCTCTGAGTCCATCTCCTTTTGTTACTCTCTGTATTGCAAACTCTTACCCTCAAGCTCAGCTTTCAAGCTCACTTGCCAGGGCAGTGGCATCTTCTTTGGCATTCTTCCAAGAAGAGAATGCCAGGGCTACACTAGAAGCTGCCACCTGGTCTTCTGTACACATCTTCACTAAACACTATAAGATTGATGCCTTTTTAAGGTCCATAGCTGCCTTTACTAGGTCAGTCCTCCCTGGTCTCTTTGACATTTCCTCTATCAACTAGCTAACACCCTTTATGTTCCCTTTAGCTCTGGGAATCACCCTTTTGTTTGGAGTACTGCAACAGTAATTTCAGTCAGGACATAATACAGCTGTGTAAGAACTTACCATAACAGTAGATGTCCTACTGATCACTGTTGCAGTCTCTCTCTCTCTCCTCCTTTTCTATCCTGTAGACAAGACCTTAGGATAAAGGGGGATTCTTACCACTTCATGCTTGATCCCTTCTACCTGACCAGTCACTCTCCTAGCAGTCTTCAATCAACTGGCTTGGAGATAGCCTGAGCATCTATGCTTATATGTTGATCTATATATCCCTATGTTTACAAGCTGAGGGTACATGTTGGATGTATGAGCTTGGAAAAGTTAAGTTTTGGTACCCTGGCTGGATGTCAGCTGTGACAACCTGCTTGTTTGTAAAACTGTAGCAATGATCAGTAGGATGTTTACTGTTATGGAAAGTTCTTTCTCAACTGTACTGTTTTCTTAGCTGTAAGAAATATAGGCTTTACACTATAATAAGGCAGGATAGACTGCTAAGATGCAAGTTTAAGTTAATAAAATGCTGTGACTTTGGGCTGCAGGGCAGAGGGATGGGAGATAAGTGTGTACTCATTATATTATATTATATGTAGAACTAAGATAATTTCACTTGTTTTCACAAGAGTGGGTGTCTAGAGTAATGTCCTTAGCTTAAGCTACATTTTGTAATGAAATAGGCTTGAAAAATAAGACAAATGATGAAAGACATGAACATTTTTATGTTTCATACATCTGCAAAGATATTACCTTTTTTTTCAATAACAAATGCTGTCAGTGGGAGACAAGCAGTCTGCAGCTGAAGGCAGTTGGCCAGATTTTTCCCTCATTGCTGACTACTTTTACATGGAATTCATCTATATGCAGGTGCAAGCAATTAATCTTGAAAGTTCTGAGGATTTTTGTTGAGAGAAATGCAAATTTTAAAGCTACAGTAGGGAGAAGTTCAGTGAAAAAAAATGAAATTATGGGAACTGAATAAGAGATAGTAGCCTCCTCATCAGTCTTAATACTTTAATGCATTTAATAAAACAGTGCACAATTTAGTTTTATTTAAAGATAGCAAGAATACTTTTTCTTATGGTTAAAAGTTAAAGTTTTGTGAAAGCTGTTCTTTACATCTGGGAGGGGAATAGAGACAAGAAAAGTGCAGACAGCAATCAGTATAAGGGGAACATGGGCTATAACATGCACATTAGCATGAGTAAACTTAATTTTAGATTAGGTAATGCCTGTAAGTGCAGCCATTGATTTAGGGCAATTGAACCTGTCAGGAGGATTAAGCTTTATTTGATGAAAATGTTCATAGATTTGTGTGTTTGTTTTAAGATAATAGGGGATGACAGTGTTCTTAATTTTTTTTTATTTATGGGTTTTCATTAAAGCATAAAGTCTTGAAAATTGTGACATAGGATTAAAACATAAGAAACAACTGTATAAATGACAAGCCTGGCAAATGTTAGTGTGTGTATTTAAGATAAAAGTTGGAAATACACATTAAAACTGTCATGTATAATAGGTGGGGACAATAGCTTTTTATCATAGTGGCTCTTCTGTCAACATTATCTTTGAATGTAAATGCCTTATGGGTATAGGTCAAAAAGAATTATATTTAATTATGTTAAGAATGCACAGTGCAAATAGCAGTGCTGCGAGAGACATACTTGGAAAGAAATAAACATGACAACTTGACAAAGAAAGGATTTCAGAATGGATATTCAACAGAATATCAGGTACAAAGGAAAAGGGGAGTAATAATACTGACTGCACAATTGGCTCCAATAGTGAAAGAAAATGGAAAAAAGAAATAATGGTAGATTTGTGGTAGTAAGGGACGATTGCAAGGAAGGAGGATTACACTAGCATGTATTTATTTTCCACAAGAAACTGCTATGGTGTTTAAGACAATTTTGAGATAAATATTCTACTTTTAGCAGGTAATATTACTCATTGGTATTGACTTGAACTTGATTTCCAATAGTTGGAGATGCATTACGATAACAAGAGGCTAGATTGCTGAAGAAATTTATTAAAATATTTAGTATGGAAGATGTGAATTTAGTTGTAGGAACTTGGACAGAAGTTACATATTATTCCCCAATGTACAATAAGTGGGCTAGACTGGATAGGAATCATATTTCACAGGAGCACATACATTTAATTAAAAGCTTCAACACAATTCCAATAGCTATTTCTGATCATGCACAGATATAAAGAAAGATAAAAATGGAGAGTATTGAAGAAAAATGAGACACTGGAACTTTCCCACCAACCTCTTAAAAAGAGAGGAATTCAAGGAATGGGTAGTGGAAATTATTCAAGAGTTATTAGGGAAGATAGACATTTCTTTAGAAGGAATAAAATAAAAACGGAGTTTAAAATGAAATAAAGTAGAAATATATATGGTTAAGAATTAATAGGAATTATTTAGAGGGGTTAATAAAGGTTAAAGTATTGCAAAATAAGGGGAATCTCACAGAAAAAGAAGAGGATTAACTGCAGTGTGCTAAAGGGAAATTAGTATTTGAATAATATGCATGAGTTTAGAAAGATTGCTGTTAAACAACTATTTTTATAACAACTCCAGAGCACAAAAACTTTTAGTACAATGACTTAAGCAACAAAAAGGAAAAATGATTGTCATCAAATTTAGCCTGTGCCAAGAAAAATAACCAGAGATCCTGTAGAGCTATTACAGATATTTTGGAAAATTTATGAAAATTTTTAGAAAGCAGGAGAATGTGGAAACCAAGAAAGAGCACAATGGACATATTTATGAAATAATTATGCCAAGGCTAAATGGAGATGAGGCTCAATAACTAATAGTTAAGATAGGCGATGAAAAATAAAAATGTGATGTATAATCAATTTGCAGGGAAGTCTCCAGGACACCACCTTTTATATTCAACTAGCTGCTTAGTGCACATTGCAGATCCCAGGATATTAACCCATTTTTTTTCCATCTTGGCTTTAAAATCTGCAACATCTGGTCCAAGGCCACAAATCACTGGAGAGCCCTCATTCTGCCTCTTAGCAGTTACCATGGGATTAGTGTTTCTGTTATGCTACTGGTGAGAGAAGGAGCATATGGACATTATTTCCTGGAGACTGCTAGAGAAAGCCTGACAATTACTTCATGGAAGCAAGCTTGGAATTTGTTCTACTGTTTTGCTCCTGGTGAGAGAAGGAGCAGAAGGTCTTTGATTCTGTGTGGGACCTTCTTGATTGATCTACTTGCTATTCAAAGCATCTACTAGGAAAAGGCCACAGCAAGCCTACAGACACTTGCATCATCTGTGAAGAAGACTGCTGATTATCAGAGAGTCTGTGGCCTGCTTCTCATCTTGGGAGTAGTGCTATTGTTTTGCTTCTGATGTCAGAGGAAGCAAAGAGAGATTGAATCCCAGCAGTGTGAAGCTGTGTGGAGACAAGCACTAATAATAGCCAGGTAGTAGCCAATTAGATGAATCCCCAATCATCATTCTTGACAAAGCTAATTCCTACTTTTCAATAACTACTACTTGATTAGTTATTATCTAAACTAACTTTAGAGTATCTCCCTAAATGCTTCAGTCATAAATTGTCAGGGTCTACCACAGTAGTTTCCCTCAGGTGTTTGGCAGTGCCCTGTATAGATGAAGGCACCTTAAGTTGACATTTTTCCTATAAAAACACCACTGAGGGCAACTAGTGTGTGCAGTGACAAGCACTGCCCCCAGATTTGCAAACCAGATAATGTTGACTTTACTCTATATTCTCAAAGCAGGCATCTAATCAATACAAAAGGGCCTGTTGCCATGGATGTGAACTGTACCACTATCTCAGCTGCTGGCTTAGTGGATATGGGCATGCTGAGGCAATGTAGAAATTACCTCATGTTCATTGGCAACCAGATAATTCTCAAACAAACTGATGTGATTTATGAGGGATATATTTATACAATGTCACTGGAAGCAAAGCTCTCACATAAAAGCACTTCTAATGTCAATCAGGTTGTCAGTGGTAAATACGCTGCACCTGTAAACCCACATATAGGTTCATATGTTCATAGGTTGTTACTAAGCTAACAACCACTAGAGCCCTTAAAAGCTTAGCTGCACACTCCAAACCATTTGGGTCTCAGGTATCATGGGGTGGGGGTGACATGTTAGTAGGCACTTTGCTAAGGATTTGTACGGGGTGTTGGTTACGATAATACTTGTCTTATTGATGGCCTTTAT
Organism: Protopterus annectens; assembly: GCF_019279795.1. Lineage (NCBI taxonomy): Eukaryota > Metazoa > Chordata > Ceratodontiformes > Protopteridae > Protopterus > Protopterus annectens. Next base: position 1,391,309,331 of record NC_056725.1, read on the forward strand.
CCATAAGGGACATAGGGTCAGGCCAAGGGTAAATTGATGATTTCCCATCCAATTGTTAAGGTGTTGTTTGAATAGAGTTAGGGATGAACTCTGTTTTGCATGGAGGGAGAGCCTATTACACAGTGAGGGGATCCTTTGGGGCACATATCTGTCTCTCCAGCACATTGTATTTATGTCATAAATGAAGTTCAGGTCCTTGGGTCTAATGTTTTTGGTGTTGTTTGTTTTGCACATGTGCAACAGATCCATCAGGGCTGGGTCTGAAGAAGCCCTATAAGCCAGGCAAAGATCCCCTCTCAGCAGCCTGTAAGAGACAGAATATGAAGAGAGAATCTTTAGACAATCAGTGTAGGATAGGGTAGTCATGCCCTGATATATCTTAGTGAGAAACCTTTGCTGGCATTCTAACTGTTACAAATGTCTGGTTACATACATGCTAGAAGGGGCAATGTACTCAATGATAAGTCTGATAGGGGCCAAGTAGAGTGGTACTATAACTTCCTTCTACCTGGATGCCATACACTTACCTATATGTTGGGCGACATAGAATGATTTTTTTCATTATCCCAGCTACATGATGGTCAAAGGCCAGATTGCTGTCTACATATGTTCCCAGATCTGTTACTACTGGGTCAACTCTTACGGGCATTTTATTGATGGAGTAATTAACTTGCATTGACAGTTTCCCAAAGGGCATTATAATGCATTTTTGGCACTGGGTTTTAGGCCATGGCTTTGGCACCAATTGTTTGTCTGTGATAAACTTGAGTTGACAGTTTCCAAAAGGGCATTATAATGCATTGTTTTGCATTGAGTTTTTAGGCCATGGCTTTGGCACCAATCAGTTGCTTTTCCTAATTTTGGCCATGAGTTTCCTTCTTTAATTATATATCCTATTTAGGTAAGGATTACACTAGTGGGGTTTGTTTTTAGTGTTTGTTTTGGGTTTATTTGTGTTATGGAAAAGCAGCATCTACGCAGCCATTCACATGTTTGTAAAGTGACTCTGAATAATTCGGCATAGGTAGCCATGGTCTCAGGATTGGGGACAGCCTTGAATTTTGACAGACTGTTACTTAATAGGAAATAGTTTGCCTTTGAATAGTTCCTAACTGTTACTGGCTTAGCTTTATTTTCTGTGTTGATTTTTACTTCAAATGAGACAGCTTTGTGATCTGATCTCACTAGTGAGGATGTGACATGGGTGGGGTTGGGGGTGCAGTTCTCTCACACTTTGGTGAGTACCAGATACAGTATATTTGATCCTCTGGTTGGAGCATGCACTACCCCTTTCCAGGGTGTTTGTGTTAATAAAGCTTAGGAAGAGTTGTGCCTGTGAGTTTCAGGCAGTGTACATTTCATAGTCCAAAAAAGTAATCCGGAACTATGAAGGCTGTCCACTTCGTCTTCACCTCGCTCAAGCTGATATAAATAAATCCAAGCGATAACGTATAAAATAAATTTATTGTATAAAAAACTACATTGACCACAGAAAATTCATTAAGCGCTTTCGTCTCCTTCACGGAGACTTCATCAGAATGACATTACAGTCTTTCCCTTGTCTCTTTTATAACAAGTCAGATGTTTGAATTAACAAATAAAAACAGTTTTGCCTTAATTGAACATTCACATTTAAAGAACCACAATAAAATAATTTACTGAAAAATAAAACAACAAAAACTACAACATGAAAAACGTAAGCAATAAAAATAAATGTTTAAAAACCAGAATCAAATTTCCATAATCAAATTATTATTACAAGGAGACCAGGTACATAAAAGACATAGACACTTTGTGAAAATTGTGAGAAAAACCTATATTTTTGCTAATCAAACTGGTGTTAAATCCATTATAAAATGGTCAAACAGTCATAAAAATTATGAAACAATTCTCATTTCACCATCATTTTATTAAAAAACAAAAGACTGCAGTAAGGAGTATATAAAAACTTAATGTAACCATATAACAAATAAGTGGGTTCATCATCCTATGTGTATTTATATATAATATAATATAGTATAATATATTACCATATAAAAAATTAATTAATATCTTAAATATAAATATAAATATATTCATAATTACATAAATAAATATGATTTAAATATATATAAATAAATATAAATATAAATATAAATATTAAATATAATTATTAATAATATATTGTAATAAATATATAATTTTTAAAAATTATATATATATTCTTGGTGATAACTGGACAAGAATGATAAATTTGAGACAATTATAAAACATGTATGCTAAAAAATGTATAAAAGTGTTATATAGAAATTATTATGTAAAAAATATATAAAAAATATATAAAAAATTTTTTGTATAAGAAATATATGTATATGCTATAAAATCCAAGGTATTGTGATATGTTATTCCAATTCCTACAGAGTTTCACTTGAATTGTATATATATATATATATATATATATATATATATATATATATATATGTATATGTATATGCACATAAATTTATGTATATGTATTTATACATTTCATAGTCTCTAGAGGAGTAGTTAAAGTCACTCACGAATAGAGTGTTTGGTTGGATGGTGAGTGCCTCCAGTAGGTTTAGGTAACAGTCAGGAGACTCTAGGGGCATAGCTGGTGACCAGTAATTAGCCATGATATGATGAGGGACATTATCTATGGTGATTTGTGTGTGGATGAGCTCCATGGTATCATCCTGTTTAACCAACCTGGAGGTATGTTTGTTGCTAACATAAATTGAAACACCTTCACTTTTGATCCCAGTCTGTGTTGTTGTTGGCATAAATTTGTGGAAAGCACTGTAGCCTTGCATTGATGGTGCACTTTCTATGGCTTTAAATCAAGCATTGGTCGCAGCACAGATGTCTACATTCAACAGAGTGCGGAGGGCTTGAAGGGTGTGGAGTTTTTGTTTAGGCCCTGAGCATTGAGCAGTAACACCTTAAGGTTGCTTGTAGACTTTTTCACTATGCTGGTAGCTTTGTCTTTTTGGCATAACCTAAAAAATGCTCTAAGGGGATGGATAATGTTTTAGCCAATATCCAAAAGCCTGGGGGGGGGGTGTAACCCATCTTTGGCAAAACAACATGGTCTTTAGACCATGTTCTCCCATGCTGACAGATATTGGATTCCCTGGGAGTGACACCAGAAACTAAGCCAATTATTAATATCAATCATTTTATGTTTGTTCTGTGGCACCATCCTTGGTGTAGGTAGAATGTTGCTCAGTGCAAGGCTCATATCTAAATGTGACACATATTAAAGGGATCCATTATGTCTCTTTTTATATAGTCCAGTAAGGTATGTCTCAGGTCATTTACCTTTATATGCCTGCATATATATATTATGATAGAATCATTTTGGTACCTGGGGTGCAGTAATTTGAGTGCATGTGTGATATTGTAGATCCTGGCTCCAGACAGGCATCTAACCGTTATCTTCTCCTTGTCCAACCTGGTAAGTGGGACATCTGCAGGTCACACAATGGAGTCCCCAGTGACAAGAGTATTAGGTAAAGTGTATGCTTGCCTTATGGGCTTTGCAGTTGGGAGACCCAAGTGTAGGCTTATGAGAGATGTTTGGTGTTGCTTTGAGTGTGTGCTTTAGTGATTTTTGAGGAGCAGTGCTGCCATTAGGAGGCTTTGGAGGTCTTTGCGATTTGGGAAGGTTTCTTTTAAGTGCCTCAGAATAAGACAATCTGTGTCTGGTAAACGGCATTTGTGAGGGATGTAGTGTGGGTATTCCTGACAACCTCATTTATATGCAAGAGTTTTGCCTCAAAGGAAGTTGTGCATTTACATCTATTGCATACCATGTTATTTTCTTCAATGATTAACAGGTTGTCTGAGAAAATGAGACAATTGCTACATTGCTGTAGAATGCCCAAATCTTACAAGCTGGCCACAGAGACATTTGGAAATTGCATATCCATGTTGTCTGGTCCTATAATAGGGTTGGCTGTTTAGGACTGAAGAATGGATTTTAACAGGGGGTCTCCTAGGGTAGTTTCTGAGGTTAAGGGCAGAATGTTATATAATGCGAGGATATGGTAGTGAAATCTAATGCACGGGCTAGCTGCCTTAAGCTTATTTCTACACAATACTACACTCATATGCTGAGGCACTTAAATGTAACATTAAGTGTAGCATTCTTAACTCCCAAAGACTTCCTAGATGCAACACACACATAACAAATGCCCCCAACAGCCCCGATTGCACTCTTTCAAAACAACACCCACTTCAACACATACAGCCACATCTCAAGGATTCTCAACTTCTAAGCCTATAAGACAAGCCACCCCACAAACTAACATTCTGGTCATTGGAGACTCTATTGTGAGACACACTGATACCCCTCTTACTAGGCTGAGTAATGTGGAAATCACAGTCAGTTGCTTATCATGGGCCAGGATCTGCAGTATTACTCATGCACTCATGTCATTGGATCCCAAATACCAGTATGACTCAGTCATAGTACATGTGAGTGTTAAATGACCAGAGACATACCTCCCTAGACTATATGAAGACAGGCATCATATAGCTCTTGGAATATGTGTCACAGATTTTTATGAGTCTAGCATTAAGCAGCATTCTACCTCCTCCAAAGATGAAGTCATAATACAAACAGAAGACTGACTTTAATAATTGGCTTAGCATCTGGTGTCATTCTAAAGGGGTGCAATATTTGTCAGCATGGAAGGAGGTGGTCAACAGACCATGCTGCTTTTCGAGGGATGGTCTGCACCAAATATTGGACAAAACATTGTCCTTCCTCATAGTGCCTTTTTAGGCAATGCCAACCTGACAGCCCTTCTGACATAGCAAATGAAACCCAATAAAATCTACAAGTGTTACTGCTCAGTCTAAACAAGGAACTCCGATGTCTACAAGCTCTCTTTTCCCTAGAGAATGCCAGTGTCTATGCCATCACGGAGACATGGTTTAAAGCCATGGAAAACACCCTGGCAGTGCAAGGCTATACTGCCTTCAGCACACTTAGGTCAGATACTACACAGGCAGGGACTAAAGTGGAGGTGTCTCAATTTACATCAAAAGTAAATATACCCCAAGGCTGGTCAAACAGGATGATGCAGTTAAACACCATAGGCAAAATCCCATATAATTTTCTTGCAACCTATAGGTACCCCTCTATGACCCAGAAAATGCATAACACATATTTAAGCATACTGAGGACACTCACCATCCAACTAAATACAGAAGCCGTATGCAAGCATGTTAATAGCTACTTAGAGGCAGCTGTACTGACCAGGAATAAGTACAGAACTAACTCTAAAAACAAGGCACCCTGATGGAATCACAACATCCATAGGCTGTATAACAGAATGAAGAACATCATGGCAAAAATTAGGAGGTGGATAAAAGCACTCTCATCAAACTAAATAAACAACTGAGAGGACAAATAAAGTCTACTATAGCCAAATGTGAGGTAAATTGGGCCTCCCAGGCCAGACACAACCACAAATCATTCTTTAGCTATGTCCACAACCTCAAACGAAATACACAATCATTTGCAGACCTCATTGTTAATGGAACCACCTACACAAACCGTCAAAAGCTTCAAATAAAAATTTGTGATCATTAAGGCAACAGATACATGAAAAACATTATATAGACCAAGAAACCTTATGCCATTTGGAAAAAGAAGTGACTGAGGAAGTACAAAAATTTAAAGAACAAAATTTAGAGACTTTTGAAGGGTATAAAAAAGAAATATGAACATGAGAAAGAAAAAGAGATCTGATATGGTGCAATATTTATGCAAAGGAGAAAGCCAAATGAATCAGCACAAAAAAGGCTGTCCCAAAGATATTCAAAGAGAAGTATAGGCAAAGGAGTCCAGATACGGAAAATGTCACAATAAAAAATAAGATAACAAAGAAGGAATGTAGAACAGAAGATTAGTCAAGTAGAAGTTAAAAAAATAGAAGCTGAAATTATGGAATATTTGCAAAGTGAAGGATTCAGTGTAGAAAGTCTAGCACATGTTATATCACAGCATGATGGAACAACTAGTCCCCAAAGTAAGGAAAAAGAAGAGGAGCAGGAGACATCTGAAGAAGAAATATTGACATGGGAAAGAAAAAGAGATTTAATATGGTGCAATATTTATGCAAAAGAGAAAGCAAACTAATCAATGCAAAAAGAGCAGCACCAAAGATATTTGAAGAGAAATACAGACAAAGACTTCCGAATATGAAAAAATTTACAATACAAAAAAATAAGAAAACAAAGAGGAAAAGAGGAGTAGTAATGGAGAAGTTAAAGAAATAAAAACTGAGGTTATGGACTACCTGCAAAGTGAAGGATTTAGTGTAGAAAATGTAACTCTGATAACAACAAAACAGGATAAAACAATGGACACCCAAATTAAGGAGAAACTACTGGTACAGAAAGCATCTCATCAGTTTACATGTGAAGATACTTTGGAGCCTCCCACAGGCAACCAGTACAAATGTTCAGTTGGAGATATACAGCAAGGGAAAGAACAGGAAACTGGCAACTCTGACACAGTCAATGTCATGTAGTGATATGCCAGTGAGTTCCCATATGAAGTAGCAAAGGATGACACAGGGTAAACTGAAGAGAACGTGGCACAGGATGATGCTCTGGAACTTTCTATAGAATGCCCGCAGGAAATGGCAAACAAAGAATGTGCTCTCAGTTTAGAAGAAAATGATCTAAGAGAAGAGTTGCTTGATTTAATAGACATGGATAGACATATTAAGATCAAGGAAAGAAATAGACTGCTGAAGGTCAATAAAATCCAAAAAGTTAGAAGTCTGATAAAACAAATGAACACAGTAATTAGGACTGTCCATAGACATTCATGGGTTATAACAAAATAAATAGCATACATTACTGTGCAGCCAAATTAATAAGAGATAGAGTTCTACCACAAGAGCACAGGGTAGTAAGGGAAAGGACAGGGAGAAATCGAATGCCATCATGGAAGTATTGAATACAAAACACTATAAAGTAATTAAGACAAGAAGTGTCACTGTTAGAAGAGTATAGAAGAGGGAACAGATCAGCAAAAATACTCAGAAAGATAGACGTGATAAAAGCAATCCCTGGTATTATAACGGATCAGGATTTATCATGCACTGTTGCTAATAATAAACTAAAAATATCACCACAGGCAGAAAAACTTCGAAGATACACCGATAAATATAAAGCAAAAGTACAACATAAGCAATCTATTGATTACCCAAAAATGTTTTATAGAGAATTGGGAAACAAGGTAAAAAGAATTGAAAAGCCACCAAAAAAAGAAGAAATAGATACATTTTGGAGAAATATTTATGAGGATCCTGTATATCCGCGGTGGTGCAGCGGTAGCATTGTTGCCTCACAGCAAGAGGTTCTCCCATTCGATTCTTGGCTGGAGTGCGGGGAGTGCCTTCTATGTGGAGTCTGCATGTCCTCCCAGTGGTTGGGTGGGCGTTCGAAAGACCTGTGTAAATGGGCGTGCCTTTGTTGAAGGTTAGATGTCGAGCTGGCACCTCAGCATTCGTGAAAATCTACTGCCAATCATTAACGGACCGGAGTTCTGCTGTGGCAACCCCTAACCAGGAAAAGCCAAAAGACAGCAGCATTTATGAGGATCCTGTGGAACATAATAAAGATACTAAATGGATAGAAGAAGTAAAAGAAACAAGAAGTTCAAATGTACAGGATATGAAATGGGATGAAGTGACTGTTAGAGAGATTGAAACAAAGTTAAGAAAAGCCCCTAATTGGAAAAACCCAGACCCAGATGCAGTACCTACCTTCTGGCTAAAACTATTAACATCTTTGCATGAAGATTTAGCCATGAGTAAGAACTATTTATATGCGCACCCCAAACAGACAACAGCCTGGCTAGCAACAGGAAAAACAATTCTCCTACTTGAGAATGAACCTGCAAGCTACCCCAAAAGTTATAGACCAATAACTTGCCTTTCAACGATGTATAAACTATATACTGGAATTGATGACAACAGAGTTTATAGTCATTTAGAAGAAAACTCAATTATGGCAATAGAACAAAAGGATAATAAAAGAAAGTCATATGGAACAAAATATCATTTCTTGTTAAATAAAATCATGTTATAGAACTGTAAAAAACGGAAGAATCTAAGTATGGCATGGATAGACTACAAAAAAGCATTTGACAGCACCCCCCATTAATGGATAAAAGAGTGCTTAAAAATGTATAAGATACACCCTACACTGATAAACTACATCACAGCATCCATGAAACAGTGGCAAACCACTTTGCAGTTAAGCCATGATAAAGGACAATTTTTTATTCCAGGGATAAAAATTCAAAGGGAGATATTCCAGGGTGACTCTCTGTCACTGCTGCTCTTTTGCCTTGCCCTAACCCATTTAGCTGTCTGCTTAACAGATTAGGTAATGGCTATAATTTGGCTCCCAGAAAGCAACAAAGTGTAAAGATTTCTCATCTTCTCTTTATAGATGATTTAAAACTGTATAGCTCACCAGATGAGGAAGTGAAAGCACAACTGCTAGTAGTCAAAACTTTTTCAGATGATATCAGAATGTCATTTGGTCAGATAAATGTGCAAAAGCAACCTTTAAAGCAGGAAAGCTTCAGCATCAAAAAAACATCAGTTTGGTACAAGAATGTGATATAAAAGAACCCGAGTAAGAGGGAGTGTATAAATATTTGGGAAATGATGAAGGATCAACAATTAAACATGAACAAATGTGAATAAAACCGAGTAAGTAATATTTTTGAAGACTTAAACTAATCCTGAAAACAGTGTTGACATCTAGGAAGTTCAAGCTATAAACCAACTTGCTCTTCCTGTCCTAACTTACAGTTTTGGAGAGATTGACTGGCCCCAAAAAGTGTTGGATAGATTAGACAGAAAAACAAGAAGGATGCTTCATGCTCATCATATGATTTTTAAAAATCAGTGCATACCAAGATTATATATTCCCTGCTTCGAAGGAGGTATGGGACTTCTTGAAATTGATTTGCAATCATGGGACTGCAAACATATCTGCTGACCTCACAAGACCTAAACATAGTGAACGTTTTGAAACATGAGGAGAATAAATCCTGATGATTTCCCTGCTTAGTCTAGCAGAAGCATATTTGCATCAAGCAGGAATGGAAATCAAACCAGAAGTAGATAAAAATCAGGCAGCAACTGAATGTGCCAAAAAAAAAAAGAAAAAATATAACGTGAATGACCAGATGAGAAGGAAAGAAACATGGAAGATGCATAAGTATAGTTGCAAGTATAGAAAACTCCTGGAATAACCTCATGCTGACCAGGATCGAACACAAGAATGGTTAAGGGGTGACAAATTCAAACCGAAAATGAAAGGTTAATATTGGCAGTCCAAGATAGTGGACTATGTACATGTTGGTTTACAAAGTAGATTGAACATGTGGCAGAAACAGACAAACATGGGTTTTGTAAAACAGAACTTTCAACAGTTGCACACCTTGTTCCTGGCTGTGACATACTATTGGCAGAAAGACTGTATACTGAAAGGCATAATAATGTGGCAAGACTGTTGCACTGGGGATTGTGCAAACATTATAATATTGAAGTGGCTGAAAAACACTGGAAATGAGCCACAAAGCATCATAGAAAATGATGAAGTCTACATCACATGGGATCACTCATTACCAACAGTTCAAAAGAAATATGTGAAAAAAAACAGATATAGTGGACAATGAAAAGAAGACAAAAGTAGCATTGATCATTGAAATCCCTATACCCAGTGGCTACAGTGTCTTGTGTACAGAGAGACACAAAGTCATAAAATATCAGTTTTTTTAGGAAGAAATAAGAGCAATGTGGAAGAAGGATACCCAGACAGTTCCAATAGTAGTAGGAGCAATGGGTCTTATAAAAAAGAATCTACAATCGTATTTAGATATGTTACCAATACATGTAACCCTGTACGAATTGCAGAAGGAGTCATTACTGGGCACATTGTGGGTGCTGCGAGGAGCACTTCTGACTGACATCAAAGATTGAAACAATATTAATTTAATGAACTTTAATCATACTTTGACTTAGTAATGGGGTCCATTCCTGTCATGGTATTAGAAACCCAAAAGATTTGGAGAAATTGAAAAGGAAGAAGCCGATAAATATAGTAAACCTATTGGCAGGCAAATGCATCTGTAACTTTACCTTTCTCTTCCCCCCAATCTCCCCTCAGAAAATACTATCAAACTTAATTCCCCCAAATATCACTAAGGAACAATTTGTCATTGTTCTCACTTAGGCCAAGAAAACTGCATCAATGGCCCCATTAATATCCCATGCTGCCTTCAAAATAGCATGAAACATGACCTATCATTCCATCTGAAATCACTATTTAACCATAGTGTCCAAATGGGCTCTGTACCTCACCAATGGAGAATGGCAACCATCATCCTTCTGCACAAATGTGGACCATTTAGGGACCTTGGAAACTACAGACCTATAAGTCTCAGTAGTCTCATATGCAAAGCCATGAAAAGAATTATTGTGGAAATGATCATTAATGACAAAGGAAACCTCCAGACACTGGACCCAACCCAGTTTGGTTTCACAGAGGGCAAAATTGTTTACATTGCCTACCTTGACCTAGCCAAGGCATATGACACAATAACCCGACTCAATACTGTGGCATTGTGTACAAACTCAAGAAGTTAGGTATAAACCCTTATGTCACTCACTGGATACCCAGATGGCTCAAAGACAGGATCCAAAGAGTTAGAATTAGTGACCCTACCTCTACAAAGAGGCCTTTCCCCAGTGGTGTCCTGGGACCGTTCCTTTATGGCATCTACTTCTCTGTAGGTAAGGTGAATGTCAAGGGCCACTAGCTGATGAAATTTATAAAATAATTGCAAGTTAGGAGCAGTCATAGACTCCCCCACCAACACTAAACTTCTCCAACAAGAGTTGACATAGACAAGCAACTGGTGTCAGAGCCATGAACTAAAACTAAATGTTAAGAAATGCATCATAGATTCCTTGGGGAAGTCAGCCACCCCTAATAACTACCATTTTGACAAAACACCTTTAAGAGTTGACCCAGCAGTCAAGGACTTGGGGACACATATAGACAGTAACCTGGATTTTGACCATCATGTGACTATGGTGTTGAAACAATCATTCTATGTTGTGCTACTTTTCCAATGAGGTCATTGCTCCACTGTATTCGGCATTCATCTGACCTATCATTGAGTACAGTCCCCTATTTGGTATATACCTAACCAGGCATATCCAACATTTTCAATTGCCACAGAGGTTTCTTGCTATAAGACTACAGGGAGTAAATAACATGTCCTTTGCAAACAACCTCAAAGCCCTTTTCCTATATTCTGCCTCCTACAGGCTATTGAGGGAATATCTATGACTGGCATACAAGGACCCCACTCTGATGGACTTCCTGCATATCCATAAAACAAAGATCACCAGAATTACCCATTATAAAGACTTAAATCTTGCCTGTGATATGAATAGCACCTACTGGAGAGACAGGTGTGTATCCCGGAGACTACCCTATCTCTGGAACAAGCTCCTCATCCATGTAAAGCAGAGTTCCTCCTTAACCCAATTCAAGTGTAACTTGGGCAACTAGATGGGGAACTGGAAACTTACCACTGAGTTGGCACCTATGTCTCTAATGGACACCTGCAGCCTGTATATGACTCATCAGCCAGGCCCCTGCTTGTAAATGTTTCATCTCCCAAGCCTCTGCTTACACTACCAAAGGTACCAGAACTTGTCAGATTTGGGATGCAAGGCTAGGCTTAAAAAGGCCCCAGTAGTTGTTAGCCTAGCACACACCTATAAACCTATAGACAAGTAGTAATTCTGTGGAAGTTTTGAAGTTAGAAGGGAAGAAAGTGATAAAGATATAGAAAATGTTATTTAATTTAAGAGAAGGGACAGCACCAGCATCTTGAAGGAATGCTGTGGTGACTGTATTATCCACAGAGGGTAAAGACCCATCAGACCCAGCTTCATATAGACACATTTCATATTAAACCAGGATTATAAAGTGTGTATGTCTCTACTAGCTAAAAGAATGGCAAAGGTGTTGCCAAAGTTGATAGATATGGATTGGTGTGGTTTTGTGAAGGGGAGGCAAACATTTGACAAAATTAATAGAATAATAATGATCCAGAGGGAAGCAGAAAGTAAGAAAATACTGTTGCTGTTTGTGGGTCTTGATGCAGGGAAAGCATATGACAGAGTAAGCTGGGATTTTTATGAGTAGGGATACGGAAGCATTTGCATTCCATGATATAATAATAAAGTTAATTAGGAGGATATATGAAGGATTGGAAACAAGAATTAAAGTAGGAGTATTCCTCTCTGATAAGTTGTGTTTCAACAGAGGAACCAGGCAGGAGTGTTTTTTTCCTATTATTTTCTTTATATTTAATGTAACTGGCAAGGAAAATAAGGGACTCCAAAATTCAAGAATATAAGTAGTATGGTAATCAAGTCATGTTGGATTTATTTACAGATACTGTTTTGAAACTGATAAGTTCAGAAAAGGGCATGTGGGTGCTGTTGAACATTTTGAGACAGTTTAAAGTCTTTTTGGGATATAAAATTATTGAAGATAAAAAAGCTATAGCTATAAATTGCATAACCACACATGAAATGGATCGGTGATACCCATACTAATAGGACATGATGAGATGAAGTATTTAGGAGTATGGATTAAAAAGGCATCTGTTATGACAGCTAATATAATATGTGGGAAAGACTAAACCAAAGGTAATACGAAAACTGAGAAACTGGAAGCTTGTATTTATGATATGGATAATAAGATAAAAGCAGTGAAAATGTTTATAGTCCCTTTAGTTTTATAAAGAGGTCAGGCGTATTTTTATCAAACAGAGGAGAAGATGTGGACAATAGTTAATAAGGAGTTGAATGAATTTATGCAGAGAGGAAGAGGGCAAGCATTGAGTAGGACAAGTTGATCCTCCCAATAGAACAAGGTGGTTTAGGATTACTTAATATGAAGAGATATTTTAGAGCTACATAGTTCAGGTAGATATACACAGCACAAGCATACTATTATTATTCAAAGTGGAATGGGAAGATAATGAAGCAGGAGGGGAGTTCAAGAAATAAGGAAAGAGTGGGATTTTGGATACAGATCCTTAAAGGAAAGCTCCACCTTCTACAATTTAACTGAACTCATATGATGCTTTTCTCCCTACAGTATATTTCCAGTATTGTGTAAGTACTACAAACGTGCTTATACTTTATGAAACTTTAATTTCTTTGCCTTGGAATTAAAGGAAAGGAAAGAACAACCAGTTTGTTTTAAGCTTAACTTCACATATAATTTGCAGAAGAATTTGTCTATGCCTGCATGACATGCCACAGATGCCAAGAAATTTTCAATCAGGTACTGCTGACAATCTCATATAGTTAGGCCTGCTGATGTTAGGAGCACAGCACATGCTGTAAAAAAAGACACAGAGGTGTGAAACTGTTTTCCATTGTCTTTATTGCAGAAATGAAGAGAACTTAACACTGATTCACAGCTGCTTCCAATGTAGCCATGCCTTTCATAGCAAAACAAAGTAATTAGATCAGACAACAGTTCAAAGGTAGTTGTCAACTCTTTTGACAAATTTACATAAGCATCACAGTACTGAAATGTTATGCTTCACACTTTAAATGTTTGTTTATTCCACTTGTACATTTTAAGATAACTTACATTTAGTATCAAAGATGTCTGTGACATTTAGAGAAAAGTCAGAAAATGTTTTTTCTTGTAATTCTTGTAAAGTATCATGACATTTACCAAAGTGAGCATGGAGGTGACTGTCAATTCATGTCTGAACAAAGGCCTGTAATTTAACTACTTTTTAGGTTGCAGCTGTGTAACTGCTTAGTATGCTGTAAAACAAGACCTGAGATACACACAAATGAAGGCCATTCAAAAAAATAAAAGAAGCTTTCCAATTACAGAAGGTATATAAGATGGCAATGATTGACATTAATCCCATTGTATGTCAATGGCATGGGAATACACCACTATTTCCTTATGTCTAGCATGACTCATAAAGCAGACTTAAAATGGATTATGGAAAAGAGAAAGGCATAAAGAAAAAAGATGACTGATGTGTCAAGCTTAATTGGTAGTCATTTTGCAGAATACATATTAAAGTTCTATAAGACACCACAAGAGTGATTCTAAGGTGTTAAAATAGCTCAGAAAACAGAGATATAGTGAACAACAGATTTTTTTAGTTCTAATGTAAAGTCTTCATTTAAGGAGAATAACAATACAAAATATTAGATTTATGAAGTTGCATAAAGTATTCTAAGAACTAAGGCAAAACAGAAATGGAGAAATGAGATTTTGGCAATATGGGTGATGGCAAGTAGGTACAGAAAATAGGGAAGAGGATGTGGAATTTTCTGGGGAAAAGAAGAAGTTTGGACTGTAAATTAGAGACTGCCTTCCCTATCAGGGATTGATATCAGAGTATAGGCAAAGGGATAGAGGAGTCCTGAGTGAAAGATCTGTTCTAGTAGGTATTTTTAGTTCAATCTAGAACAAAAGCTACTGTTTCAAAAGGAAGAATTAGTAGGGCATATAAAATATTGGATGATAATTTTAAGTATTAAGCAGGTGGCCTGATGGTGAAAATATTTGGAAGAGAGAGAAAAACAATTTGCACGGGAACAATGGAAGAACATACGTTTAGCTCCCAAGTATGCACAAAGTCCAGAAAGTTTAGAATTTTTTTCTTGGACATATTTTCATAAGTATTTTTATATCCAGAGCAGTCTTTAAAGATTTTTTTTGCACAGGTAGATAGCAAATGTTTGAGGTGTGATGAGGAAGAAAGAGATAATTGGGACCATCTCTTGGTACTGCAATGATGTTATGAGTTGGCAGATTTTAAAAATTCTCTACAGAATACTCTGTCAGAAACACTGGGGGAACAAATAGCTGCAACAAGGGAAATTATTTGTTTCTTTTTCAAGGAAATAAATCTTTTGAGGTGGGGCACAGGGTCTAAGTCTCATAGACATTGTAAGGCCTTATTATGTTTATTTCTATTGGCTGACAAAAAAGCAGTTACTAAAAATCAAAATCAGAATCTAAACCAGCTGTATTTTTAGTACTGAATATTGTAAAAGAGGTAAAAGAACTTTAATTTGGCACTTTAAAAAGGGGAAGGCACAAATTACATAGAAATGGAATTTATGGGAATAATTCATGCAGAATAATGTTCAGGAGGAGGAGTGAGGTTTACTGGAAGGCAGGAATTGAACAATTTATGTAATGGTGGACTGAATAACAGCTGGTGTAAAGAAAGAAAGAAAGAAAGAAAAGCATATATGTAATGTATTATGTACGTAAATTAAAAATATTAATATGACTAGTTTTCTTTTGTATTAATGCATGTGTGCCTATGTTCTAAGTGATAATTTTAATGAAGGTATTTAAAAATATTCTGAGTAGGTAGTTTTAGTACATTACCTATAGCTGTTTGTTGTTTCAGACTGTTGTCTGTCCTTGCGTCTAGGGAGTTCAACAGAAAAATGATGCTGTATTCTGTTTGGGGATTGGTATAATGGTTAAAGTATTTACCTCACAGACACAAGGTACAGAGTTTGAGCCTCACCTTTAAAAGTGAAATTTGTTAGGCGTAAAATGATTCACAAGGGCAGCTAGCTTGGTACTTACCTATAATTGTCGGAACGGATAACCAAGCCTTAGAACTACCAGAGAAGGCCATTTTCATAGATCAACCAGTATTGTTAAGAACATCTGTTTTGTTTCCAAAGAACGGGTCTATATTATATCATCGAACGCTTAAAAAAGCAAATGCTGATTGATCGACCTAACTTAAGTGAAAGCTTACAATCTCGAACTGTCAGATCAGCGATTTTTTTCCCTACATTAAACTATGCACACACCACTAACTACCCCCTTACCTTAACCCAAACCCTAGCCCTAAGGTCCGTCACTATCGCACACTCACCTCACCTGCTCCCTAACCCTAACTCACTTAAATCCACCCTAACCCTCATGTCCACTCAATCGCACACACACCTAACCTGAGCCCTAACCCTAACTCACCTAAATCATCCTAACACTCACATCCACACAATCGCACACTTACCTAAATCTGACCGGTAACTTTCCACCATAACACAGAAAATACCGAAGCAACAGAAACGGACAACCAAATTCTTTCCCTAGGAAAAAATTTGAGTTTCTGCTACTTCGATATTTTGCAGTTTTGCGAAAATAAGATCAATCAGCGTTCGCTTTTTTAAGCATTTGAGGATATAATATAGACCCCAAAGAACATGAGTCATTAAGACTTCCTTTAAATGTGATAGGAATATGCCAGTCCTGAATGTAATCCTCCCTGTCTGAAAGTATGTGTTCTGAGGGCCTGCATCAGTTTTGTCATTTATAAGTTTGATAATGAGCTATCAGATTTTTTGCTGAGGATGATAACATTTTTCACACAGGAATTGTTTATCATATAAATTTGCCAGTCTCCATTCTACTAGAATCTCTGCTTCATTGCTTTCATGAAACTGCATGTAGATTCTTTTATTTTGTCAGCTGCTCAAGTTAGCAGTACTAATATTAAAAAAAAGTGTCTCTTCATTGTCAGGTTCCAAGCTGTATTGTGTGACTATTTTATATTTTTGCGTCACATTTTAGGTCCATTTTTCATAAAATTGTGGGGGGGGGGGTTTGGCAAATTAGTGGCAAATCATTAAAGACTGAAGTTAGAAAATAATGACAGACATTTGAGTTTCAGATTTCACACCCTTCAGAAAATTCATACTAATGCAAGACTTACTATTCTCTTAGAAAGTTTATAAGAGCAATATTTAAAAATTGTCCTTATTTCTGGGCCTTTGTCCCACTTCTATGTATGGCTTTGTCCAAATTTCTTGTTCTGAGGTTGAGAGGTATGACAAATGTGTTAGGGCCATCACAGTCAGCCAGAGACATTTCAAATTGTGACATACTTGTTGCACCCTACTCCCCCATGTAGTGACTCTGGATGCGTCCAAGCAAGGCAAGGAGTGGTTATGGAGTGTAAATGTGCAGAGTATCCCACCATCCAAGGTAGACACAAGTACTACGGTGGCTTTTCATCTGTCCTTGATTTTGCAGAATGTTCTGGTTTCTGTCATATTTTTATACTGTTGATTTATGCTTATTATTATTCAGAAAGTGCCCGTTGCTCTGTGTTTAAGTAGAAATGCTTTAATGACCATCAGGTAAGCTTGTCTGAGATTGTAAGATGCAAGTAAGCTTTAATAAGCATACTGTTAAAGAACTGCCAACATTGAAAGCCTTTCTGTTGTTGCCATGCAGAGAATACGTACATAACTAGATAACGTATAAGCCTTGGGTATTGAAATGCATATGATAGTATTTGTAATAAAGGACAGGATTACATTATTTTAAGAAGCTCATTACATTTGTTGGAGACTTGCAGTTATCTTTGCAGGATTTACCTGTAAACTAACCTGTGCAGTAATCCTTTAAGCAATGTATCTTGAGCTTGTTTCTTGTTTGCTTTTCATTTTTTACTTTGATCATGTTTTCCCTATGAAACAAGTAGATAGTTATTGTCAGGCAGCAGGTTGGATAAGAAACATTTTAACAAGTGGGGGTATCACAGAGATTGCTACTTTCAGCATGTTACTTGGTGCTTTAATAAAGCTGAATATAAATTATAATTAGAGCTGCAGTGTAAGGAAAAGTGGTTTGAGTTGAGTGCTGCTTGTTTTTCTTATACTTGATTTTGACTGGCATTCCTGTAATGTATTTAAAAGGTAATTTATTTTTTCATGCCTCACAACCTTTTTGTTTCCATCTAAATATTAAATAAGCTGTCATGCAGCTAATGCATTGAAATATTTTTTTTCTTCTATACTTCATTTTGTCTTGATTGGACTCTCATAATGATAGTTTGGCACCCAGGGCAGTGTATTTAATTAAAGTTACAGTTTTTTTGGTTTTGAGCATAGCCCCTCCCCTTTCTAGTTGGCTGCACCTCCTCCCATTGACCCCCACCCATTCAGCTGTCTCCTGCAGCCCTCCCTTTGATTTGAAGTCACCAGCTGCCACTGGATCTGAGGTAACTTGTAAGGGTGCATTATGTTTAAGGGAAGAGCTCGAGAGCTTTTTGGTTGCCATGCGCTATTGTAATGGCCAAGTAGGATCCGAGGATTGGATCTGAACCCACAGGTTTGAGGAAGAAATAAAAATGAAAACGGGCAACACAGATGGAGCATTATGGTGAGTACATAACTTTTTTTCATCATATAACCATTCACATTAATGGAAATGATTGACTGAAGAGAAGGGTGGATACAAATAAGTCTTATGGGCAGAATGCATTGTGAGCCGTAGAAGCAGCTTTAGATAAAAACAGTCACTTTAGTATGTCTGCTGTACCATCCCATTTTGGGGTACAGTTAAATATATTTGTAATCACCTGGGGACACTTGTATTGCATACAGTAGGATATGATCTGAATCATGTGTTTTTCCAATTTCTGATAGTTGTTTTCCTTCCCAGGCTTTATAGGGAGGGGTATCACTTTTCTTAGCTGTTAGAAATATTTACAGGTAGGAGTTCTCAATGATACCATTCTTTTTTAACAGCTTTATTAATATTAAAATAAACAAATAAACATTGTCTTGACATATGAACAGTTTTTAAGTGAATAATAAAACATCAATTAGTCAAGGAAACATATCTAAACTGTATACAAGGACGTTCTCCACAAGTACAAACTAATAAAGTAATAATACAGTTGTATGTCAATTATTTACAATAGTGTTAAATTATTTTTGTATTAGGTCATATATCTTTTTACACGTTACATAAAGTAGTATTCCTAGAAGATCTTTATTTAATGGTCAATATTTCTAAATTACAGACTTCAAGAAGTATGTTTTTAAATTCATGTATTGAGGGTGAAGTATTAGACTTCCAGTTTCTTGTGATGGTTTTCCTAGCAACTGATAAAATAGACCAGATCAGAGGTTGATTAGATTCTCTAATGCAAATTGGAACTGTAGTATTGAAGAAAACAAGTGATTTGGAGACAGTAAAATTATCCATAAAAATAGCTTGTAGGAAGATATTAACCTCTCTCCAAAATGTATTTTATTCTATACAGTCAAAAAACATATGTGCCCAATCTGCATTTATTTCTTTATTATATCTCCAGCAATCAACATTATTCTTGTTGAATTTACTAAGAGAAAATTGTGTTATGAAAGATCTATGTAAATATCTCCATGTAAATAATTTCCATTTCAGAGAGGAAGTGGTTGCATTAGTTGACTGTAATATATTTATTTTGTCTTTATTTGTAGGAGGATGATTATGTATTAAAGTGAAATAATTCCAGTAACTATCTGAAGAAACATCTAAGTCACATTTAATTGCCTTATATAAGTGGGGCAAAATGTTTTTTAGTAGGAGACTTATGTTGCAGTGAAAGTATCATATACTGAATTAATTTAGGTATTGAATTTTTAGATGCTAGAGACATTGATTGAATCAAGTTTATCAGAAACATATTTTTTTCCTTCATATAAACCCAGCCAAGAAAATGTATCATATTCATATTCAGCCTTGAGTAAATTAATGGATTTCAAGTCATTATTTGATATCATTTGAGACCAAAATATTAGTTTTTTGTTTTGCTGAAAGGAAAACATTTTAGTATAATCAGATGAGAATATGACTCCCAGTGTATAGGCTATAGGAACCATGAGGAATATCCTGTCCTTATAGATATTAAATTTAAATAAATAATTTCTGAAGGATTTCAAAAGGTGAGTTTTGTAATTAGTTCTGAAATTGTGAGAAGGACTGGATAAAAAATATTATTTTAGAACCCATATAAAATGTTATTTAGTAAAGCTAGTTTCTGAGATTTATTGTTATTTCTTGTATTACTTGCTAAGATTTGTAGGATTTTTTCCATTTAGCTGAATATTCGGCATCAATAAGAAGGGAGATGGTTTTGACTATTGAAGAAACTGAGTAAATTTCTAGATTTGGCATAGCTATACCTCCATTATACCAGTTTTTCATATGATAGGATAAAGCTATTCTAGGTTTAATTGGAAACCATAAAAATGTGTGGATCATAGAATTAAACTTCTTAATTATTAAATTTGGGGACGGTAACAAAACTGATTGGATTATATAAAGACTTTTTGGGAGAAGAATCATCTTTATAATTGAAAGTTTTTCATCCATAGAAAAGGGGATTTTATTCCATTTTTAATAAGATTTTCTATTGCTGTTAGACTTCTATTATAATTAATTTTAATTATATCTTTAATATTGTTAGTAATTACAATACCCAAATAAGCTATTTCATCAGATTGTGCTAGATATTTTATAGTCATCACATAGATCAAATTTCTGAGGATCAATTATTAAGATTTGTATTTTATTGTTATTAAAGGGTAGGCCTGATTTTTTTTGAAAAATCTCAATATCCATTAAGAGAGCCCTGATAGATGTGTTATTTCCACCTATAGTAATGAGTATATAATCTGCAAACATTTGTATTTTAGAGTATTCATTACAATCTAGATTATAGCCTTCAATGTTTTCATTTCTTATTAAGTTAGCCCAAGGTTCCATAATGAATGTGAACAGTAAAGGAGATAAAGGGCATCCTTGTTTGGTGCCTTTAATGATTGGAATATTCTGAGATATGTTTGTGCCTATCTCAATATAAGATTGACTACCATGATATAATTGAGTAATTAGATTTATGAAATTACTGGAAACGTTTAATTCTGTCAATAAAATAAATAAATAATCCCAAATAATTGAATCAAAAGTGCAGTTTATGTCCAAACTAATTAATGTTAATTTTTTAAACTATTTAACCGATTCAATTAAAGATAGAGTTCTTTTAATGTTATCATAAGACTTTCTGTTCACTATGAATCCAGTTTGGTCATCTTCTACTAATAATGGTAAGACATTTTTAAGCCTATCTGCTAATATTGACATAAATATTTTATAGTCAGTATTTAGTAGGGAAATAAGTCTATAAGATGAACATTTACTGGGGTCTTTGTTGTTTCAAAATAGGCGATGTAAAAGTGTATTTCCATGAAGGAGGTATTATGTTATTATTCTAGGATATATTAAAAACTTTATGTAGCAGTTTTAAAACATTTATTGGTAAGATTTTATAGATTTCTGGTATAATCCCATTATTTCCAGGTGCCTTATTTAGCTTCAAATTGATAATATGTGTTTGGATGTCTTTAAAAGAGATAGGTTTATCTAGCTAGTTTGTTCATTTGATAGGTTTTTTAGTATATTTATTAATAAAGGACTTAATCTTTTGATTATAATCAATTGTCTTAGGTTATTGATTTATATTAATAAAGAATTGTCTAAACTCATTTAAAATATTTTGTATATCTGAAACCATTTTTTTTCTTTTTGGGGAAAATGTTTCATTTATATGATTGAATTTATTTAGTCTTTTAGTTTTATTAGCTAAAACAATTCAGTGATCTAGGCTTAGTGGAAAAAATTATGAGTTTAAACTTCTCTATAGTTGTCATAGTTGTATGATTTATTTTCTCAATATATTTATTATTCAATGGATTTATTTATTTTCTTTTATCATTTTATCAATATCTCCTTCTTGACTGAATTTCAAAGTGTCTAATTTATTTTGTATGTCAAGTAAGTGTTCATCCAAACTTTTCTTTTTTTTTTGTGAAACCAATTAATAATTATCCTATAAAAATAAGCTTTTAAAGGGTCCCATACATAAATTTCAGATGTATCATTAGTGTTATTAAAGTCGACAAAATTCAGAGTTTCTAGAATTATAAATTCTTTAAAATTTTTCAGTTTTGTGATATAGGTGGGTATCCTTCTTATTTGGGTATTGTAATTTGAATTAACTATAAACTCAAAAAATATTGAATTGTGATCAGATAAAGGACAAGAAATCACTTTAGTACTAGTTAAAGAATCTGCCATACTATTGGAAAATAAAAATCTATCTATCTTTGAAAATATATTATATCTGTGAGAAAAAGTATAGAATAAATAGAATCAGCAAAGATATCTATATCTTTCAGTAAGTATGTCTCCAAGAAATATTCTACCAATTTGGCAGAAGCTGTAATTCTGCTTTTACTATGAGCAGTTGATTCTTTATCATCTAAAATACAGTTAAAAATCCCCTGCCATTATTATATATTCTTTAGACATTTGTAGTATAAGATCAAAATGTTGTTTTACTGTATTGGTACCAATTCCTGGTATCCAATATAGATTTACATTTTTTATTTAATTCAACATTAACAAGACAAAACATTCTTTTATTATCCCTATAAGTGTCAATTATCTTTGGACATGGTAAAGTATTGCTCCATAAGATAACTACCCCCTCTTCTTTTGATTATGTTCCAAACTAACTAACACTGAATGTGAATTGGTATCTAATCTGGGTAAGTCCTCCATATTTAAATGAGTTTCTTGAAGGAATATTAATTGGGCTTTATGTAATTTAAGGTATTTAAATAGACTTCCCCTCTTGCTGGGATGATTTAATCCATTAATGTTTATTGAAATACCTTTTAATGAAGTCATTTTGCAATGGAGATATGTAAAGGAAGTATATTGACCAATAACATATTTTACTATTGAAGAATAAAGGAATACTATATGATTCAATATATTTAAGATGTGGCAATAAACTAGAAAGTAATTTACATAAAATGTTTATTTTCTGTGTATAGTGAAGAACATCAAAAAAGATGATAAAAAACTCTCATAACAGAAACTAGTAACATAACCACCCAATCCCATCTGGAGTCTAATACTCCTAATTTGAGTGATATATTATCACTCAAATTAACCTCCTTCCCAATAGGAACATCTAATCAGCATCTGTCTGAGTAAATTTAATATATTCTTTATAAAGATAACATGGCTTCAAAAAGAAAAGATCTTAAATATATATCAATCTAAAAGTATATCTAAATTATTTATAATTAATATACAACCTAGTAAGAAAACATAATAGCATGAATCATCCTCTATTAAAGCTAAATTGATTAATAGGTTAATATTATGATTAAATTTAGTGTCGAAGCAGAATGAAATTAGAATTATAATATCTTTATCAAATTATTTATTTATTTTATTTTACGTTTGTTGACTGGGAAAGTCCGACTGGACACATATCCATTTTCAGTGGAGGCCCGGGGAGAAAAGCTCCATTTACATATGAGAACAAAAGGTGCATTAATATATATGAACAGGTTAAAAAGGATGGTGGTACACACATACAAAACAGATTTACAAACATAGGTAAATATGGCCAGTTAGCACAGGCTCATAGTAGGATAGTAGTCAGAGGTGTCATAGTCATCTCATGATACAGTATATTACATTTATGCACATTCAACACATGCAGTATATTGCAGACTTATACAGATAGAATATATACAGTACTTAGCAGATTTGTAGATATTTTTATAATGTTGTCTTAGCGTATAAAAGCAGACAGTTAAAATGTGAGAACTAGACTTGAGATTATCCATGAGTATAGATATTTCCTGCTTATAAATGCAGACAGTTACATATGAGAAAGTAGACTTGACATTACCAATGAATGTAGATATTTATTGTAATTCAGTCTTTACCCAGGGGTGAGACAAGAGCATAACCAGTTGTTTTTGAAGTGAGCTTTTGGAAGTGGGCTTTTGGTAGTTTTTTGAATTATGTTGTGGAGTTATTTGATGTTAGGTGGTAGGTAGGGAGTTCCAGAGTTTGGAAATGTAGCAGCTAAAGAGAGATTTCCCTGCCTCATTGTTATGTTTGGTAACTTCAAGGAGATTAAGAGTGCTTGATCTCAAGGTTCTTGCTGTGGTGTGAGAATGCATTAGATTATGAAGGGCTGGGATTTTATCTGAGTGATAGTATAACTTGTGTGTTAGTGACAATTGATTGAGTTGAAGTAGTTGAGGGAACTCCAACCAGTTTATTTTTTTGAGAGATACACAGTGGTGTGTTCTATATGCTGATTCGGTTGCAAATTTAGCTATCTTATTATAGCAGGTTTCTATTTTGTGTAGTTCTGTCTTACGGAGGTTGGTAAATACTGGAGATGCATAGAGGAGGGTGGACAGTAGATGTGTCCTGGCTATTGTGGTTTGGGATAGCTTGGAGAGAAATTGCTTGTTACAATAAAGTAGCCCTAGTTTTTTGTGAACCTTTTTTATGGTTTGGGAATATGCAAGTCGAATCTTAGTTGATTGTCTATTTCCACGCCTAAACATTTGGTATGGGTAGCTGGGGTAATAACAGTTTTGTTATTAGAGGTGATAGTGAAGTTGTCCAATTGGGGGAAGGCTCTATAAGAGATGAGGAGGAGTAATTTGGTTCTAGCTGGGTTAAGAATAAGCTGGTGATTGCTAATCAGCTAGTGAGAAGCATTCTTGTGTTTGGGAGTGGAGATGTTCGAGTGTTGGGGTGGCACATATAATTGTGGTGTCATCTGCATATTGAATTATTGTGGCTTTCGGCATGGAGGATGAGACTTGATTGGTGAATAGAGTGAAGAGTAATGGACCTAGGATGGAGCCTTGTGGGACTCCTAGGGATACTGTTAGTAGAGAGGATATTTGGTTCTGCCATTTTACAGCCTGTTTGCGACTGGATAGATAGCTCTTAAGCCACATGAAGGAGGAGAAAGTGAATTTTAAGGTAGATAGTGTATGGAGAAGTTGGTTATGATCAACCATATTGAATGCTTTAGATAAGTCTAAGAATATGGCAAAGACTAGTTGTCCATTGTTTCTGTACTGATTAATGCTATTAGCGTGGTGGTGGTACTATGAAAGGGTCTAAAGCCATGTTGGTTTTTGGATAGCAAATTGTTTTTCTGAAGGTAATCCATGAGTTGTGTGTATGACCCATTCTAAGATTTTAGGTAAGGGTGATAAAATAGCAATAGGATGATAGTTGTTGAATTCAAAGGACCTCATTTGTGTAATGGTATAATATGGGAGGTTTTCCATATATGGGGTACCTTGCACTCAGAGATGGACCTATTGATGAGAATTGCAACAAGGTAGGCCATAGCTGGTGCAGCTGTTTGGAGGTATTCTGAGGGTAGGTTTTTGGCAGCCAGAGTGGTGGGTTTGAGTTCTTAGAGACGTTTTTGAAAAGTTTTGATTGATACTGACTGAAAGGTGAAGTGGGAATTATTAGTTTGTTGTTTTAGTTGTTCTGTTGTAGTTGGTGCGTTTAAGGTGGGGAGTCTGGTGTTCAGTTGGTTATTTTCTAGAGCTTGGATTGTCTCAGTAAAATATTTATTAAACTGGGTGGGGATGTTATCATGGCTACTCTCAGTTGTAGGTGAGGGGGTTTTAGTTTTCCCAGGTTGCAATACAGAGTTGATTGCAGCCCAGAACTTCTGAGGGTTTTTTGCATGTTTTTCTTGTAGATTTTTAGTAATAGCTGATTTTGTCTATTTTGATGCATTTCTTGGCTTTATTCCATAATTCTAAGTATTTTTGTCTAGTCGGGTTTTATTTTTGTGAAATTGGATCTATGCTTTCTCCCTTTCTAGGAGAATCAATTTGGTGGGTGCATATTTAGCTTTTATTCTTGTGGTTCTAGAGGGGGCGTGATGGTTAAGAATTTTTATGAAGTTTATATTAAAGTACATTACTGCATCTTCTAGGGTTAATTGTTTTAGAGGGGTCCAATTGCAACATCTTAGGTCATTGATGAAGTTATTAGGGTTAAAGTTTTTTTTTATTTCTGACTTCTCTTTCAGTTACTTGGCTTATTTGGGTAGTTTTGGCTCTTGGTAGATATGTTGGTTGGTGGTCACTGAAAATATCTATTAGACATCTAAATAAAAACCAAAAGATGCAACTGCTCTGATAAAGAGATCAAAACTCACAAGTCCAGGAAGTAGTCAAACAAAAAAGAAGTAGGTCTCACCACGATGTTGTAGAAATAAAACTCTGTATCTCCGTATTGCAAAGGCAAAAATAAAACTTTATTCCATATGACAACAATGATAAGCGCTTTCGCGTAGATGATACTACGCTTCATCAGATAATTTTTAGAATGAAAAAACTCTCTTTTTAAGTTAAAATTGGCGGGAACTTAATTGATTTCAACATCAGTTTCATAATTAATTGATTAAGTAATTATCTACGTGTTAAGGCTATCCTCACTGTTTTGGAAGACATCATTCTCCCATCAAAACAGAAAATAAAATATATAAAGAATATATACATGTATATAACATTTACTAAGAAAATTCAAAGTAAATAAAATTAATGAACCTTCTATACACTCTTGAACATTTTTTAAAATGCTTATATAAACCACTTTTTTAAAAACTCATTTCTAAAAACTCATTTCAAAATAAATACTTTAAAATCTGCTTACTACTTAAACAAAAACATCATTGCAACCCCCCATATTTCATGAACTACAGTACTTATTTCCTTAAAACATGAGTTTATATCTGAGAATTATAAGATTATAGACATCAACGAGGAACCAATGTAAAAAAATACCAGTATATAAAAAAGTGTATAAATACAAATAGCCCTATGATTTTAATACATAAAAACATATAAATAAATATTTATACTGTTAAATAAACTTTGTATTCTATTAAATGTAAACATGGTTCATATGGAAAGTTCTTTTAAAATAGCTAAATATTAAACTTAAATAAAGTACTATGATTTTTTATATAGAGATGGAAAACATTTATATGAAATCCCCTCATTAATGGATAATGGCATGAAACTATAAGAAGTTATATGAAGCTAGGTGAATAGATAGGACATATACCATCTAAACATAATAAATGATCGGTATATCACCATCTATTATTTAAGATGGGTTTGATAGAGACAAATTTGTTTAAACCTGGAGAGAGGTGAGCTCCTAGCCTAAAAATCCACTTCAGCTCTGCCATGGCTAAATCATTGCTTGTGTCTCCTCTTCTCTTATTTAGAGGGACTACTTCTAAAACTCTGAAATAAAAAACATGTTCTCTGTTGTCTTTAATATGCAATGCCAAGGCATTATTCTCACAACCCTTCTTAATCTCATACAGATGGTTGTAAATTCTATCTATTAGCTTCTGTTTCGTCAAGCCAACATAAAAAGCTGTACATCCATTACAAGTTGCTAAATATACCAGATTCTTTGTTGAGCAAGTGGCATAAAACCTAGGAGTAAAATTAAAATTTAAAAACGAATGAGTGTATACTTGTTGTGTTGAGATATAAGAACATCTACTGCAACTCATACATGGATAAGTACCTATTTTGTTGCTAATTGTGACAGATGTATTATTATTATGGATAAAAGTATCACATAAAATTTGTTTGAGGTTTGGACAATTCTCATATAAAAACCTAGGTTTTTCACCTACTATATGTTTCACTAGTTCATCTGTGATTAGTATGTTCCAATTTTTACAAATGATCTTCTCCATCTGTTTCACATCACTAGTGTACTTAATAACATATTTCAAATTTCTAGAGTTACGCTGTATAGCCTTATTATATATAGGTACAGTACTGCTACCTATCTTGATAGCACTGTTGGGTGTAGCATCTATCTTAACTTGATCTTTTATTATGTCTTGTCTGATGCTTTTTATCAAATCAATATCGTAACCTCTGTCAATAAATAAAGACTCTAATTTATCCGCTTCTTTGGTTAATGAGGTATTAAGCTTGCATAGCTTTGAAATTCTTATGAATTGGCTTTTCACTATGCCAGAAAATGTATGCCTCGGGTGCATGCTATCAAAGCTAAGCAAAGTGTTAGTCCAACATGGTTTCCTATATACAGATGATGTGATACAGCCTTCATCATTCAAAGTAAGAGTTACATCTAAAAAATTTATACTAGTGGGTGAGGAATCCATAGTAAACTTGAGGTAGGTTGTTGTATTTTCTAAATACCTCAAAAAATGTTCAAAGTCATTCTTTGTGCCTTCCCATATAACTAGAACATCATCAACAAAACGTTTATAGTATTTTATTCTACTAAAAGATGGATGGTCAAATAAATACTTCTTCTCCCAGCTAAAAACTACCAAGTTGGCATATGTATTCGCACAGGGGGTGCCCATGGCGACCCCCCATGTCTGTAAATAATTAACATTGCCAAACATAAAAACATTGTTATTAAGCACTAAATCAAGAAGTTGACAGATTAAAATGATTTTATCTCCAGTAAATGTTGGCTCACTGACAAGTAATTCCCTGATAGCTTCTAGACCTATTTCATTTGGAATGGAGGTAAACAAATTTTTTACATCCAGTGTCACTAACAGGTACTTATTAGGTATCTTATCTAACTTCAAATGTAGTACACTATCTAATAGTTCATAGGAATCTTTCAAGATGGAAGGGATAGAGTCTACTAATGGTCTGAGATTATGTTCAATGTATTTCGAAATATTGGAGGTAACCCACCCTTTCCCTGAAACAATGGGCCTCATAGGCATAGGTGTAACTTGCTTATGAATCTTGGGTAAACCTTTTACTACTGGTGTTAGTGGGTGTTCAATAAAAACATCGTGGTGAGACCTACTTCTTTTTTGTTTGACTATTAGACATCTAGTTAGGGATGCAAAAAATGGGTGGGATAGGAGTATCCAGTCCAGTATGGATTGGCATTTGGTTATTTTGTCGTTTCTGGTGGGGGGAGTGATAACTTGGGTAAAGCCATGGAGGTTGATGTGGGTGAGTGGATTTTGGCTAGATCAATTGAGCTAGTCTATATTAAAGTCACAAAGCAGGATATTTTCTTGGGGTAGGGAGGTAGAGATGTATTCAAGTAGGCTTTCTACGATTGTGATATTATTTCCTGAGGGGATGTAGCAGAGAATGCTATTAAGTTTGTTTGGGTTTAGTTGAAATTTGACAAGAATAAGTTCTGCATTATTGAGTTCTGGTAGGGTAATATCAAGTTGCTTTAGGATGAGGTGGTCTTTGTACATTATGGCTACCCCCACCCCTTTTGCCTACTCTGTTTCAGCGAATGATATTATATCCTGGGGCTGTAATTTCATTATTGCGGATTTCTGGTTTTAGCTAGGTCTCAGTTAGTAGGACAATTTCAGGTTTGTATAGTGCTAATAGGGCATGAAGGTTATGAACTTTGTTAAGGATACTCCTCATGTTAAGATTAAAAAGGAGGAGAGAGGATTTTGGTCTATGGAGTAAGGGGTTGTTTGATTGGTGTTTGGGATGTTTGTTGCTTCTGGTCCTGGGTTGGGGTGTATGTCCCCACAACATGTGAGGTTTTTTTTAATATATATTAATGGAGTTTGTTAAATTTGATGGCTATTTTAAATTGCTTTAGTGAGGAGTGGCATTTTTATGATGGGTGGAAGTATTATGTGTAGATGTTAGTCTGTGTGGGAGGTTTGAAACATGTATGGGGCTAGTTGAATGTTTGTTTGGGCTAAATAGTATCGAGCAGTGGATTGATTAGGGGTATTTAGGTTGTGGGGTAGTTGGACATGATAGTTTGTTAAGGTTGTTAATGAAATAAGAATAGTGATAGAGATTGTATAGAGAGAGACTCTCATGGTGGATGGATGTGATAGGGTGTGCATTGCTACTTGTAATTAGGGGAGCTGATAGAGTAGGTGGAGCAATAGTAGTTAAGTGATGGGGTAGTAGTGGTTCAGGCAAGAGGGCTAACTGATTATGTGTGATGGATTTATTAGTTTGGTGGGAGGAGCTATGAGCTAATGGAGAGGTGGGATATATGGGTATAAATTAAATGGAAGTGGCGGTGGGTGAGAATGGGGGTAGGGTAGGGGAGCAGAGTAAGCCCGAGCGCAGTGAGAGCGAATGGAGCGGGGCATGCCCAGCTGATGGAGGTAAGAGTCTGAACAGAAACAGTCAGTAACAGCACTATCCTTTTTGTTGCAAAGTCGTTTTTCTACAACTTTAACTCTAGGTAGACTTTGTAGTCAGGGCTGGAATTAACGCACTTGCTTGGGGTAATTGTGGCTATGTAAAAATATAAGCCATACCCTTTGTTTCAATTAGGATTCATTTTTGTAAAAAGTAGCCTGGTTATGGCTTGGGTCTAAATTATTAATTATTATTATACTGCATATATGCAAAGTTATATTGTAGTGCTCTCTGTTTGCTAAAATCAAAAAAATAGAAAAGCTCCATGAATGTACAATAATACTGATAAAAGAAATACAATAAATTAGTATTATAACAAATAAATCTAGACTATTGCTTTAAATAATCCTTGCTGTACTCATCATAGAATTAAATATGTACATAAACAATATGTCAATAAACAATTAGATTTAGATCAAGCTGTCTTCTTACTATATCCTAGATATTGATATACTAGTGTTATTACTTAATGCCTGTAGCAAATTGAATATCATCTATTAACCTTGTAATTTAACTGTTGCATACGTTATGTCGCATTTGAAACACATGAAATAAATAGTACTATACTATTAATCCACACAATTAAACCTTCTATTCTTTCAATATATTAAATCATAGAGTCATATAATAACTGTTATATGCATTAACATTCAGTCTACGGCCATAAGGAATATACATATTGCAGTGTACTGCATTTAAATATGGTTTTACCAATGAGATGAAATTTTGAAATAAGAAAGACAAAATAAATCACTTGTATGAAACACTTTTCACTAACTTGGAAACTTACCATACTTAACTGATTGTCACTACAGCAAGTTCCATTTAAGTTTCTACTACTATTATAACATTGTTGCAAAATGTAATTTACAGGTGATCTGTCTGGTGCAATGCATATTATGAGATGATTGGAGGTTTCAACTACCTCATTTGTGTTTATAGCCTCTCCACTGTTAGCTTTTAAGAAATTTACCCATTACTTAAAACCAAATTTACCAGTCTATAGACTTTAATATTATATACAACATAATTTCTCTTATAATTTACTTTGATAATAATCTTCTTTACAACCTACAGCCACAAATTACTCATTGGAGTTATTAGTACAATTATAAGCAGGCTAATTATGTATGGACTGTAGTATTAAATATTCATTATATGGTATAAATTCACTTGTTTCATTTTAAATAACATAAATACCTTAAAAAAGAATAAAGCCATTCATTTTTTGTAGATTAAACAATCTTATACTGCTCCAGTTCAATGTAAAGCGAGCTGGCAAGTGAATTGTTTTCTTCAATGCATTTGAACATTCTATTGTGACTAAAAGGCAGCGACTGGGTTCAAAGTTCAACCATAACATAAAGAACTGTTTGCTGAAATAGTGAAGAGGTGACTCAACTCTGTGAGCATCTCATGAAGCAAGTCTCAAGCTGATCCAGCACTAGGGACAACTTTTAGAAGTTCCAGTGGGAAACAGTGAGTATGGGCTCACTATTGAGTTATATAAAGTCTCGAGCAGACATAGCTCACAAAAATAGTCAACGGGAGGGAAACAAAATTAACAGCAGGAATGAGCTAAAAGAACACAATACCAGATACTCTCCCAAATAACTCCACCACAAACACAGAACCCAGACAAAACCAAAATGAAAATCAAACTGGGTATCCAACATTTAAATATTCAATAAACAAAAAATGTAAACCCAACCATAAATAGAGAGAGGCACTGAGAGCACACAAATAAAGCAGCACCAGGCAAAACAAATGCAAACAGCTCCATGCCTCTCCCGAAAGCATATAATAAAAAAAATATCAAGTACAATACAACCAGTTAAGCAGTCTTATTTCACATATCTCCACCAGTAATATGCGACCAAAGAAAAAAATATCCATATAGGACACGATATCTACCAAAACCAATCACACTAGTAAGTCAACAAAGTGATTCAAAGACAAGACAATAACTATGCTTATGTAAGTGCTTCAGATGTGCTGTGTAAATACAACACTTAAATAAAATCTACAAATTAATACTAGAAAGTAATCAAGCAGCAAAACAAAATTACTTGTTTATAAACTAGATATGATCATTTTAAGCAAAAAAAACTATTTTTATTCTATTAAACTATGAGTTCATAGGTTCATAGGTTCATACTAGGCTATCTGCCCGAGGGCATTTACAAGCCTAGCCCATCGTTTTGTGGCTTATGCCACCCCTTTAGTATGGGGAACTATACCCATTATTTTGCTGTGCCTCTGTCGAGCAGTGACACTGAGGTAATCCCTGGGGTATATCTGCGATCTCCCATCCATTGGTCAAGATTTCTCTTGAACAAGGCCAGCGAGGTGCTCTGCCTCACATGTACCGGGATTTTGTTCCACAGCATAGGGAGTCTTTGGGTGATGAATCTATCCCTCCAGCACGTCCTATTAATAGCCGTGTCAAGGTTTAAGTCTCCCGCCCTTGTGGCTCTGATGGATCTAGATTTTTTGAGGTGAAGCATATTCATCAAATCTGGGTTTGACATGGCCTTGTATGTTAGGCAAAGGTCACCTCTGAGCAAGCGGTAAGCGACTGAAAAGAGCTGGAGTTCTTTCAGTCGGGCAGCATAGGACAGATTTTTGAGACCCTTTATCCTTTTGGTGAGGAACTTTTGTGGCCTCTCCAGCTGCTGCAAGTGTCGGGTCAGATACATTCCGAATGGGGCATTGTACTCAATCATTGGTCTGATGAGTGATGAGTAAAGGGAGACTATGACCTCCCTTGATCTAGATGAGAATCCCTTCATGATAAGGTGGGCAATGTAGAAGGTCTTCCTAACTACTTTAGCTACATGGGTGTCGAATGACAGACTACTATCAACCTGGGTCCCCAGGTCCCTGATAACTTCTTCTGTGCTCAGTGGATTGCCACCTATTTGGTAGCTAGGGGTAACCTTGTTTTTCCCGAAGGGTATGACTATGCATTTTTGGCATTTAACTTTAGGCCGTGGCTCTGGCACCAGTTATCCGCTTCTGTGAGACCCTTCTGAAGGATATCTGTGTCAGATGTGTTTTCTACTATGGCCAGTTTGCAGTCATCTGCAAACTTTGTCAGCCATAACCCTCCTGTGTTTGCTTGTACTTGGAAAAGTAGATGCCAAACAAGAGTGGGCCCAGGACTGAGCCCTGTGGGACACCACTTGTGACAGGCTTTGAGTCTGACATGGCGCCAGCAACTCTGACCCTGTGGGTTCTGTCACTCAGCCAGTTTGCAACCCATCTTGTGATGTATGGGTTGACATTTAAGCTGATGAGTTTTTCAATGATACCCGAGTGGGGTATTGTATCGAAGGCCTTAGCCAGATCGAGGTAGGCTGTATGGACTGCCTTTCCCTCATCAATGGCTTTGGTGACTGTTTCGAAAAAGTCAACCAAGTTTAAAAGGCATGATCTGCCTTTGACAAAGCCAAACTGGGTTGGATCCAAAGTCTGCAAATTCCCTATGTTTTTATTTATGAGGTCCATTATGATCCTCTCCATGGCTTTGCAGATAAGGCTTGTCAAGCTAATGGGCCGGTAATTTCCAGGGTCGGTGGAGGCACCGCCTTTGTGAAGTGGTACCACAGTTGCAGTGCGCCACTCCCTGGGTACGTATCCAGAGGTAAGACTTTGATTAAACAGCTGTCCTAGCTGTGGGTTTAATTCCTCATTGAGTTCATGGAGCACACAGCCGGGGACACCATCAGGTCCCATGGATGCTGTGTTTTTTGCTTTGGAGAGAGCAGTTCTCACTTGCCGCTGGAGATGTTTGGGGGCTGCAATCGTTTGTTATAGATACCTCGCCATTGGGGAGGGGGAGTTTGCACTGAACCTGTCAGCCAGTATGTTGGCAATGTCTGTAGGATCAGTAATCTTCACATCATTTTGAACTAGCTCTGAGCATATCTGGGAGTTTCCTCCCAGGTTTCTAACATAGCTAAAGAAGGCCTTATGATTGTCTTTTGAGTCTTTAGCTATTTTTCTCTCGAAATTTGCTTTGGATGATTTTATGAGAGCTCTTAGTTTTTTACTTATAGTGATCAAGGGTGTCTTACCTTTTAAGGATTTTGCTCTATCTTGTAGTAGCTTCCTCCATTTGTTGTAGAGTTTGTTTATGGCTGGGGTCCACCAGACTGGACGCTTGCCTTTGGTACAAAAAGTCTTTGTTTTGCTTGGGATTGCCTTATCCATGCAGTCCTGCAGGTGCTGGTAGAAGGCATTTGTAAGTGTATTAAGCTTTTATAGAATAACTATATAAATTAATTATAAGACAACAGCAAACATGTATAATTAGCTTACCTGTTGCTCTGAATCCATTTCCAGCAACTTATGGGTTGTATGTGAATATATTAAAAAATAAAGGGTGTGTCTGTGTTGTTTGAATGTAAATGTTTGTAAGTATGAATGTCAAAAAGTAGTTACTTTCTGAGCTTCTTTTTTTATTCATGAGTCTTCCATGTTCCATTTTCAGCAATTCTTTTTAAATTTGCATTAGCCCATTCCATGTCTTCAATTTTATCTGATATTTTGTTTGTTTTAATGAATGAGAGAGCATTGTCTAAGTCTGATAAAATATTTTCAGTCTTGCAGGAAATAGCAAATGTTTTTTATTTGATATATTTTTTTAATTTCTTTAATTAAAGGTAAAAAGAGGTTTCTTTTAGATATTACCATAGGAGAGTAGTCATTGTCAAAATGAACTACATTGGCCTTTATTTTAATAGGTGACCTTACCTAGGCGTTTTTTAAGACTATTTCTTTATCATGTGAAGAGAGAAATTTTACAATTACATATTTTGTAGTGTTGCTTTTGCTATTCTTTGAAGAAACCATGGATCTGTGAGCTCTTTCAATTCCAGAGGAAAGGGCTTCAGAGAGTTCTAAGATTTCAGGCAGACAAGAGGTGAGAAACTTTTCCGTGTTATTTCCTTCTATATTATCAGGCAAACCAAATATTCTTATGTTGTTGCGATGTGATCTATTTTCAAGATTATCTACTTTTGATTGAAGGAGAGTGTTTTGCTTCAGGAGGAATTCTTTATTACATTCTCCTTCTTGAATCCTGGTATCCATGTTGTTTAAAGAAGATCCAATCCCAGAAATATGTTTCTTCTGTTGTTGTAGCTCTTCATGTAAGGTATCCATTTGTTGTGTACATCCCTTTTTAAAGTTATCCAACTTCATGTCCATTTTGTCTATTTTAGTTGTTAATTCTTGAATATTGGTTAGCAAAGATTGTAGTTTCCTTTTTAAGGTTGTATCCTGGTGTGAAAAGTTAGTGAAGCTTATTTTGTGGTTTGATAAAGGTAGACTAGTTTTGATAATATTGACAGGAAAATTTAAAATTTTCAGAAAAATGTTTATATACTATCCTAGTATGTGTTGAGAAGATTCAGAAGAATAAAAAATATCCAAAATATGGATAGTTATTATCAAAAAATCCTGTCATAAAAGATTTGAAGAGACAGAGCTGAAGAGAAATGCTGCTACTCAGTGCCCATCTTGGCCACCCCCAAAGATACCATTCTTAACTGCTGTATGTTCTTAAATATGAGCTTATGTTTCTCTTGGCTAGGATATGACTTGGATGATATAAGGACATACGTATCAGACTTAGTTATCATGAAAAAAACATAACTGGCTTAGAGTATTCAGTTTCCTTGTGGATTACTGGCAGACCATATTGAGAAAGTCACTATATGATTTTTATTGCATGACTTCCAAAAAATAAATACAGGGGAGAGAGAGAGAGAGAGAAAGAGAAAGAGAATTAGGAGCCAATGTCCAATGCATAAGTCTCATCAACAACAGAAGCTTAATTTCTTGATCAAAGTTTTCTTCAGTGGGAAAAAACACTGCATTCAGCCAATTCAGGAACTTAGCAGTATCTGTATCTGATTTATTGCTTCACACTGTCCAAGAGTTTCAGCCAGATGAGATAATTGGAGGAATGTCCTGTGTTCAGCAGTGAAAAATGTAGGCTTTCAGGTAAATACATGCATTGACTGCTACATATCTACTTTGAACTTAACATCAGTCTGTCTAAATTATCGTCCAAGAAAATGCTCTCTTGGCATATTATCCATGTGGCCCAGATAAGTAGTGGAATGTGGTGTATTTCAGGCCTTTTTCTAGTTCTTAAAGAATATGAGAGCATTATGAACCTTGTTCTAGATCTGAAAACCCCACACACTGTAGTAGTTTAAAAAAGAGATGCATGCTAGTAAAGACACAGTGCATTTCTCATTCTTCAACCTATGGATCGGCACCACTCACTTGTAACATAGAATACAGAGTGGACTATTTTTACAACACAAAGGTTATTTCTTCTGGGTTTTGTTTATCTGATTCTCTTTCAGTTGGAAGTATTTCTTTTTTGCACAGACCACCGCTTGCTTTACCATAAAGGGTAAATCCTCACAGTATAACCACAATGGGTTGAAAAAACAGCAACACCGTCCACTGGAATCAAACGATAGTATTTAATACGACAACACAAAGAACACAAAACAGGATTGAGCGCGCTTTCTTCTTGTCACCTAGACTTCATCAGAATCCAATACAAACTGCTTCTCACACCTTTTAATACTCTCCAAGCATTGAATAATTTTAATTAATTAATTAATTAATTGCCACTTAGGTTGCATTTGTATTAAAAACGTATATATATATATATATTTCTTTTACTTACAGCAACAACAAAACTTAATATCCAAACTATAAAACTATATTATTACTACTCTAATTAAATTATTATATTAAAAAATGCATATATATATTACATGTATTAAAAATATACAACTATATATTGTATGTTGAAAACAAAGTAAAAGCTGAAAGGGATAATATTTTCAAAATTTAGGGTTATTGGCTAAGAGTTTTAGTGCTGGCTTAATAGAAAGATAGTCATTCATCCCACTAGAACCACAGGTGTCCAGCCTGAGCTGCCACATCAATTCCCTGTATTCAAGTAGGGACTGCCAGTCACCTCCCCTAACTCCCACCTTAACTTCTTCTAAAACCCAAAATTTTATATTAGCATTTCTACAAATCTGGGTATGCCTATATAATGCATTATTATCATTCCCCCTATTAATATCCCTCATATGTTCATAAATTTGTTGTTTTAACCTACGTTCAGTCTTACCAACATAATATTTTTCACATGTTGAACAATATGCCAAATAAACTACCCCTTTAGTTTGGCAGGTGTAGTACCCTTTACTTCTTAATTTTCTACCTAGTCCACTTAGTACAAGTTCTTTTTCCCCAGATATAAATGAACACTGCCCACATCTCCCACATTTATGTGTCCCCATTTTTTGCTGTGCTCCACTTGGATTAAGTACCTTTTTATATTCAAAAAGCTTTTTAAAATTAGTATTTTTCCTGTAATTAAATTTTAAAGTCTGCTTAAAATATTCTGTACTTGTATTTAACTTCGAAAACATAATCCAAATCTCATTAATACCTTTCTGTATCCAGTTTATTCCCTTGTAGTAAGTAAGTGTTAACCTAGGTAGCTCATTCCCTTTATTTATTTCATTATTGCCTTTCCTAAAATCTCTTACACCTCTTCCATTATTATTTATTGAATTGATCAGAAGTGGTGGGAAGTCACTCTCCCTCCTCTTCAAAATTTCTTTTTTAACATTTTTTACAAGTTTAGATGGATATCCTCTTTCCAAAAATAATTTTTCAATAGTTTTCATTTCCTCAACACACTTGTCATTTTCACTTGTCATGCGTGATGCCCTGATCATCTGACCCTTAATAATATTTCTTCTCAGAAAAAAGGGGTGATCACTCTCAAAGTGCATATATGAGTTAGAGAAGCACAACTTTTAAGTTAAGGTGAGAGTTAGGGGAGGTGACTGGCAGTCCCTACTTAAATACAGGGAATTGATGTGGCAGCTCAGGCTGGACACCTGTGGTTCTAGTGGGATGAATGACTATCTTTCTATTAAGCCAGCACTAAAACTCTTAGCCAATAACCCTAAATTTTGAAAATGTTATCCCTTTCAGCTTTTACTTTGTTTTCAACATACAATATATAGTTGTATATTTTTAATACATGTAATATATATATGCATTTTTTAATATAATAATTTAATTAGAGTAGTAATAATATAGTTTTATAGTTTGGATATTAAGTTTTGTTGTTGCTGTAAGTAAAAGAAATATATATATATATATACGTTTTTAATACAAATGCAACCTAAGTGGCAATTAATTAATTAATTAATTATTCAATGCTTGGAGAGTATTTAAAGGTGTGAGAAGCAGTTTGTATTGGATTCTGATGAAGTCTTGGTGACAAGAAGAAAGCGCGCTCAATCCTGTTTTGTGTTCTTTGTGTTGTCGTATTAAATACTATCGTTTGATTCCAGTGGACGGTGTTGCTGTTTTTTCAACCCATGTGCAAGAAGTGTTTTACGTTGGTGAGAGGTGGAAGAGCTCGAGTATTTCTTTTTTGTCTTATGTTCTGCTTCTTATACTTACAGTGATTTGAAGTGGAAGCTGTAGCTTTGTATAGCAAAGTGGTCTCTTATCTTCCTTAACCAATAAAAATAACTCAAAATCATTAACAAAAACAATTTACTGCAAGACTGCAACAGAGCAGCTGCCTTTTTCATTGACTCAGTTATCACATTAAAATTTCATGCATAAAGTAAGCCCTGTCTTACAGATTTCAAGACTTAGTGCTGAACCCATCAAAGATCAAAGGTTTACTTCTAAATTATAACTATTACTATTTTGAAATATATTTATCTTTCAGTGCCACTGGCTAATCTATGACTACAGCCTTTAACACTGCTTTTCTCATCTTTCTTCATATACAGATCACCCAGTGGGCCCTGAGTTCGTTGATGAGTTAATTATAGTCTAACAATTAAGGTTGAGGTTATGGTGGATCCACAGATGAGTATTTTCTAGTTGCCTCATCTGGTTAGTGTCTAATCTTCATGTTTTAACAGCAGATGCATGCTGCATATGAAATGGTATCTGGGGCCCTTGAGGATGCAGGTTTGTGAGGACAAAGTGACACTTTCAGATATTAGAAATTGGAGCAGTACTTTGTGCTATCATAACATTCCATTCCAGGTTCTTTTGGATGTACTTGCTTGTTAGGTCAGGCAGCATATCAGTAAGGCAGGGATTCATACCTAATTCAAAAGTAGATTGCTGTACAAATGTCTGAAGAGCTAATAAGGCATGTACTAGGCATGAAATAGCACATGCAGGACTGCCACATTTAGAGGATTGGTGATACTAGGAGAAGCAGCTCTAGGCTTCGCTATTGCTGGCACAGTGCTACAGATAGATTAGCAGTGCTGATTCGGTGCATGCTGTTGCATGCAGTTTAACCCCATATAGCTTCTTCTCATATTTGTCTAGTGAAAGAAGGTTGCCATCAGATGAACCAATGTCGGTGTGCATAGCAAAGAGCAAACCTTGTCATTCATTTGTTTATTTATTTAACGT
This sequence comes from Protopterus annectens, assembly GCF_019279795.1. Lineage (NCBI taxonomy): Eukaryota > Metazoa > Chordata > Ceratodontiformes > Protopteridae > Protopterus > Protopterus annectens. The sequence continues at coordinate 1,391,348,852 of NC_056725.1, forward strand.
GTTTTCTGGGAAAGTTCAACTTGAACAAAGCCAATTTTGAGCAGAAGCCTGGGGAGAAATTCTCCAGATGCATGCCTTTGTAATGTTGAAGGAAACTGTAGAACCCAGAGAAAACCCACACAGAAACATGGAGGACATGTAGACTCTACACAGAAGGCACTCCAGATGAGAATCAAACCAGAGAACTTCTTGCTGAGAGGCAACAACTCTACTGCTGCACCACTACCCTGCCCCATATAAATGGGAAGGCAATGGGGTGGGAAAAACAGAAAGAGGTAACAACAAGCAGATGGAAGCTGAAGGTGGAACCATAAAGTATGAAAGGTGAGGTGGAGGAAGAGTATTTTTTTTATCAAGGAAAGACTCCTTTTGTAACATTTACAAAAGACAGATAGGTGAGGAAAGTACTGCGGAATATCTGTGTATGGGCCAAATGTCAGCAAAAGGAAAAAAGACCGAAAAAAACAGGAAAAGAGTGAATCTCAAAGATTCCATGAATATATATATATATATATATATATATATATATATATATATATATATGGATCTAATTTTCTTTGTCGAAATTTCATTATTTCAAAAAAGAAAAGTAAAGGACCACTTACGCGAAAGTGCACTTAAACGAAAGTGCACTTTTGTGAATATCAGTTCAATGAACCAATAAAAAACACAAAAAACAGTGTTTTGCAGGGGGGCAAGCCCCCTGCACCCCCTATGTGGGGGGGGCTGCACCCCCACACCCCTGCTTCTTAAATATACTAGTAAATTCCCTTTTCCCCATTGTAGTGTGCTTCGACACCGCAGTGTTTCTTATCGGTTTGTTGAACTGATATTTGCGAAAGAGTACTTTTGTTTAAGTCCACTTTTGCGTAAGTGGTCCTCTACTTTTCTTTTTTGAAATAATGAAATTTTGACAAAGAAAAGTTAGACCCATGCATATATATATATATATATATATATATATATATATATATATATATATAGATAGATAGATAGATATATACACATCATCTCCAAGATCGCTGTACCTTGGAGAAAAGGAAATATTTCAGGAAATGGTCATCTTAAACTTAGTATATGCAAGTCCATTTTTCAGCCATTCAGTCTCCATGTTTTGGGAGTTGCTCTAGCAGGTCCTGACATTTCAAATGGTTACCATTTGCAACACCTAGTCTTAATTTGCTGTCATCCTGCTGCTATTGGAGAATATAGTATATTTCTAAGCATATATGTAAGGTATCAGAAGAGAGTACAAAAAATGCTTACAGTACATTTCAAGTTTCCTTTTCTTTAACCTCTCTTTCTGTCTCCCACTTAAGAAGTAGGTTAGGATGATGTCACCTCAGACCATTGTACCAACACTGACATTGCACATCAACATGGATGATTCCATTGGTATTGCCATCCCAACAGTTTGTGCCAGGCAGCCACCTTCCAGAATGGACTAGCATATGCACTCAGCAGGTGTTCCACAAAGTTCATCTGCAGGAAGAAAAGGAAAATCCTGTTGTTTGTCAAACAATATGAAGCACCCAACGCTGATCACTCAGGTTTATTCAAGGACACACATTTGCATTTCACATGATGCACAGTGGTATCAGTGAATGACTGTTGAAGTGCACATTGGTGATAAGACATTGTCATACCACTGCACCATGGGTGTACAGATGATGTGTGCATGAGGAAACTCACCAGATGCTTCATGGCCACCACAGTGTGCATGGCTAGCACCCATATTTTTGGTAACACTTTGCACACTGGCAGCATTTCACAGACAGTGAAGGCAACTGGCTTCCTTGGCATAATTATTGTTCTAACAAGCTTTTATCAAGATACGCTGTACCAGAACCAGCTTACTTAACATCACATAGAACTTAACTATCAGAAGAGGAACTGGAGTTTCACAGTGTTATGGAAGGAGTTTTGTGTGGTGAAGTACTTTGGTAAGAACAACAAACCTTGTGGTGGATGTCAGTGGTAATGATTGTTGTATGTGTAATTAAGAATCCATAATATTGGCCTGACATTGTACTGTCTGTCTGTGGGTGTGGTGGTGGTGACAAACATTGTACCGTGGAAACCTTAAGAAGAACATGCTACAAGGGTATGGAATTCTGTGGTTATATGTGTGTAAAAAGGGGAGACAGTTCTAGCACTAAATGCAGCCGATAACAGGTGCCTAAGGGGGGTTGTTGCCATGGCTACAGCACATACATGACAGGAGTCTATGCAGTCATCAGGATCAACACACATTATGCCCTGTCAGGGCAGGCATGCATAATGCTGTAGTTCTCCATCTTCCTTGCTATGGACTGGATCAAGACCCAATACCGTACTCATTAGCATCTACTGCATACCATGCTATTTCCCCTTTTTGTGACAGCTGGGTCTTTATCCTCTTTGAGTAATACAACTACAGCTTTTTATGAAGGTGCAGGTATTTCCTTTTCCCTATCAACATGCTATTTAACAAAACCATCCAGATTTTTATCACTTTCTTCCATTCCAATTTCCAAACTTCAGTAGGAATAGTGTCTGTTTCTGGAGACTGCACTGTTGGTTATTGTGATGCCTGTGCACTGGCCCAGTAATTAAGGAGCCTCAAGCCTCACCTCTAACATCAGTGTGGGGTGTCCACATTGGGAGGATAGCAAGTACACGCACAGTAAAGTACAATTTCCCTTATGAGCACACAACAATCACAGTCAGTCTGAGGCTGGTTTCTCCCTATCTCTCCAGATCCTCAATAAGACTCCCCACTGGCACAGCTATAGGGTTCATATCTCAGCCGAGTGGTCAAGCCAAAACCTCCAGCAACCTCTCTGTCCAACTAGTGCTTTGTGTCCCTGCCCAAGTAGCTGACACACACACACTTTGAGATTTGAGTTATATACAACACACAGATACTCCTGGGGAAGGCTGGCACAGGTTCACTAGCTATGCTTCCTTGTGACCAGTCCATAAGTTAGTACCAACTGCCACCAACCACTACTATCAGCTACTATAAATGCCCTTACCAAAGGCTGTCCAATTCTACTGTGCAATGTTATTATTATCCAATTGGTAAGTGTGACGAACAGCAAGGCTATTGGAGTCGCTTGTACAGTATCACCAAATAATGCAAGTACACTAAGAGCGTATATATCTCTACACAAAACAGCAACATTTAAAAGGGTTAACAATATTTAAATAATAAATAATAAAAGCACAAGACAATACTCATTAATTCAACACAGTGACAATAGAGAGTTCAGAAATCACAGGAACTTTAAAACAACATTGTAGGATAGTCTCACATGACTATAGAAAACATCTACACTAATCTGTGTATATTCCTATCTCTAAGAGAAATACTAAGACCTAAATCCTACTTACAGAGCAAACCAAAGTGCTGGTGAGTTGTTGTCAGCTTCAGAACAAAATATAAAATGCACTTCTTTTTCTCTGAGATAGTCCTTAAATTGATAATACACATTACTGCTGAGTTATTTCAGATTACATCATTCTTGTCACTTCTGACTTAGTTCCCACGCTAGCTAACAGAACTGAACATTTAATATTTATTTGTGATATGCAGTCACAGCAATAAAAGATACGTTACATGTGAAACCTAGTAATTATCTCTGTCTTAATTCAAGAGAAAGATTTTCCAGCTGCAGACATCCTGTCTCCTAGCTTGAGATCACACACAGTCATAAAATTCTTTACTTATCAGCTGTCTTCCAGCAGGGTGCACTGTGGTTACATTTCTGAAGCTCAGCACATAACACAGTTTTCTTACTTTTGTGAAACTAGTCTGTGGATCATATTAATATTTACAATGACATAGAATGATTTACAAAATTCTATCTGGCTGGGTTTGCAGCCCCTCCGTTTATCACAGTTATTTATACATCTGTGTTATTAGCTCATTTCTTCCTATCTTGGCTATTAATTGTTAACATTGGCATAATTAAATCTTCTATAAATATTTCCATCTGTGCCTTTTCTTGGTTTCCACATTTCTTTGCTTTATGCAGATTATCTTAAATTTTCCAAAATATATTTAATTCCTCTATAGGATCTTATTTTTCTTGTTGCAGGCTCCTTACATTTGACAATGACCCTTTCTTCTTTCTGCTGCCGAAATCATTGTGGTAAAAGTTTTTGTGTTCTGGAGTTATCAGAAATAGTTGCTTACCTCAAATTCTAAATTCATGGATATTATCCATATACTACCTTATTTTTCCTTTAGCACTTTGCAGCTTCTCCTCTTCTTGTTTTGTGAGATTCCCTTTATTCTGCAATATGTTAACCTTTGTCAGCTCTTCTAAATAACTCCTGTTATTTTCCCTATATCACTTTTTGTCTTATTTCTACTATTTTTAACTTTAGTTTCATTTTATCCCACTCATTTACTATCCCTTCTAAAGAAATTGTTACCTTCCCTAATAATTTTCCAATACTTTCCACTGCCCATTCCTTAAATTACTGTCTAGCAAGTAACGGTACCAGCATCTCATTTTTACTTCATTATGCATCTGATGTATGTTAGTTTTTATTGGTGCATGATCTGAAATAGTTAATGGATGTTTGTCAATGTTTTCAATTAAATGCACACACTCCTGCAATATATAATTTCTGTGTAGCTGAGCCCAGTTCTTGTCCCTTGGAGAATAATATATACATTTTGTCTGAGTTCCAACTGCTGAATTCACATATTTCATATCAAACATTCTCATGTATTCCTTTGGAAATCTACCATCTTTTATTATATTTTCACTTCCTGACCCCCATAGATCCTGGGTCCATATCAGATCATCAAAACAACTCATTATCGAATGCCGTAACGTCAAACTGCAAAACCCAAACCCTAACAATATTGAAATCTCAAAACAGCTAATTTTTTCCCAGGGAAAAATTTGCTGTTCCAAGAAACACACACACACCACAAGCACTCTAAAACGCAGCAATCCACACACACACACACATACATTTAAAAGTTACATCTAACCCTACACTACACTGCACATACACTACTATCTATCCACTTACCTTAACCCAGACCCTAACCCTAAGGTCCATCACTATCGCACACTCACCTCACCCGCGCCCTAATCCTAACTCACTTAACCCGCCCCTAACCCCAAATTCTCACTATCACACACTCACCTCACCCACGCCCTAACCCTAACTACTTAACCTACCCCTAACCCCAAATTCTGTCACAATCGCGCACTTATCTGACCCGCACCCTAACCCTAACTCACCCAACCTGTGCCCTAACCTGAACGTCCGCACAATCACACACTTACCTTAACCCAACCCATAACTTTCCATCACATCGCTGAAAACAGCAAAGCCACAACAACGGCCAACTGAATTCTTTCCCTAGGAAAGAATTCAGTTTTGTGCACCTTCGCTGTTTTCAGCATTAGCGATATTGGGTTTGATATTAGATCATTCGAAATTCTGCTGTTTTGATGATCTAATATAGACCCTAGATCCTCACTGTCATAACTCAGGTTTTAATCCCCACCAATAAATATTATGAAATGCTGAAAGCTGATTACGTCTCTCAAAATTCACTTAAGCTTCATAACAGCTGTTTTTGGTAGAATATAAATACAAGCTAGATAATCATCCTCCCTTGCCAGTAATTTCTTTTTCACTGAGCTGTTTGCCAGTGTACCTTTAAATGTTAATTACATTGGACTTTGTACACTTCACTTTTAAGGCAGTGTTAAGACATCTCCTGATTAATGGTTTGCATCAGCAAATGCAATAACAGACTTTGCAGATTCATGAATGTTTGTAAATTTCACTGAGAGCACATACTAGCAGCCCTTTGATTAATTCCTTGCACCTGCAGACTTGTCTCCCGCTGAAGGCCTTTGCTATTGAAAAAAAATAGCTAATGACTACATATATAAGAAAGGCTTAGCATTTTGCTTGCCTTTCATGATTGTATCTTATTTTTCAAGCAGAATTGCTTTAGAAGCCCTTGTTAACAGATTAAATCAAGGACATTATTGTACATGTCCATTAGGTTTTAGTAGCCTGAATGTAGTCATAAAGACTTAAAAAGAAAAAAATCATGGGCATATCGTGTAGCTGAAACACTTGGTGTTCTTAAGGGGTCATTTGTATATATCACATGGGACTCTGTTACATGAGGTTTTAAGGTATCACACAGTGAAAACTTTAGCTTGGCTGGGTTTTTCTTGCAGTTTTTACAGCTATAACAACAGGGAAAATCATGAGCTTAGCATTATGTTAACTTCAACTTGCTCCTGTCTACTCTTTATTTCTAGTTACAGTGTAAAGCCTGGACACTTGAAAACTAGTAAAAGATACATTTTCAATTTGCTATATTTGACATATAAAATAGTCATTGATAAGACACCCCTCACCTCACATTTAAAATACCCCGACTGCAGACTATACAAGACTATTTTAAAATATAATATGAAATGCAATTTTTATATAAATATTAGTAAGAAGAAAAAGCTACTTCTTTGGTCATTCAGTGTCCTTTTAAACATTAATGGCATAAAGTGGGGCATATGTGTTACAATCCACCCATGAGCTTAACACAATCAATACAATTCCAGTCTTTCTTCAGCCACTTGCAAAGCATATTTCACGTCTATTCCTAAATCTAAATTTACACGAGTGATGCTTTATGGTCTTCCATTTATTTACTAATTTTACAGTGTTGGCTTTCTTCCTGATTCTCGCCATCTCCAAACATTGGTCTCTGATTCAAGTCCAAGATAATCCTGAATCTTCCTGTCTCCTGAAGGTCCCTTGCAATTTTCTGTTACTTTGTTACTGTCAGAATAGTGGGAAGCAGGGTCCCCTTCTGCTTGCTGGTTCACTCTTTTTGACTAAACTTTTTTTTTATTTCGTCCTTAGCAAATTCTGCATCCAAAAATGTATTTGATCCTCCAGTAAAAATATTCTTAAGAAATCTGTTTATAGCAGCTTAAATTTCACACCTGCCTCTCAACATTCAGTGATTGCTGGGGTAAATTTACTTCTCTTTTGTCTAGTGTATAGTGAATAATTATTGTCCACAAACACTTTGTACCCCAATTTTTTAATACTTTTCAATTCTGCCACAGTTTTGTCAGATGCTAGTCTTTTGCTGGTATGATTGCATCTTTCCTAGGCTGCTTTCTAATGGCAAGATTTGGAGCATTCACACAACACACACTCACAGTTAACAAATCATGTTGTAGAACACTAGACCACTTGCTTATTTGAACTTTCATAAAATTAATGCAGTCTGTTCTTTCTAGTTTCTCTGGCATTATAAAAAAATCTCATATTTTTTCTGAATTCTCTACTTCTAACATTTCTATTTTTTGAAAGAACTTTTCTTCAGAAGCCTCATGCTCAGCCAAACTTTTTTTTTAATTTCAACCTCTCATTTTTGCAGTTTTATCAATTAATTTGAATAGCCTTTTAAAGCTTATTCTATTTTTTCCAGCCTTTTGTTGTTTGATTTTATACACACCTGTATACATTTTTTTCAGTTACTCAGTTTTTCTACAAGAAACATCTTTTGTGTGACACAATCTTACATTTATATAAATGAAAATAAATAAATCATAGCAGCACAATCTCAGTTGCAAACATTATACCTTACAAACTGTGCCAACAGAACTGTAGCTGCAAACATTATACATCACTTTTAATATATCCAGTCATTGTCAGTCAGCCATTACATAGCTCATTCAGATCCTGCCTTTTTTTAAACATCTTTCCTCCTCTGCATATAGCGGTCTCACATTTCACATTTTTTCCTATGTAATTTACTCCTACCCTTTTCTAAACATCCCAGTTCCAGTTGTTTTATCTCTGTTAGTATCTTTGTTACTTCTAGTAAAGTTGATTTAGACATTGATTTCCATTTTCTAGCTATTGCTTTTATGGCAGCCATCATAATTAGACTTAGCAAGGCTTTACTTTGTCTTGGCAATTCCAACTCTGTATCATACCTCGACAAAAATAATTTCCTTAGTCACTCCAATTTGCTCACCAGGCATCTCTAACAGAGCAGTCTGCAGGGAATCTTTAAAGTCAGCCATCTCATTAAACTCCCAGCAAATATGTTCCCGGTTTCCTCTTTCTTTCCCATCACATCTCAACAGTTGCTGTCTACCTGAGAAAAGATTCTTTGGATTTGCTTGGGGTATAAAACTATCTATGTATACACTTCCAGGCAAAGATCCTAAATCTTCTAGAGTTTGTTGCATATTTGGGAGACATACATATATGCCCCCATTGTTTCTTTGTGAATTGCCTATCCAATCTCTCTTCCCAATTCTTCCTAACCTCCTCTGATTGATTCTTATAGTTATCATGTAATATTTTATATGCTCTACTAATTATTCCTTTCTTAACAGCAACTTATGTTTTAGATTCTACTAAAAACTCTACCAGTGCTAGTCTTTCATTTAGGACACCCTCCATTTATTTCTCTTTGCCTATACTCTGATATCAGTCCTTGATATGGAAGACAATTTCTAACCTGCAGTCCAAATAAGTTCTTGGCATCTTCCCATTCTATTACCTTTTCCTTTCCCAATGCCTTGGTTTCTTTGCCAGTTTTCTCCAATAGAGTCCTTCCTCCCCTTGCCTATTGTCTATATCCCTAATTGCAGTCACCCCTATCGGCAGAATCTCCTTTCTCCATTCCTGTATTGACTTAGTTCTCAGAATACCTTCTGCTACTTTATAAATATAATATTCTGTTTGATTATTGTTATTCTCCTCAAAGGTTTCCATCCAAAATCCCAGTCTCTCTCTGTTACTTGAACTTCCCACCTGTTTCTTCATCATCTCTTTCCATTTTAAGTTATCGTTTTTTGCTTGTGCTGTGTATAGGAGCCTTAACTGTGTTGCTCTGAAATATCCCTTCAAAATGGGTAATCCCAATCTGCCCTGTTCTATTGGATGAATAAGCTTATCCCACTTCATTCTTACCATCTTCCCCTCCCAGATAAAGTCCTTCAGCTCTTTATTAATTGCTATCCACAACTTCTCCTCTGGTTGATAATAATACGTCTGAACTGTATTTAAGACTAAAGAGACTAAAAACATTTTAACTGGTTGTATCTTACTATCAATATCAATATAACAGAGCTTCCATTTTCTCAATCTTTGTATTATCTTTTATTTGGTCTCTTCCTACATATACTTAGCTGCCACACTGGTATCATTTTAATCCATACTCATGAATACTTAATTTAATCATGTCCCCATAAGTATGGATATTGCTGAACCAATTCATATGTGGGTACATAATTTACTGCTATTGCTTTTGTTTTGGCTTCATTAATTTTGTATCCCGAAAAGGTTTGAAATTGTCTCAATATGTTCCACAGCACTGTAATTTCCCTTTCTGGTTTTGTCAGGTATTAAATAATGTAATCTGCAAATACAGCCAGCTTTTCCTGACTACCATACCAATTATATCCTTGTATTTATGAGTCCTTTATTTTCTTTGCCAATAATGCAAACAACAAAGGGAAGAGACGACACCCCTGCCTAGTTCCTCTGCTCAGAGATTATCAGAGAGGACTCCAGACACACCTCTGTGTACACTTGATTTTTTCCTGTAAATTACTGGAACCCATCTCCTGTTACAAAGCTGAAATTTGAAGTGATTTTACTGAACAGCTGCAAGATTCTTCTCAGCCAATTTTTTTCTCCTTTCCGAGTTGATGTCCTCTTATTTCTTTCAATTTCTTCTTTGCTATTGATATTTGATATTCAGTTAGTGTAATTACTGCAGAGTAACTGAATTTCTGCCAAATCAATTGCTGCAACTGGTATGATTTCACAGTTGTGTTTTTCTCACTGGGAGAGCTCTAAAATACCTGTTGATCTTGAAAGTCATCAAAATAGGCAGTTGCACATATTCTGTTTCTGGTGGTCTAGAATAGTTTAGGACTACACCATATCCTAGTGGAAAACTTGGTTGCACCTCTTAAAGGTTTTAAATATTAAATAATTTATGCAGCAGTAAACCTATTTCATATTTGTGTTAGACAGTTTCCACTTCAGAAAATAAGAATTATAATTTTGGGGGCTTAAACTTATTTGGTCAAATAATTTTTCCATATCCTGGAAATGAAGTAACAAACTTTTGAAATACTCTAGAGTGGGCAGCTGATGGGATTTCATCTTCTGAAACTCCAATTTGGCGTATTTATGAATTTTTCTGTTTCTTACACTCAGGGTATGGGTGTTTCCTGGCTTTATGTATCATGCTTAGGAAACATACCCAACCTGTGTGCTACTCATGATTTTATTTTTGCCAGTTGAGCAGTTCATCTCTTTTCTAACATTTGTCATGTAAAACTTCCCACATGTGATGCCTGAAAAGCAGAAACCTTAAAAGTAATCCCACAACTGCTCTATCTTCAGCGAGGCTCTACTGGCATTGCCCATACTGTTTTGATTAACATGACATGAAGCATTACCGTAAATAGGCGCTCATTAGTAAAGCCAAATGCAGTTAAAGGGTAACACTTGAGGTCTACCTAGTTCTCTCAAGATGGTGGCCATGTAGAGGAGCATAGTACAGGAACATCTAATATGATCTCCAACATCTCTACTGAAAAGGGGTTCTATTGCCCAGTCAGACTTTCTCAATAATGAAATGCAATAAATGCATAATTAAATGTTTTTTGTAATCCTTGGTTAGTGCTAGATCAGTATGAGAAGGTAAAGGAATCAGAATCCAGGCATCAATATTATCCTCCTCCTGCTAGCATTGCTAATGAGTCATGTCCACATGTCATGTGAGTCATGAGTTCTCCTTCAACTGGTGAAGGGTTGAGCTCACACCCATCATTATCTGACAAAAGTTGTATGTGTGGTGTACTCAAGCAGTCCATATAGCTGTACATTTCTAGGTGTCCACATGATTTCTGTCAAAATAAAGCATACCTGAACCCAGCACAGCCCCTCATGTCTGACAGTGCTGTCTGTGCATTTGTACTCAGGACTGAAGAGTCTTCTCCCCAAACCCCAAACCTTCTCTTAGTTGTCTGGGACTCAACATTCCATGAGACTCCACCAGGGATTTCTGCACCTTTTGGGCCTGCAGGGTAAGCCTAGACCTTAGTATCTGGTAGAAACTGGCCTTGAAGGTGTGGAAACATACATTTTGTAATCATATTCTAATACCATTGCTAGGCCTGCACATGTTTCTCAGGACACTTCCTCTGGAAGCTGTTTCCTTACACAATTAAGACTCTTCATCTTACCCCGATTCTCAGCAGTCACATGCTCAATACTGCATATGCTGGTAAAGCTGGAACTGCCTCATCTGGAGCTAGAGATAGGGAGGATCTCCCCTTCCCTTGGTGTCCTGAGAAGGACAGGGACTCAGAAGATTAAGAGGTCTTTGTCTCCAAAATTGAAAATGATAGCGAAACCTTTCTTTCTTTCCTGTAGTACTTTACTACCAGAAAAGACCTTGCTGAAAGACAAGATGACTTTCTTTTAAAGAGATGGTAAGGCTGTATGAAGCCCATTATGGAATGGCCTATGACTCTTCTCTCTTCCCCCCAGAGGTACCTTTATCATTACCTGGTTAGAAAGGATGAGGTTCCTTGGATCATTCCACCATTAAGCATGTCTTCAAATACATTGTTTATGCAACCTAGGAGTACCCAGATTTTGCTTTTAAAAAGCTGAGTCCCTCTAAGTCCCCATGCAGGATGAAATGACTCTTAGAAAGAATCCTAGAGTGAGATTATGTGTGTTCTCTACAGGCCAACACAACTTCCATAAAATGGAACATTTTCCTACCTTATCCTCAGTATAGACTATAAGACTTTGGATGATGTTGGCAAGAGGCTGTTCTTATATGCCACATTGCTGATAAGGTCCCATCAAAATAGGTCTCATCTGTACAGGTTCCAGTCAACTCTTGTGTGCCAGGCACTGGAAAAACTGTCAGACCTCCATAAAGCTGTCTTTATGAAGATTCTGGCAAAGGTCCTCACAGCTATATCTCCAGTGGGTTTTCACATAACCACTGTAACCTTGACTGTGTTGGTGCTATTCCAAAGGTAGCTGTCTCAAGAATATGCCTGCACCAGATTATATAGCCTGGGTTTCCTCTTTTTAGGATGAGCTTAGGCAGACCATAGTGGATACCCTTTCTGAAGTGAAGTTCTCCTTGCCTAGGCTTCATAGGATGTGGTTGAACACCTTCAAAATAGAAAATGGGCTTTATCACTGTGGAAAGTTTGTATGTCCCCCTTTCCCAGGCAATCACAGGTCCCTATAAAGATAAAACTGTAATATATGATGATGATATGAGGATACCTCACACACATCAGGTAGTGTTGCTTCCTCCAACCCTGCCATATAAAATCCTGGACCAAGATCTGCAGTCCTGGTTACTGCACAGGACTGCCACACTGAGGCCATTTTTTTGATGTTGTCCACATTTGGAGGGCTATGCCAAAGGATCATCGGTACTATATGTGATCATGGAAGGCCATTCTTTTAGAACTGGTAGTTCTGACATCCAGGACTTTTCTAGATCTACAATTGGAGATGAGCCTTCTTTTCTCTCTTAAATCAGCTACTTTGTGTGACGTCCTGAATTTCAGGGATACACATGTGCTTTCCGTCAGCTCACCCACTGACATCATGCACCACACTAGAAAGTTTTTCACCATCACTGAGCTTCCTAGTTTATTTCTGTCAGTTGCAATTTGGAGTTTCATCATGAAGGTGAAGTTCCCACACATGATGCCTACTCAAAATCCAGTAGCTCCTTCTGTATTATTTGGGAGAGAAACACAATGAGGTCCACTGCCAGTGAATAAACACAATCCCCCCAAAGATGCAGGAAAGAGAAGCACCTGTCTTATCTTGCTATCTAGAAGATGGAGTTAGTTGAGTGTGTTCAGTGAGGACCAGCAAGAGGGTCTCCTCATGTGCAGCCACTACCCTATACTAAAGCTTTTTAGAAGCAAAAGTGTAGGTCAAAAACTGGTCACACCCTCTTCTAAGGAAGTCCATCTAAGAAATGACCTCATTCTTTAGGTTTCATGTTTTTCCCCTTGACTACTGGGATTTCAAGTTCATACCTGTCTTCTGCTTTAGTGAGTAATGAGGGACTTATGAAAGGAACACACTTAGTAATTGCTTTGGAGGGTGTTAACACTACCCATTCTTTGCCTGAATGGTTTAGAAGGGTCCACTACACCTTCCTGTGCTGGGATCTATTCTATACCTTCAGGCCATTGTCTAAGGTCTGGTGTGACCTGTTTATCATAAGTATGGGAGTACACTCTTAGTAAATCCTACCTAATGCAGTAACTGGCCTAGTGCAGGTCATCTCCATGCCAGTTGTGGGAAGTGTACATCTTTCCACCAATGCTGTGACACTGAGCATACACCTATCACATGACAGATTCCACACAGGCAGACCTAATTGTGCCCTGTCTGGAATTGAGGGGGTGGGGTTCATGATAACCCTCTAATTAATGGAAGTTTTCTTTGAGACGAATAAGGATAATAGAACATCTCCTACAGCTCCTCAGTGGATGACCCATTCCTTTGGAAAAACTCTTATGCTGATAAAGTGCACCATAGAATTGCCTGTGCCTACCATTCCTTTTCTTCAGAAATGTTAGAATGACTATCTGAAAAAAAAAGGAAGAACCTTGGATTATCTGTGGAGTCCATCATCAATACCGTTGCATATGATGCCTTGAAGCACCCAGATACTACTACTTCAGCTAACAAAAAGGCAGATGCTGTCTACAAGCTCCTGGCTAAGTGGCTGATACCCAGTCTAGGCATCCTAAAGTAAATTCTTGCGATCTTTTTGGTCCGGCACAGGTTTCTGAAACCCCAGCATCTGAAGAAGTACTATCGGACCCAAAGTTTCCTATGCTATGACAGGCAAGGAGATTTTTTTTTACCATATTGGGACTGGTGCAGCAGTAGCGTTGCCTCACAGCAAGAGGTTCTTCCGTTCGATTCTCGGCTGGAGCGCCTTCTGTGTGGAGTCTGCATGTCCTCCCCGTGGTCGAGTGGCATTCAAAAGATATGCGTGAATGGGCATGCCTTCATTGAAGGTTGGGCATCGGGCTGTCACCTCGGCACTGTAAAAATCGACTGCCAATCATTAGTGGACCGGAGTTCTGCTGTGGCAACCCCTAACCGGGAAAAGCCAAAAGAAAAACAACAGCAACAACAACAATTGGGACTAAAGCCTAAATTCCGGTTTTCAATTGTGGATCAAATGCTGAAAAGCTTTTGGAACTTAATGAGTCTAGGCTAAATGATCTTGTCATAACTGTAGTTTTTCACAGAGAGCTGCCATATGACTCCTTGAAACTTTGATTATGCTGATACTTTGGTCAGTGCAACAGATTCTGGAATGCTAGCTCAGGATTGCATAACTGAAGGTCCTTTTTAACATCTTTGTTGAATTATCACTTAAGACATAGGCAAACATACATTTATATAAAAGAAAACAAACCATATTAACAAATTCCTAGTTACAAACATTATACATCACATATTTTTTGTAAAACTATCATCAATCCAACATTACATAAATTGCTCAGTTTCTGCCTTCCCTTACATTTCACCCCACCAAAACATTATTCTGCATGTACTGTTTCCAAAATTTCCATTTTTTTCTATGCAATTTGCTCCTAACCTTTTATAAAGATCTCACTTCCAGTTCTTTTATCTGTTACAATGTTCAATATTTCAAATACAGTTAGTCTGACTTTGATTTCCATTTTCTAGTAATTGCTTTTCTGACAGCCATCAGAATTGAACTTAGCAAGGCCTTACTACATTTGGGAAAGTCAACTAAATAAAAAAAAAATCCTTAGCTGCATCCATTTGCTTTTCCAATATTTCTGACAGAGTACTCTGTAGGGTATTCTTCAAGTCTGTCATCTCATTATACTCCCAAAACAGATGTTCCCAGTTACCATTGCCATCTACCTGAGGAAGAATTCCTTGGAGTTTGCTTGGGGTATAAAAATACCTGTGCAAACACTTCCAAATAAAGACCATAAACCTTCTAGACTGTGTTGCTTACTTGGGAGCCATAAATATGTCCTCCCATTGTTTTCTTGTGAATTGCTTACCCAATCTCTCATCTCAATCTTTTCTAACCTCCTCTGATTGATTCCTATAATTACCATGCATTATTTTATAAACTGTACTAATTATACCTTTTTTAACAGCATTTTCTGTTGTGGATTCAGCTAAAACCTCTACCTGAGCAGGTCTTTCACTTAGGATTCCCCTATCCATTTCTTTTTGCCTATACTCTGATATTACTCCTGATAGGGAAGGCTGTTTCTAGCCTGCAGTCCAAATGGTTTCTTGGCATCTTTCCATGCTACCTTTTCCTCTTTAGTTATTTGCTCCCAATACCTCGATTTCTTTACCAGTTTTCTCTAATAAATTCCAGACTCCTCTTGACAATTCTCTCTACCTGTAATTGCAGTCATCCTTATTGGCAAAAAATTCTCCTTTCTCCATTCACACATTGGCTTAGTTCTTATAATTATTTCTGCTACATTATGAGCATAATATTCTGTATGGGTGTTATTCTCGTTAAAGATTTGCATACAAAATCCTACTTTCTCCTTATTTATTCAATTCCCCTCTGTGTCATCATCATTGCTTTCTATTTTGAAGTCTGTCTTTCTGCTTGTGTTATGTATATGAGCCTTAACTCTGTACCTCTAAAAATATCCCTTCAAATCAGGTAACTCTAAACCACCTTTTCCATTCGAAGGAACATCTTATTCCATTTGACTCTTGCCATCTTTCCCTCCCAGATAAAATCCTTTAACTCTTTATTAATTACTGTCTACAATTTCTCCTCTGGTAGATAAAAATATGCCTGACCTGTATACAAAACTAAAGGGACTAAAAACATTTTCACTGTGTGTATCTTCCTATCCATAATCATACGTAAGAGCTTAAAATTTCTCATTTTTGTATTATCTTGTTTTTAGTCTCTTCCCATATATCCTTAGCTGCCAGAGCAATCATTTTTAATTCATACACCTAAATACTTAACTTTATTGTGTTCCCATAAATATGGGTATTGCTGGACATATTCACATGTGGGTTCATAGCC
Source organism: Protopterus annectens (assembly GCF_019279795.1). Classification (NCBI taxonomy): domain Eukaryota; kingdom Metazoa; phylum Chordata; order Ceratodontiformes; family Protopteridae; genus Protopterus; species Protopterus annectens. The sequence goes on from NC_056725.1 coordinate 1,391,364,993, forward strand.
TTTGTTTTATCTTCATTAATTTTATATTCCAATAAGACTTTAAACTATCTCACAATGTTCTGTAACAGTGAGATGTCCTTTTCTGTTTTTATAAGGTACAAATTAAGATTGTCTACAAATAAAAAGCCAACTTTTCCTCATTTATATATTTTAATTTCTGATTCCCCATTTTCTTTGACAGTGGTTCTAAATATAAAGCAAATAAAAAAGGGGAAAGGATACCACCACCTGTTTTTTTCTGTTGAGACACAACTTATCAGAGAGGAACCCTTACACTTTAATTTTTGCCGCCAATCTCTCATATATCCTCCTAATTAACCTTATTATTGTATCAGGGAATGCAAGTGCATCCATTGCCCTACTCATATAATGCCAGCTTACTTTGTCAAATGTTTTCTCTGCATCAATACTCACCAACAAATGCAGCATTTCTTTTTACACTCTGCTTCCCACTGGATTGTCATTGTTCCATTAATGTTGTTTAATGTTTCTCTCCTGTTTACAAAATCACATTGGTCCATATCTATCAGTTTTGGCAACACTGTTTTTCATTATTTTAGTTATTATAGGCATAAACACTTTATAATTATGGTTTAAAATTAAAATGGGCCTATATGAAGCTGGATCTTATATGGGTCTTCGCTGTCTTTAGTTATTACAGCCAGCACAGCTTTTTTCCAGGATGTTAGTGCTTTCTCCCCTTTTAAAATACTATCAAACAAAACCTTCCAGATCTTTACCACTTTCTTCTCATCTAGTTTCCAAAATTCCACAAGAATACCATCTCTTCCTAGAGACTTTCCTGCAGATTAATTCTACATCACTGTTTTTTATCTCATCCCCTCCTACCTTAACTATTAATTGTTGAGCGTCATCTACCTCTAATCTTGGCATACTCAAGTCTTCCATAAATATTTCCATTTTGCTGTTTCTTAATTTCCACATTTTCTCTGCTTTATACAAATTTTCATAAAATTTCTGAAACATTTCTAATACCTCCACAAGATCTACTTTCTATTGCCCAAGTCATTGTGCTAAAGGTTTTTGTGCTCTAGAGTTATTATCAAAAAACAATCGCTTATCAGCAGTATTTCTAAACGCATGCATATTGTCCAGATATTCAATTATTTTCTCATTATCACTCTGCAGTTGTACCTCTTCTTGTTCTGTGATATTCCCATATTCTGCAATAATTTAACCATTGTCAGCCATCTAAATAATTCCTGTTACTTCATATTCATCTTTCTTTTTCCTGTTATTTCTACCCGGTTTTAAAACTCCAGTTTCATTTTATCCCGTTCACTAGCTATAACATCTGAAAAAAATTCTGTCTTCCCTAATAATTCTCAAATAATTTCCACTACCCCATTCTTTAAATTTATCTCTTTTTAACAGGTAGGTGGGGAAGTGCCAGTTTCAGGTTTTTACTTCATTACTTTGCATTTTTATCTTAATTGTTATTGGCACATGATCTGAAATAGTTATTGGATGTGAGTCGAAGCTTTCAGTTAAATGCACATGTTCCTGTGAAATATAATTTTTGTTTAGTCTAGCCAAGTTGTTGTACCTTGAGGAATAATATATACATTCTCTCCAAGTTCCTGCTATTGAATTCACATCTTCCATACCAAATATTTTCATGAATTTCTTCAGAAATCTATCTTCTTTTGTTACATTCGCATTCTAAGTCCCAGATACATCCTCAATGTTGCAAATCAAATTCCAGTCCCCACCTATAAGTAATATTCCTTACTGAAAGCTATTTCTCCCAAAATGTTCTTAAGCTCCATGATTTGGGTTGGGAGGGTGGCCTAATGGTTAAGGTGTTTGCCTTATAAACACAAGGTGCAGGGTTTGAGTCTCACAAAGGATAATTGGCTAGGCTTAAAATGGCTCACAAAGGCAGTTAGCTTAGTACTAATCTATGAACCTATGATAGCAGTTTTAGGAGGAATATAAATACATGCCAGCGTAATCCCCCCTCCCTTGCCAGTAGCCCTTTACTACCACAAATCTAGCATTATTATCCTTTTTTCCTCTTCTATCACTATTGAAGTTCCTCTAGCAATTAGTAGAAGTCCTCCCCATTTCCTTTTTCTCTGATATTCTGCTGAATATCCCTCCTGAAATACTTCCTTTATGAAATGCACATGCTTATTTATTTTCAAGTGTGTCTCCTATAGCATTGCTATTTGCTCTCTGACATTTTTTAATATAATTCAGTATTATTTCTTTTTTGTCTATACCTGTGATGCCATTCATATTCCAAAATATTAGTGTAGCCATTATGATAAGTTATTATTCTTAACTATTATATAGGACAGCTTTTTAAAATGTCTATTTCTAGCGTTTGTATTACATGCACCCATAAATGATTGTCAGATTGATCTTTTATACAGTTGTTTCTTGTCATCTAGATTTGAACCAAACACTCCTGAAAGTTGCTATTTGCACTCTGCATTTCTTATTATAATTCAGTACTCTTTCCTTTTTGTTATACTTGTGAGGCCATCCACATTCCAAAAAATAATATGGATACAGTAGCCATTTTGATAAGAAGTTATCATTCCCACCTAGTATAAAGCATAACTAAGGGTCTTGTACCTTATATAAAGGATCTCAGGCAGTCCATTCAAAATGTCTCCTTCTGAAAGATGGTCTTCCTAGACCAATTCTTACAAGACCTGGCTGATAACCTCCAGAAGAGGAAGCAAACACCTTCCACTGTGTAGGGTGTCATTATAGGTTTATGGGTTTATTGGTACTTTCTAGACTAGTGAAATATAAGGATCTTAAGAAATCTAGCCTTTTATTCTCATTGTAGTTTTTAGTCCTTATATTGTGCATACAAATAACCCATAGGTGGTCCACATAAAGATGTGTTGGTACATATACTTGTTTCCCCTATCCATGAGGGACAGGGGTGCTAAACCATGGGTGAATTTGGGTTAACCATCAATTAGTCCAAATTACATTTGAATAGAGTAGGAAAAGTACTTTACTTTCCATGGAGTGGAAGATTGATCCACAGAAATGATAGCCTTTGTAATACAAATCTGTCCCTCCAACATTATCTATTTATTTTGCAAAAACATTGAGATCCTTTTAGTGAGTGTTTATGATACCGGTGGATTTGTGAATGTGTAATAGGTCTGACAGAATATGGTGTGTTAAATGTCTATATATAAGGAAGAGACCACCTCTTAGTAGCATCTATGACACAGAGAAGGCAGCCGAGGCTTTGAGATAGTTGCAGAGTTTGTATGATTTAGGCCCTTGATTGAGGAAAAATTTGGTCATTTCAGTTATGACAAATGGTTGGTCAGATACATAACAAAAAGGAAATTATATTGAATGATTGGTCTGAGTGTGGAGTACAGTGGAACAATTACATCCTTGCATCTGGATGCAATACCTTTAAATATAAACTGTGCAATGATAACTGGCTTCCTTACAACAGCAGATACATGATGATTAAAGGGCATTCCATTGTCAACATAGGTTCCCAGATCCTTAACTATGAGATCGATTTTCAGGGATATGTAGTCAATGTGATATTTATAAGGGGAGTCCTACTTACCAAAGGATATGATTATACAATTCTTGGCATTTGGTTTTAGTCCATGGTTTTGACACCAGCTATTTATTTGGGGCAGGCCATCTCAATGGATCTTGGTATCCTCAGGGGAGTTTATGATGGCACCAAGTTTACAATCATCTGCAAATTTGATCAGCCACAAACTCTTAATATTAGCTTTGATCTCTGAGTAGTAAATACCAAAGTGAAGTGGCCCAAGGACAGAACCCTAACGGCAAACTGCTTATGACAAGTATTTTGGATTAGGTAGAGCTGCCCACCTTAACTTCCTGGATTCTGTTTGTGAGTCAATTTGTTATCCATAGGGATTGATATTTAGCTTTTTTCTTCTAGACTAGGTCAACCCCTTAAGTAGAAGCCCTTCATATATTGAAGAAGGACAGCAAGCAGATGGTCATCCTGTCTCCCATTATGCTGCTCATGTCACCTATGAAGCCTACCCTTCTGGCCCAGCAGCAGCAGCAGTCCAGACTATTGTTTAGGGTTAATTATTCTGTTTTTTATTTCCCTTTATGAAAGGCCTTCAGGAAAGTCCATTGTGTTTGAAACAGTCTTGGTTAGCCATGTGTTATAGCCTTTAGGCTCTCCACAAGAAAAGACATTGTCAAAACACCAGTCTGTCTCCAAACAACTACTGGGAAATGCACAGACTTATTCCATAAGAGGAATATCGAGTTTGCCTCCTTCCAAACAAGGACATGGGTTCTATTCCCCCTTATGGGTAAGAAGGGTTTAAAAAATGTGTGCCCCATCCTTGACCTCATCAACTTTAATTAGCACATCTGTTGTTTCATGTTCTTGGTAGTGGCTTTTCAGGAGTCATGTCAATGCTACACAGGGCTCCACTTTTGGAATATTATTGTCTTGAATCTGCACCAAATGTTTCTTTAATTTACTCCATATGGGCTTCACCTTCATTACTGTTTGCTATGGGCTTCACCTTCATTACTGTTTTCTACCATTTGGTCTGTTTTCTGTAACACTGGCATTTACTATTCTGCTAACCATGGTGTTGGTGGTCTTCCTAGAAAAGCAACTTCATGCCTTCTGTGTAGAATGTTGTCCCTTTGTGGCTCATTCTAGAGAGTCCCTGTTAGAATCCCTGGCATAGTTGAGTCCCTGGTTATAGATTCTAGTGAGTTTCATAAACTGGGAGCAGCTGCCTGTGATCTCAAGGAGGTGGACACTTCTTAGATTCCTTCACTTCTGCCAATGGAGAGGGGCCCATGAGTTCCTTGCTTTGGTTACATGGATAAAAATATAGTAAAAAGTCCAGGCTTGGAACCTCCTATTCCTTCTAGATGTAATGGAAGCTGTAATTTACATGGTGCTTTTTGCATACTTGAAGTGAGTGTTGCAATGAACTATTAGTTTTCTGTGACTGCAGTCTCCATGCACTTATGGGTCTACTTTTGATGTCTAACTCCAACCACACAGCCCATTAGTGGTGGACAGTTATCAACAGCCTCAGTATGGGTTTTCCTTTTATGCAGCCAAACTTATAGATCCTGATGAGGGACATTTTACTGGTTGAGTGAGACATCTGCTTTGTCACTTCCATGGTCCAGGTGGAGTGATGGTTTCAGAGAGGGGCTCCACATAAACCATCTGAAGCTGCACACAGTCTTGGGGTCATGGAAGCCTTGGAGAATAAGCTGATTTTTGTGATTTTATCTGTCAATCAAGCTGTTAGACTGTACATGGACTAGCAGGGGGGCTTGTACTTGTACTTGTATTTCATCTATAGAAAAGTGATAGAAATCTTCTAGCTCATCATGGACATGAACATTTCACTCTAAGTCTCATCCAAAGAGAGAGAGGAACATGCTGGTGAACTATAAACTGCTGTTTCAGTCATTTTCATGAGCAGAGGATTCTGGAGTCCAGCTTAGTGAATGTCTTTAGGGAGGAGGACATCCAACGAGTCATGTTCATTGCTTGGGAGAATGTGGTTCTTCCACATTTTGCTGTATACATGAGGGCAAAGGGGAAGTAGCAGTAGACATATTCTTTCTTCTGTGGCAGGTGGTTTCCCATAATTATCTCTGTCTTCACACCGCCTCATAAATTTCAGAAAAGAAATACCAAAAGTCATTCTTATCCCTACTGATGGATAAGAAGTTTGTGGTTTCATACTCTTGGGGCCCCTGTGGTACTTGAACACAGCTGAATGCAAGCCAAGAAAGCTTCCTTTGGTTGGGGTGATAAGCAGCTCTACCTAACTGCTTGACTCCTAATCAGGTGTCTAAGTCTGCCAGACCTTGGGCTAGGAATTCAAATGTGACTGGTGCTGGATAGGAAGACTTCTAGCAGATGTACTCTGCTAAGAGTAAGAAGCTTTCTCTATGAGCTGAGAGTTATCCTATGCCATCTCAGTCAGTCATCATGCAGGTGCTTCTGAATTATCTCAGACACATGTTTGCTTTTGTAAAACAACTCTGACCACAAACCACTGAGTATTGTGAAAAAGACAGCCAGGAAAATCATGTTTGCGTTTGGTTTCAGTTATTCCATGGTCAGATGTTATTACCCATCATCTCCTTGAGGAGGAAGGACTGTGGTCTAGAACCAGGTGGTTATATAGTTTAAGGGATTCTGCATCACCATCCTCCCTTGAAGAAACATTTGCCTCTATGAGACTTGAATATCATGACTGACAAACTTGTCCATCTACTATTCAAGCTTGGTGTCTCAGCAAATTTGTGAGTCATGTCTTGTAAGACCTTTTTCTCTGAGGATTGTCATTTTGGTGTAGAATCTCTAAATGTTAGGTTCAGATATGATCTGTAGAGAAATGCATCTGATATTTTTCAAGTATCTCTTAATACTAACCCATATTTCCTCTCAAAACTGGTATTAGCATTGCAATTAAACCAGTATGCCCCTATTCCCTTCACCTGGATAAACACCAAGGGAGAAAGGGACTTTCATGCACTGGATGTACACCAACAGATCAGGTCCTACCCAAAACAAGTTCATGATGTTAATAAGATGGAGAAGCTGATTCATTCCATTAATCTATGAATTAAAAACATGATAGTTTTTAAACAGTTTCCAAACTTCATGTGGCAAACAACTCATTTGAAAATGTTGCAAGGAAATACATTGCAATTAATGTGGCTGCTTCCATTACTTGCTTTAGTAATGCCTCCTTGAAGATGTTTATGCCATTACTATTTAGTTATTGTTTTGTGGTATCACAAAGCATTACTGCTTGGGTTTTGACCTCAAGAGTTAGGCCTCATCCGTGCTTTAGGATGTGAGCCTCTCAGTTTTGCCTTCTAGGCATTTTCTACAGCCTATTTCATAATTAGAGTCCCCAAAGTTTATCATAACAAGTATGTACTGATCCGCTCTGAAATTGTCAGTTATTTTTTTAGGGAATCTGTCTTTGTTGCTTCATAATGTCCTCCTTCTGTCGCCTTGTTCCTGGATTACCACTCCATCCAACAGCTGTTGTTTTAATTCCCTGCAATTCAAGCAATAATATGTTTATACATACTTATATCAGCATAGATGACAAACCTTCAGTGTTTTTTTTCCTTTTTGATTTGCAGAAAATGTGTTCTCTCGATGGTTGCACCAAACTGGTTGGCTAAGGAGCTGGATGCGCTACCCTAGTGCAGCTGGTGATGTCACATGAGCTAGCAGAGGACTGGCTGGCACATTCTTCTGAATGAAAATTGGTGGATTCAGAGAGAAAGAAAGGCTATCCCAAATGTAGAGCCACTAAGGATAGTCCCTTTACAGATTAGCTGATTTAAGTACCTGCTTCATCCTTCTCCAGAAAGAGCATTGCTGAGCATATAGATGTCTCTGCGTAGTTCTTGAAGTAGACCTATATTCTAGTCCTCAAAGGAGCTGTACAGCTTGTTCTTTCACTGGAAGAAGAGAAAGGATTACTCCCTACTTAACTCACTTCCCCCTACAGTACAATATATACAATCATCCTGTTTTTACCTACAGCATGAGATGTGTAAGTAAAGTCTGTCTCAATCTCTCTCTCTCTCTCTCTGTGTCACACCTGCAACCCTCTGCAAGTGCTGTTAACTGTAAATGCAAGTACTTCCCTAGGGAGAGTGCATAGAAATGCACAGACAAGGTCTGATTTCTAGGACTGTGAATCTTTAACTGCACTTAAGAACATTACAGCAACCATTAAAAAGTGAGAGTAAGAAGCAAATGCACTTTGTCATTACCTATGTATTTATGTAGTTAGTTGATTCCCCAACACCCACACAAAGGCAAGATGCACACAGCTGCAGCTATTATCAGCACTGCTGTCTAGGCGAATATTCATTGTGATACTCTGCAGCAGCAAAAATCCATTATTTACAAATGATTTTACTTTATTTTAATAGACAGTTTCCACCCATCACTTGAACATACCAGTGGTGAGCCTGTTTCCAGCCTTTCTGAATGGAGTAGCACAGATGCCTGTTGTCAGGTTGTGGACTGACTAAACAGATTGTAAGGCATCTATGTTAATCACAATGAGCCTAACTGGAATAAGTCATTAGACTTCATCTCTCTCTCTCAGATGCATGGAGGCTTGTAACCATTTACTGGTTGACAGTATTTTACCTTCTACTGTATCATGACAGCGTTAATATTTGGTTCGGAAAACTCTGCTCTAACTCTCTTCTCTCCTCATTTGAGGACAGGCAAAATTACATTGTCTTTTCACTCCCACCTTCCCAGGTTAGCTTCTTCTACAACTAGATCGCTATTGAGTTACATTTTGTCTGGGGCACAGTCAGGGTTTCATTACTGTGTACTATAGAATTAGCTGAACGTTTATATACTTGAGGTATCCGTGCTCAGTTCTCTACTTCAACTGTTTTTCCATGGAAGATATGCAGGAGGAAGATTGCCAGTTAGTGCACTAACGATGCATGAATTTCCCTCCATGCATCTCATAGAGAGAAGAATGAGACCACCATGTAAATTATGGGCCTAAGAAAAAAGTGTCTAAAAGAAGGTGATGTTGATACATTTTGTTTGTCCACGTAGAGGGAAAGAGGATGTAATACATCTAGAAAGATCTGCATTAACAGCAGAAATTATTACACAGTAGTTATTGTCATGTAAATTCCTATAAGGAGTATAATCGCTCAAAAAATAGTGAGCAAATCCAGAAGAAAATCATAAGCCTAGGATGAAGGAGGCACAGTATTAGCTGAGGAATATAAGGAGAGAAAATGATGAATGCCTATTTGGCATTTATAAAATAAATGTAAATGGAACAACAAACTAGGAGTGGGGGTGATAGAGCCTAGACTATGGAAGTTCTTATTCAGATGTTTGTGGGAATCAAAGAAAACAGTAGAAAATGTAAGAACTGAGAATATTTACAGTGCAGTAAATTGATCAGTGCCATGCAAGAAAGTATTTATTACTGCAATAGAAGCTTAATGCTACTTCGAAGTAGGCAGAACAACGTGGCCAAAACCTCTCACTAGAGGATTTTATCATTACAAAGAACTTCATTCTCTTCATTACATCATTTCCCTTGGGTCTATATCAGTCCGTCGAAACGGTTGATGATCGAACACCAGATGTTCGAACTGTGAAGTTTGAACACTGATTATCGCGAAGCTGCGGAACACTGAATTCTTTCCAAGGGAAAGAATTTGGTAGGCCGTTTCTGTGGCTTTGTGATTATCAGGACTGTTGTGGGAAGTTATGGGTCGGGTTCAGGTAAGTGTGCGATTGTGTGGACGTTAGGGTTAGGGCATGGGTTAGGTGAGTTAGGGTTAGGGTGCTGGTGAGGTGGGTGTGCGATAGTGACAGACTTTAGGGTTAGGGAGCGGGTCAGGTGAATGTGCGATAGTGACGGACCTTAGGGTTAGGGTTTGGGTTAAGGTAAGTGGATAGATAGTAGTGTATGTACAGCTTAGTGTAGGGTTAAATGTAGGATGTTAAGTGTTTGTGTGGGGATTGCTGTTTTTTTGGTGTGCTTGTGTTGTGTGTGTGTTTCTTGGAACAGTGATTTTTTTCCCTGGGAAAAAAATCCCTATTGTAAGACTTTGATGTTTTTGTACTTTGTGGTTAGAAGTTCGAACATATGGTGTTTGAACTTCAGCCGTTTTGGTGAACTGATAGAGACCCATTTCCCTCTATTATAACAAAAGGTCACTACTTCCACTATGACTTGTCAAGTTACAATGTGGTGGGGAAAAACTCACTGAGCACAGCTGGCCAAGAAATCAACCCAACTGAAAACTAAATGTAAGTGTTTTTGCAGGTTGGGTATATGTATATGTCTAGACCAACTCCACAGTCACACAAATTTGAAGAAGGGAAAACTCTCCCAAAAGATGGGAATCACTACCAGTGCACACTTAGCAACGATTCCTAGAAAAAATAGTGACCGGGGAGTTCATCTTCACCAAATTGTGCTCAGCTGTCAGCTTTCCTCTGTTTAACTTGGTTGTACATTTTTGGGTCACATCAGAAAATGGAGGAAGGACATGGATTCTGAAAGCAGTAAAAAAAAAAAGGCAGTGCTGGCATAATGTCAGTTTAAGATGCATTTTTGATATGTTTAATCCATTTTTAATATGTTTTGGAAGAAGGATTTGCATTGTAAATCTGGAAATCTGGGCCCATTTATTCATGAACAGTACTTAGTACTGACATGTTCTGCTCAGTATGCTTGTAGGGGATACCATGAATCACAGACATAAATTGCTGTAGTCCCATTCCTGGAGTTTTGAAGGGTGCATAGGAGCACCTGGTACACATTAGCATAGGCCCTGTGTTGGAGAATGGCAGGTACTGCTATGTAGTCTGATTGCATCACTGATTGAGAAAACTGATAATGTACAGCCTTATCAAGTAGCTAAAGTAGATAGATGCCTCACTCATCTATACTGATGGAAGGAATGACTGATTTGTGAATAAATTACAGTGTGCAGGCAGTGCTGGGGTCATTACCATATTATGATACAGAGGGGATCTGATGTTGGGCAGGTCCCACTGGCAGAAGCTCTTTAGTAGCACACTGTTGGCACAGATCAGTGTGTCTGTTGTAGTAGATTTGTCTACATCATACAAGACTCCTAATAAGGAATTTCATTCCAAACAAAATTGTTGATTTTTTTCTTTCATTTGACAGTATGTTGCTTACTGCTACATGCTGATATAAGTGCCAAACCAGGGATGATTTTCCTGTTCCCCATCCAATTGTCCAAGTTACACTTAAATTGGGTTAGGGAATCACTATGCCTTTCAGTGCAGCATCATTTTTCATTCTGTCATTGGTGTACTACAGGTTATACTGTCAGGACCATTGAGGTCTGCAATGGAACTGCAATGGTGAATGGTGCATGACTGGGGGCTGCCTTTATCATAAGAGGTAGGTGATTTGTATGCAGTGGAGCAAAATCATGGAAGACCCCTTGAATGATCTTGTTCCATTGCTTTGCAGTGGGTTTATGAATCTGAAAGTGCTTTGTACACCATTCTGTATTATACAATGTCCCATGCAGTAGTGTAGAGCTTTTTCTTTTCTAATCTCTCCGTAAGACTATTATTTTCCAGACTGATATAGCATAATGAATATAGAAAATGGGTGATGCACCTTCCAAGTATGTGCTGCAGGGTGTGAATATATTCTCACAAACAGGTGGTTGGCTGTGCAATTCTTTTATCAGCATATAATGTTGTATTACTTGCCAACTACTGTGAAAGAAAAGGAAGTAGCCTGTAAGACTAAAATGAGGAAGTTAGTTCCTTACCTGGAGGATCACCTAGACATAAGAATCTGAAAGCATGGAGTACATCAGCCCAATTGGGGCTATTTGGTTGAGTAAACCTATTGAGAATTTCACTCAGAATTGTTTGAAGACAAACTACTTATTGCAGGAGCTATGTAGGCTTTAAAGTGCATAATTAAAAATGTACATGTTTGTAACTGGGAGGCAAAGGACAGTATTTGTTTTGTTTACTGGAAATATAGGAGACAAAAAAGATGTATTTTTGTTGAATTGTTGGATATATATAATAATCCATTTTTAATATGTCGCAATGCATCTGGTATTCTTTAGCCTTTAGACTAGTGGAGAATGTGGGCAGCTGGCCAAGGATTTGCCATTTACTGTTTCTTGTTGTGAAGACTGGTAGAGAAGGGTGAAGGCTGTCAGCCTAGCCAGATAGAATTTTATAGATAATTATATCATTTGTAAATATAAATGTAAAATACAGGCTTGTTTCTTAAATGAAAGAAAACACTGTAAAATGTGAACTTCAAGATTGTAGCAACATTGCCATCTGCTGTAAGGAAAACTAAGTCAAGCATTTCAAATGTTCTTTGAAATTAAAATTATGTTTTGTATGTCCTTTGAAATTAGAATTTGGAGTTGATGTGTCTGGAGTAAGCATCCTGCCTATAGTTTTAAGGCTAACGTTAATGACCAGAATGTACATGTGAAAGTTCCTTTATTGCTGTAAGTGTAAAAGAATGTAAATGTAGTTAATGTGTAGCCTGGGAACCATAGGAAGTGTGAAAAAGATAATGTAATGTTTATCAGAACTAGAGTTTCAATTTAAACAGTGAGAACCAGAGATTGTTAAGCGCTTTGATCTTCAACTCAGCACTGCCTTGCTCTATGTAAGTAAGTTATCTTAGAAGTATGTTTTCTTGTAGAAATAGCTAGGACTATAAAGATTAGACTAAGTGTTTTTCTGTTATGTCAGAACTGTACTACAGATTTATTTTAAGTTTCTGTGTGATCTCTGAACTCTTGAATAGCACTGTGGTGTAGTAGTATTGTCTTGTGTTTTAATTATTTATTATTAAATATTTTAAAACCTTTTACCTGTGGCTGGTTTGTGTAGAGACAAGTTAAGCTCTAGAGTACATTGCATATTTATAGAGTTTAATGTACAAGGCCACTCTAATAAGCCTTAGACTGTTTAGTCACACTTACCAATTTGATAATAATATTGCACAGTAATAATTGACACCCTTTTAAGGGCCTTTGGGTAGCTGATAATTATTAGCTGGTGGTAGCAGCAATTACTACTGTATAGTCTGGGTAAAGGGGCACAGCTGGAGAATCTGTGTCGGCCTTTCCCAGGAGTGTCTGTGAAGTTGTATAAATACTTATCTCTAAGAGTGTGTGTCAGCTATGTAGGTAGGGACATGAAGCACTGGTTGGACAGAGAGGGTACTGGAGGATTTAGCTTTCCAGCTAGGCTGAGATCTGGACCCTATAACTGTGCCAGTGGGGAGTCTTACTGGGGACCTGGGGAGCAATGGAGCAACCAGCCCCAGACTGTGTGTGCACTTAAGGGAAATTGTACTTTACTGTGTGTATTTGTTATCCTTTCCTCTTTTATGAGATGCCCTCTCTGGTGTTAGTGGTGAGGACTGAGGCTCCTTGATTGCTGGGCCAGGGTACGGGCATCACACTTGTAATACCTTTGCTGTGAAGTGCAGAAAACATATTGGTCTATCAAATCCATGTAAAACTGTTATTGTAGGCTCCCTGAAGCTTTTCTGCTGGATTGGTGGGTTTACTGCATAACGCCTCTTCCCACTATTACTATTATTCCTTATAACACAACTACAGAAGAGTTGCTGAAACTGCTTACAGAATCAGAATTGGAAACTGATCTGATGCTAGGGTTGCTACATCAATAATTGTGCTGGCTAATGTAGCTGACAACCACAAGACTGTGCCTGCTTTTGAGAAATTAACCACATCAGCTTTTGAGAGCTATACCACCATATAGATCTGAAAACAGACAAATTGACTGAAAAGTCTATCATCCTGACTGACAGAGAGTCACTGAAAATTTATATGGATATGGAGGAAATGGATTACATGTGCTCTGGCAAACTGAAAAAAAGAACTTTTGGCTAGGGTTGGGAATTATCTCTTAAGTACAAGCAACAACATTTAGAAAAAAGTAAATGGTGCCAAAAGCAGCGCAACGACCATGAAACAAGAAGCTGCTAGTGTTGCCAATAACTAGTCCCAAAAAAACACGATTTAGAAGGTTTTATTAAAAAAACACAGAATAATCAATAAAGGATAAGCGCTTTCGTCACAATGACTTCATCAGAACAAATAACTGTTGTAAGGGTTCTCATTTTATACAGTTAATAAATCATATGACCCAAGCAATTAAATTTTAAAAAAACAGTCATAAGCATTTCATGTGGAGAACTTTAGATTGTAAAAAGCTGTGAAAATATAAACCTATATAATACAAAAATACAAATTGATGTTCTAACTACTTTAAAATTTATACAGTTGAATAATGTAAAACTAAGAAAAAACTGAGGGGTTTTAGTATCATAATTTACAAGCCCTAAACCTTAATTCTGGTTTGATGCTGATAGCATCATTTAACCCTGGGTATTCAGCAGCATTTAACCTTAGTTGCCATTTAGTTTCAGCCCTCATTAATTTGTTTTTCCAATCCCCCCCTCTGAAATCTACCTGTACAACTTCCAGTATACCAAACTTAAAACTATGAAGTGGGTTCTCTTGGATGTGTTTAAATAGGGAGTTCATTTCGTCCTTCCTATTAATACTGTAGCAGTGTTCGTATATCCTATGATTTAATTTTCTTTCAGTCTTGCCAATGTAATAGCAAGAACAGGAATTACAACTAGCAAGATAGACAACACCTGAAGTGACACATGAACCAGCTACAAAATTGACATCAATTAATAAAAATATAATTAATAAAACCTTCTAAATCGTGTTTTTTGGGGACTAGTTATTGGCAACGCTAGCAGCTTGTTTCACAAGCAACAACATGTTATTACTCAACTTTTAATGCTAGGAAACTGCTAAGAAGAGTTGCTTGATTTAAAATATATTTAAAGCTTTGGCTAGAACCTGATAACAGCTCCAAATTGAAAATGCTAGCAATGCTACTTCTAAACAGTTGTAAATAAGTTTTGTCTAGTAATAAAAGAAAACTTGCATTGCAGAGTTGATTCAAGAACTGTGATAAGCTAGCACATTTAGTAAAAGCTTATAAATGAATGACACACTGTTTAAATCTGGATTGTTTGCTTTCTAATAAGAAATGTGCTACATTCTGTGAATAAAGGGTTTATTTGTTTCAAATGTGGGAGAATACACATGGCTATATTTTGTGTTACTAACAATGAGGAGAATGCTACTATAGTAGAAATGTGAACATTGAAATGCATGCTTTAAATGAAGTTGTTTCTATGGAGTTTGATAAAGCTTTAATAATTTCATCAGCACTGTGTTATAACTCAGCTAATAAAAGTATAGTATTTCTAGAAGGCAGAGAGGTGTGAGCTCTGACAGATTAATGAAGCATGATTGCCCTTGTCAAGGGTTCCCTGGTATTCATAGGGTCATATGTGTATACTAAGCTAATGACCACTAGGGCCTGTTTAAGCCTAGCCGTGCATCTTAAATCTCTAAGTCCTGGTACCATTGATAAGTGAAAGTGCTTGGAAGGTTAAATGTTTACAAACAGGGCCCTGGTAGATGAACCATTTAAATGCTACCTGTGTCCATTAGAGATATAAGTGCCAAACCAGGGATGAATTTCCTGTTCCACATCCAATTGTCCAAGTTACACTTAAATTAGGTTAGGGAGGAGCTCTGCTTCACATGGATGGAGAGACTGTTCCAGCGAAGGGGGTAGTCTCTGGGATACATACTCGTTTCTCCAGCAGGTCCTATTTATATTGTAGGCAACATTTAAGTCTTTAGAATGGGTAATTATGGAGCTGTTTTGCAGATATGCAGGAGGTCCATCAGGTTGAGGTCTGAGAATGCCTTGTATTCCAGACATAGATTTTCCCTCAACAGCCTGTAAGAGACAGAATATAGGAATTGAGTTTTGAGGTGGTCTGCATAAGATATGTTACTTATGCCATGCATTCTTTTAGTAAGGAACTTCTGTGGGAATTCCAGTTGTTGGATGTACTTGGTTAGGGACATATTAAAGGGGACATTGTACTCAATGATAGGTCTGATGAATGCTGAATATAGTAGAACAATGACCTCCTTGGACCTAGATGCCATGCCTTTGTTTATAAATTGTACAACATATAATGATTTCCTCACTATTACTGTCCACATGTATCCTCAAGTCCCAGACTGCTGGGTTGACTCTTAGGGGTATGTTGTCAATATAATAGTTACCAGGGTTGGATAACTTCCAAAAGGAAGATATTTTGGATTTCTTGATATTTAGTTGTAGTCCATATCTCTGACACAAATTATTTGTCTGTGTCAGCCCTTCCTGGAAAACATTAATGTCAGTGGAGGATTTTATGACTGCTCCTAATTTACAATCATCTGCAAATCTGGTCAGCTAGAGACCCTTGACATTGGCCTTGACTTCAGAGAAGTAAATGCCAAAAAAGGAGCAGTCCCAGGACTGATCCCTGAGGGACTCCACATGTGACTGACGTCTTTGTAAAGGTGGATTCCAGAAATTTAACTTTTTGGGTCCTCTGAGCCAGCTAGCTATCCACCATGTGACATAAGAGTTTATACCTAACTTCTTGAGTTTATCAACAATGCCAGAGTGGGGTATTGTATCAAATGATTTGGCCAGGTCAAGGTAGGCAGTGTGAACTATTTTGCCCTCATTCTTTGCTTTGGTGACCATCTCAAAGAATTCCACTAGATTGAGTAGGCATGACCTGCGTTTGACAAAAGCAAATTGAGTTGGGTCCAGTGTCTGGAGGCTTTCTATGTAATTATTGATAATTTCCTTGATAAGTCTTTCAATGGATTTGCATATGTGACTAGTGAGAATTATGGGTCTGTAGTTTCCATGGTCTGTAGATGGCCCACCTTTGTACAGAGGGATGACAGTTGCTGTTCTCCATTCATGAGGCATGAAATCTGTTTGGTGACTAAAGTTTAATAGTAATTCCAAATGGCCTGATAAGTCATGTTTCATGTTGTTTAGAAGGCATCTTGGGATATTGTCTGTGCCCATTGATGCAGTGTTCTTGGCCTCAGAGAGAGCATTGAAAACCTGTTCCCTAGTGAAAGTGGGGGTATATTTGATGGTATTTCCTGAGGGGAGGCTGAATGGGAGAGGGGGTAAAGTTAGAACTAAATTTGTCTGCCTGTAGGTTTGCCAAATCTTTGGGCTCAGTATAGGTGGCTCTATTAAAAATTACTTTGAGGTTGCAGAATAGCTAAAGAATGCCATGTGACTGTCCTTGGTCTGGGAGGCCAAATTTACCTCACATTTGGATTTGGTAGACTTTGTCTTTTGTGTTGTTTGTTTATTTTGATGAGAGTGCTTTTATACTGTCGGGTACTGCACCTCCTAAATTTTTGCCATAATTTTCTTCCTTCTGTTATACAACCTATTGATGTTTTGATTCCATCAGGGTGGCCTTGTTTTTTGTTTGTTCTGTACTTATTCCTGGTGGGTACAGCTGCCTCTATACATCTATTAACATGTTTATATACGGTTTGTGTGAACAGTTAAACATAGGCAGCAATGTTTTCAGGGTTAATCAGGGCTTGAAATTGTGTCAGGTTATCACTTAATGGTAGGACGTTAGCCTTAGAACAGTTCCTGAACATTAAAGGGCTAGCTGGGGTTCCAGGTTTTATTTTTACTTCAAAGGAGATGTTTTGTGGTCTGACCTTACCAGAAACAACATTACACAACTAATATGATGGAAGACTCATAGAGTGACTGGGGCAGGCAGCAGTGCTAGTTCCTAAGTTTGATGGAAGCATCAGATTCTGTAATGACTTAAGGATGCTGAATAGCATTTCAAAGTTTGATAGCTATCCCATGCCAAGAACTGAGGAGTTGCTAGTGTTAGGAAAGGCCAGATGCTTGACAGCAGTGGACTTGATGAAGGAATACCGATGAATACCACTTCCCCCCTCTGTTTAAAAAAAAAATCAGCAGTGGTAACTCTCGATGGTTTGTTTAGTACACAGTGTTACCTTTTGTCCTACATGGAGCTCCAGCCAGCCTTTAGAAGCTGATGGATAAAATACTCGGGCACACTTCTGATATGCTTTGCATATCTGCATGTCATATTCATTCATTCAGAAGGCCAGGAGTTTCATTTACCAAATATGCATGGTATATTAGAATCCATAAAACAGGCAAGCTTGAGTGTAAATCCTAAGAAAAGTCAATTGGGTATGTGGACATCAAGTACTTGACAAATTACAGGAAGAGGGGGTGATAAGACCACAGCTAGAAAAAGAAAAACAAGCCATAAAAATGATGTATACCCCCCACTTAAAAAACAGATGAATGCTTTCCTTGCAGTCACTGACTACTACAAAAATATTGTTCCTATCTCCTGTCCTTTGACAGACATTACAAAGGAGAAGCTCTTCTCAAATTACATTGATCTCGAGGCAAACAGAATGATTCATGAACTAGAACTGTTCTGAATCTGTAATAGTGACTCTCAGTTTTAATAAAGAATTCACTCTCTATACTAAAGCATCAGAGGAAGGTTTAGGAGAAGTGTAATCTGAAGACATTCTGGGTGTGGAGCACCCTGTGTGCTCGATCAGCAGGAGGCTGAACAATGCAGAAGGCAGGCACTGAGATAGGTAGGCACTTTAGTCTGATAACTCATCTTGTCCCACTGCAGTGCAGGAGAAGGCAGACTGACGGTACTAAGAAACTGTGTCAGTGGGCACCAGACCTTTAGTCTTTTCAGTATACTGTGACTCACAGGCCCTGCCTAGTCATCAGAAATACTGATGGGCTGTTGATGGCCTACATCCTATTGTAATGAACCAATAACCCCTGGTTCTGTTCTAGGATAGTTGTAGTCATAACCTGTTGAACAAAGAAAATGAGCAGAATGCCTACAAGTGTGTGCTGCAGTATGGTGTGGGAAATTTCTCACAAACAGGCAGCTGGTTATAAGGTATTAATTACCAATTACAGTGATATAAAAGGAAGTAGCCTAGAACTCTACAATCAGAAAATTAGTTCCCCAGCCCGAAGATCACCTAGAAGGAAGAGTGCAAAGATGTGGAATATGTTATCCTAGCCATGGCTGTTTGGTGAAGTATACCTACTGATTTGCATATTATCAGGGAGTTGGGATAAAGGCCTACAGCCAGAACAATTTTGAGACATCGCACTGATTGCAGGGCCTGTATGGACTGTGAAAACCTAGCTATAAAGTACTTTATTTATTTGTTTATTTATTTTTAGAACTAGACTCCTAGGGTATTTGTTTTGCTGGAAAAGAAGCCAAAAAGATTTATATTTTTATTAGATGACTATAACAAACATATTTTTATATAATTCATTGCTCTCTGTATTTTTTGGATTTTACACTATGTATTCTAAATTTATCTAGTAAAAAAGCACTCTTTATTGAGGGGAATGACTTCTAAACAACAAAGTCACTGGTGAGTTTTGAGGCTATCTCTGATTTCAGGAGAGACAAGAAGAATGTTAAAAGCTTCTTATTTAATATAGAACATTACATTTTGGATATATAAACTGAGACTATCCCTCGCATTCACAAAGGCTCACCACCACACACCTTTACTTGGGAGGTTTTCTCAAAGAGGCAAGCCTCAGTGATTCAGAGATCTCTCTTTCCCACTGCAGTAATACACAGACAGTGTCTTGCTGGTGAAGATTCATTCAAATACAGCATTGCTGGGGTACAACTAATACAAGCAAGGCTAAAACTGGTGACAGCACTGGAATAGGATGGTAGGGTGATTCCTCTGGATGGGTAAGGGCTCATACTGCAACTATAAGTAGGTACCGCAAAACCATCTGCCTGGACATTGCCAGAAAAAAAATGTACATAATTATTCTGTTTATGCATATCTGCATATTTTATTGTTGTAACATTCATATCTGCAAAGTGGGTATAGCTCCACACCAGATATCAGTGAGTTCTCCAGCATCATATAATCTTACAGTTGATACAATGAAATATTGCATTTACTCTTTTGGGTCAAGTTAACTAGAACATTAACGTGGCATATACTCATGATTTGGCATGAAGACACACATACACACACACACACACACACACACACACACACACACACACACGTGTGTGTGTGTGTGTGTGTGTGTGTGTGTGTGTGTGCATCACTTTTCTTACTTAATGACCGCAATGTTTAAGTCAGGAGTCATTTCTGGACTGTGTACTTACTACATTTGTGAAATGCAGTAATGCTCTTCCATGCTGCTTCATAATGGACACTACATTTTGGAGGCTACTGACTTCTTGGTAGCTGAAGTTCTGAATTACTTCTCTATCAGCCAAGTTAAGGTTGCCAACAGTAAAGATATTGCAGTTGAAAATGATCTTTTGAAAATAGGACTTAATATTAATATATGGAGTACATCTGAGGCAAAACAGATGTTCACTGCCTAATGGTCTTATGATTTTAGTACATGATTTTCAGATCACAAAATTGGAACTTCATTTCCATTTTGACTGGAAGATGACCTTGACCAAAATGATAGCTCTACACAAAATTCTTTATGTGTCATATATGCCCCAGGATTCAGAAAGATTACCACTGCCAGCCGTAATTGGGCAATGCAGGACTGCCAATTATCATGGCAGTAATAATCTCTGATTCAGAGACACAGTAAAGCTGCACCATGAAACACCTAATTAGCAAGTAATTACCATGTCTATAAATTCAACATTGCACTGTCAGACCTGACTATGATATTGTGCCCGCTAATCGGCCGGCCCATGCATTGTCGTTGCACTGACACCTTCCAATTTGCACATACAGAAAGCTATGCACATTTACACACACTCCCAAACATTATCAAACTACAAAGCATACAGGAAGGTGGAAACATGTCCCTACAGAGATACTCGCACACTCAAGAAACTATTCAAATACACAGACATAATGAGACACAGACAAGCAGACTGTGTACCTCTTGCAAGGTGACCATCCTGACACAGATAAAGACAGGCAGACAGGTATACACACACACACACACACACACACACACACACACACACACACACACACACACACACACACACACACACACACACACACACACACACACACAGCTAAGCAGCTGCTTTCACACATATACACACACACACACACACACACACACACACACACACACACACACACACACTGGAACTTTTGTAGACACAGATACAGACAGGCAGACACACATATATGTGTGCATAACATGAATACAGTATATTCTACAAGAAACAAACATGATGGCTTGTGAACAGAAAAGCTTGTGATTAAAGGTGACGTTAAAATTAAGATTTTATACAGATGCTGAATGCATTGTATTATCAAAGGCTACTTTTAAATCACTGATCTTTCTAATGCTGTGTACAAGTCTCTATGTATTCTTTTGACATAGTCAAGGCATACATTAAAGTTAATGGGTCAGATTTATTCAACTTGCAGGCAGGTATAGAAAATGTAGGAAGAGTTCTATCCTAGGAAAAGCAGGTAAAGCAACTAACTATATCGGACCCTAGTACTTGTAAGACACTTGATATAACTAAGAGAAATTTTACAATGTAGGTAGAGAATAGCTTGCAGATTTTTCAGGCAGCAGCAGGATGACTATTTCTGACTGCAAGTTTAATGCTCCTCATGTTGCTCAGTATGATAGTATGAAAAGCAGTCAAAAAGGGAAGTTCTGCATTTGTTGAAATGCAGCTCTCTCAAAAAGATAGCACCTGAGGTAATCTCACCAAAGCAACAATTCCTACAATGTGTTTGTCTTGGTGTGAGACTATGGTACTGTATGATGTGTTAAACCCTTAAAGGCTGTTTTTTTGTTTCCCTTAAGGTTTTTTTGACTATGAAGCTGGTAAGTAAGTTGAGGTGGGAGGAGCAGGTTCATCCACATGCTGGTTGCAGGGTGGCTTGCCCCCATGCAAAAAAAGTTTTAGTGATTTTGCCTGAGTGTGTAGTGTATGTGTATTTAGAGGAATGTACTAGATGATACAGGAAGTCTGATTTTGCATGCTTATAGCGAATCCACTATAAAATAGCACAAATTCAGTAGAGATAATGGCATTACCTGAAGCAGTAGAAGTAAATGTTTCTGCTGAAAGTGCTGTAGAAATTAATATTGTTAACAAGTGTAATAGAAAGAATACAATTACGAGTACTATACTGAGAGTTATGAAATACAGCATCCTAGATACTGTTGAAATGGTGTAGTTATTCTGATTTATTAGGTTACTTGCTAGGAGATTAGTGCTTTAATATTTCATTTGAGACAGAACCAGTATTCCCAGTACCTCTCAGCATCAGTACTCAACAAGAACTGACTATGAGTTAATAGTTAATGAAACAGAATCAAAAGAATGGATAAACAGCAAGGTAGCAGTAATGAATCAAGACAAGCTTATAGTATAGTACAGACATTCAAGACTTAAACAGATGGATGAAAAGGGAGCATTGCTATTTCAGACTACTGGGGAATTTATTGAGACCATATCTGCTGCCAAGCCATTCTGTTTGCTAGATGCTAATTAAGATTTTTGGCAAATTAGAATGGATGAAGCTAGCACAAAGCCTTGCTTAAGGCACATTTCTGGATAGAAACAGTTTCTGAGATTGTCAGTTGGAATATCATATATGGGGTTGCAAAACAAAATGGATCAAATAAGGCCAACAAGGAGGGAAACTGCTAACAGTTAGTTTCAGCTCAGCTATTAATAGAATCTAGGAACTAGCAGAGTTCAGCCAACAGAAGAGTAAGCAGGTCATCTAAAGCTCTTCTTGAAAAGAACAGGTCAGCAGCTAAGAAAATGAAGATGAAATAGGAAGGGAATCAAACCATAATATTAACATGGACAAATGGGAGGAAGTTTGTACATTCCATAGGTATGCTACAAAGTCCAGAAAGTTTCAAATGCTTATATGGTAATGACTTCACAAATATATATTACACCTTATGTAAATTATGAGAGGTTCTGTAATGCAAATAAACCTTGCTGGAGATATGAATGTAAGGAGTTGGGTTGGCAAGGTGGGGGGGTGGTGATGGTGGAAGGAATGACACATTTTCCAGATATGACCAGGGCTGGGAGATTTCAAGAAGAAACATAATAACTTATTGGAAACAAAGTTTGAAATGTATAATTAAGATAACTAGAAACATTTTTCTACTTAACTTTGGTAGGGACCCACAAATGATGAAGTACCAAAGAGTTCCTATTATCCTAACAATGTTGATAGCTAGAAGAGCAATCACAAAAAAACAGATGTCAATACTAGTACCACAGTTGCAATATATTAAAAATGATGGAGGAGATATCTGGATTAGAGGAATGATAGATAAAGGGAAAAGCAATGCAAACATATGCCAAAATGGCTTCCATATTTGCTGTTAAGGATAAACGTCTAAATTTAGAATAGTGAGAATGTGGGATCATTTCCTGCAAGTGTAATTCCAGCAGAAATAGAATTGCTGTGGTTAAGTTTAATATTTATTAACTTTGTTTACAGTACCCTGAGGATGTATGTCTGAAAGGGTTGTCTTAGAATTCTGATGCTTGGGCAACTAAAGATCAACCAATTTTTACTGCTGAAATTATAAATTCCAGCAGAAATAGAATTGCTGTGGTTAAGTTTAATATTTATTAACTTTGTTTACAGTACCCTGAGGATGTATGTCTGAAAGGGTTGTCTTAGAAGTCTGATGCTTGGGCAACTAAAGATCAACCAATTTTTACTGCTGAAATTATAAATTTGGTGTGTTATGAAGTAAGTTCAAATATTTTAAGTTTGGTTTGCTCTTTGTAGTTTGCTGTATATGTTGAAAGTTAAAGTCTCTGTTAAAAGAGTCAATCAAGGTAAAAAAGGCTAGAAGGTATAGTTAGCATAATAGATTTATCTCCTAGTGTGGGAGACTGCTAAGCAAGAGTGTGGTTTCAAATTGCTAGACAGAGAAAAGCAAAAGAAGCTTGAAATTATATAGAGACAAGTGTCAAATCTGTGTGGCTACTTTTAAAGACATGGGGTGTTTTAACTCTTAAAGGCGCATGCTAGATTCAGAGTAAGTGAGTTGTTGTTGTCTTTCGGCTTCT
Source organism: Protopterus annectens (assembly GCF_019279795.1). NCBI lineage: Eukaryota > Metazoa > Chordata > Ceratodontiformes > Protopteridae > Protopterus > Protopterus annectens. The sequence continues at coordinate 1,391,388,635 of NC_056725.1, forward strand.
CCTGGTTAGGGGTTGCCACAGCGGAACTCCGGTCCGCTAATGATTGGCAGTAGATTTTCATGAATGCCGAGGTGCCAGCTCGACGTTCAGCCTTCAACGAAGTAAGTGAGTACCACAGTAAATACACAGAAAACATTGATATGGGCTCTCTTTTATGTGATCACTTGCTATGATACAATATATTTTCAAATTCATCCCATACTTATCAGATATATAACAATACCACTCAGAATTCTGCAATAGCATTTTAAGATGCTGTATAAATCAGGACAGTCTGCTAATATCCTATAATCTGTATCCAGCTTTCTGCAAATAAGGACAAAAAATCATCTTCTATTCCTAACAGTTCTTCCAAAATAATTTGCTATTATTTCTATAAATTCAGTTACAGATTACTGAGCAACCTGCGGATTGTGCTTTTGTAATTTGGCCTGATCCACTGCAAAGGTTCCAGACTGAAATATAACTTAAGTAACAAAATGGAGCTACTCACAACCATACCTCTACAGTCAAACTGTAGCTCAGCAAATGACAGTGGAAATGCAAAGATGCCATCATGTTTAGCACACAAACAAAGCAAGATGGCCGGCAAACACTGCACACATCACAATCTGTGCACTAGATAAAGAATTAAGATGAAAATTGTACATGTTATCAAACAAGCAGTGATGAAAATTGTGCATGTTATCAAACAAGCAGTATGTGGCATAATAATGATTCACTATTTGCTTATTGTTAATACCGGAGAAGTCTAAATCTCAAAATGCACTCGCTCAAAGCACTCCTTAAAATGGAGAACATTGAGATTTGTGCTGTAACAGAGACCTGGTTCAAGGCAGCAGAAAGCACCCCTGCACTACCAGGCTATAACTCATTCCACACCTTTCGGCCCCAGAACTTGGACCAAAGCTCCATATTCCTAAAGGATGTGCACACCTCCAGAATGGTAGCCCAACATAACACATCTGAGATACTTCAGGTGCAGCTAACATTGGGTAAGACAGCGATTCAGGTCATAGCCTGCTATAGGTCACCAACCTAGTCCCAAGACTCACACTCCATGTTCCTAAGCACCCTGGAGAATATTAGGGTCCAACCTAACACTCTCATACTGGGCGACTTCAGCTACCTCTCCATTAACTGGGAAAACTACTCATATACCAATACACTTGCCCAATGCTTTCTACAATTCATTAATAACAATGCTCTGGACCAGCTCATTCTTAGCCCCACTAGAGGTAGCAACATCCTTGACCTGGTCATTACTAACATGGGCGACTGTTGCTCTACACCAATAGTCAACTTCTCCCTAGTTAGATCCAACCACAAACTAACCACCTTGGAAATCCATATCCCCCCCACACACTCCCCGCAAAGGTAACCACCATGAAAATCTTCTCCAAACCTAACTTTAGGCTCCTAAAAACAGAGGTGGCTAACTTCACGGCACCCATACAAATGGAGATTAGTTGTGTGACCACAGAATCATACACCAATCCATTGTATGAGCACATACACAAATGCATGGATCTCGCCATACCCAGTAGAACCAAGACACTCTCCTCCAAAAAAAGGAAGCCAATCTGGTGGGCCCCTGCCATAAACAAACTCTACAACAGAAGGAGGAAATGGATGTGGAATAAGGTGAAGTCCCAAGACTGGAAAAACTCCCTTATCAGTCTCAACAAAAAGTTGAGATACCTCATCAAATCCTCTAAAGCTAGCTATGAAAACAGAATTGCAGCAGATAGTAAAGACAACCACAAGGCCTTCTACAGTTATGTAAAGAATCTCCACAGCAATACCCAGATTTGCTCTGAGCTACTGTACAATGGTACCTCCTATAACGAGCCAACAGATATTGCCAGTATACTGGCCAACAAATTCAGTGCCAACTTTACCCCCCCAAGGACCAATCACAATACCAGTAGATTGCCAGACACCCAGTATTACTGCTGCACAGGTTAAAACAGCACTGTCCAAGGCCAAGAACTGGCACCTCACCTGTGTGCCCTATTCAATCACAGCCTCACCTCAGGCTTTGTCCCTATCGAATGGCGCAGTGCTACAGTCATCCCTCTCCACAAAGGAGGAGTGAGTAAGACCCTGGGAACTATCACCCCATTAGCCTGATGAGTCTGATATGCAAAGCTATGGACCGCATCATCATGGACCTAATAAACAAGAATGTAGGGAATCTCCAAACTCTGGATCCCACACAGTTTGGTTTTCTGACAAGTGGATCATGCCTGCTCAACTTGGTCGACTTCTTTGAGTCAGTCACCAGAGCTGTGAATGAAGCCAAGGTGGTTCATACAGCCTACCTTTATCTGGCCAAGGCTTTTGATACCATTCCCCTCTCAGAAATGATAGAAAATCTCACTAAGCTTGGCATCAACCCCTATATCACTAGATGGGTTGCAAACTGGCTTACAGATAGACCCCACAGTGTGAAAGTAGCTGACTCTAAGTCAGACTGCAGACTAGCTACGAGTGGAGTCCCACATGGTTTGGCCCTGGGTCCTCTCCTGTTTGGTATCTACTTATCTGAAGTCCAGGCCAACATGAAGGGACTCTGGCTGAAAAAGTTTGCAGATGATTGCAAGTTGGGAGCTATTATTAACTCCCCAAGTGATGTTGACTTCCTACAGAATGGTCTCACTGAGACCAACAACTGGTGTCAGAACCATGACCTTAAACTCAATGCCAAAAAATGTGTCGTCATCCCCTTTGGGGAAAACCTGGTTCTCATGAATTACCACATTAATGGCAGTCCACTGAACACAGGAGGCATTATAAGAGATCTGGGAACACAGGTTGACAGCAACCTCTCTTTTGATCACCACATTGCCTCTGTGGTCAGAAAGTCCTTCTATCTGGTGCATCTCATTACCAAGGGTTTTGCAACCAGGAAGAAAGAGGTCATTGTCTCCCTCTACTCATCCCTCATTAGGCCAATCATTGAGTACAATGCCCCATTTGGCATGTACCTCACTAGACACCTGCAACAACTGGAGAGGCCGCAAAACTACCTAACAAAGAGGATCCTAGGCCTTAAACACTTGTCCTATATGGACAGACTCAAAATACTTCAGCTATTCTCTGTCTCATATCACCTACTTAGAGGCAATCTCTGCTTGACTTACAAAGCCATGTCTGACCCAGCTCTGTTAGAAATGCTACATCTAAAGAAATCCCAATCCCTCCACACCACACACTCCAGAGACCTCAACTTCATTACCACAATTAACAGAACATGCTGGAGGGACAGGTTCATAACCCAGAGCCTGCCCATGCTATGGAACAGACTTCCCATACATGTCAAGCAGAGCACCTCGCTGACCCTCTTCAAGAGAAATCTTGATGAGTGGATGGGAAACAGAAAATTCACCCCGGGGATAACTCCAGTGGCTCTACTCGACAGAGGCACTGGGAACTAAGGTCAGGTGGCACTATGTGAAGGTTCTCCTATGGCTAGGCTTGTAAAGGCCTCAGGGCCATTAGCCTAGTGCACACATATGAACCTATGAAATGATAATGAAATTAATAAGAAAAATAAAAAAAACAGTTATATGATACTGCTTATGGCCTCAACACCGAGAAAGCTTTTCCAACAGTCTACGAAGTATGATCTGTTGAAGTATGGTCTGAGACTACAATTTGTATTAAATAGCTGAAAACTAACGTAACACAGTTACAAGTGATAGTGAATAAGGCTATAGTCATCAGATATTTTCATGGCTATGTATGATTAGATACGAATAGTGTGTAGATCTGTTTTTCGTATTTGCCTAATAATATTTTCATATATTAATTTTGTACACTTGAGAAATACTTGAGTTCCATAATTTCCTTTTATGCAAGAATACCATTTTCATAGTTTAAAAAAGTGAATAATCAGTTTCATTTTACTTTAATTATTAATAGTTGTAAAAAAGTAATAGCTTAAAAATGTAACACCTTTGAATTTAAGCACTAGACTCTAGTGCATTTGCTGTCTAATTCAGCTTGACAGGCTTATATAGTTTCCTTTAAGCCCTCTGTTTTAAAAAGGCAGCAGTCCTGTGCACTTGCGGTCTTCATAACAAAGGATTGAAGTTTCTTTCTGGCATCTTTCAAGTTTTACAGTGTTGTGCTGCAGTCTGCATGACTGTGCAGTCAGACTTTTGATAGCCTCAGCCCATGATGACACCTTTCAGGCATGCACAGATGGGATATTGTTTGGCCATACCCACTCTGTCAAACTTTGAATGTCTCAATAGGTGGGAATTCTAACAGAAAAGGGCCTCCATCTAGGCATAGCTGTATCCTATGCTAGCTTAGTTGGGTGGCTTGTAGGAGGGCTTAACATCAGGTTTTTGGTAGCTACTCACAAAAAGAAAGTAACAAAGGCAGAACTACACCCAGTGTGGGCTGATCACCTAGTTTCTTGTAAGGGGGTTCTGCACATTCACCCACATCTGAAAAACCTTTCATCTTCATGATTCCCAAACATTATGGCTGACATACTTGCCTGTTCTTGATTCAAAACACTTGGTAGTCATGATCTCTGTTTTCAGGATCACCAAGCTTCAGGATTTCTTTGTTCACATGGATTATGTGTCCCTTAGAATTAACCAGCATTTCATCCTGACAGTGGTATCTGGGCTGTCCCTAATGCAGTCTGTGAAAGCTGCCAGCCTAGCTAGATAGAATTTTGTAGATAATTTTGTCATTTGTAAATATGAATATAAAGCACAGGCTTGTTCTCTCAAATGGAAGAAAATTATGTTAAATGTTGAATGTCAAAAATGCAACAGCAGTGCACTCTTCTGGAAAAAAACTGATAAGTTAAGCATTGTATGACTGATTGATCTCAAACTCAGAGCTGTGATGTTTGGACCAGCAGATTATTTCTATTGTTTTGAGACCAGAGTTAATTGCTAGATTTTACATATATAATGTATTTAATTGCTGTGGTTTCCTGACCAGGTACAAGATCAAAGATATGTTAAACTCTGAGTTTCTGTTAGCCTGGGAACCTGAAGAATTATGTAATCTAAAATGAGTCAGCAGTGATGTATTATCAATTTAAAAGACTATCTCAGAGAGAGAGAGAGAGAGAGAGAGAGAGAGAGAGCATTTTGGATTTTGTCTAAAGCTGACAACACCTCACCAGTACACTGCTTTTGCTCTATATATAAGTTTATTTAGAACTGCGATTGCTCTTAGGAAACGATAGAAAATAGTAAGTTTAGTCTAGCTGTTTTCTATATTTATGTCAGAACTATTCTACAGTAGTATTTTAAGCATTTTCCTGTGATGTCTGAAACCTTGACTAGCACTGTATAGTAAGAAGTATTGTCTTGTGTTTTTATTATTTATTATCAAATACTTTAAACCTTTCAACTGTGGTTGTTTTGTGTAGAGATAATTCAGGCTCTAGAGTACATTGCATGTATGTAGTGATACTGTACAAAGCCACTCCAATAGTCTTGCTGCTCAGTCACACTTACTATTTGGATAATAATATTACACAGTGAAATTATCCACCCTTTGATAAGGGCCTTTTTAGTAGCTGATATTAGTGGTTGGTGGCAGCTGGTACTACCTTATAGACTGGCAGGAAGGGGCATAGCTGGATAACCTGTGCCAGCCTTCCCCAGGAATGTCTGTGTGCTTGTATATAACTCATATCTTAAAGTGTGTGTGTGTGTTTGTCAGCTACTTGGGCAGGGACATGAAGCACTGGTTGGACAGAGAGGATGCTGGAGGTTTTAGCTTGACCACTAGGCTGAGATCTGTACCCTATAGCTATGCCAGTGGCGAGTCTTATTGGGGAAATGGAGAGAAAAGGAGAAACCAGCCCCAGGCTGACTGTGATCTCTGTGTGCTCTTAAGGGAAATTGTACTTTACTGTGTGTGTATTTGTTATCTTTCCCAATGTGGACACCCCTCTCTGGTGCTAGTGGTGAGGATTGAGGCTCCTTAATTACTGGGCCAGTGTCCAGGCATCACACAGTCCATTCAGCTCCTTTTTATTTGCAGTGGTCAAATTTATATTTATTTATTTACTCCTTGTTAGTAGATAAGCCAGTATGGCTTCCTCTCCTGCTGCAGTTATCTGCATAAGTACATGGTTATGTTCTCTTCACTGAAATCTGTAAACTCAAGAATGGAATCACATGGTTTGTGAGACTGCCTTATCTGTGCTGTAAACAGATAGTGGTAGCCAGCTTGGGGTTGTCTCGTTGTTGTCTGGTATTCCTTTTAGTAGCTCTATAGCCTTTAGTTGGCAATGCTAACTACACAAAACAAAAGAGCTATGTTGTAAATGCCCACTGATATACTAATTTTAATTGTACTGTTTCATCTTTTTATATATTTACATTCAAATTCCTAGCTGGTATTACCACTTGGATGTTCAGATTTGACTTTGAAAGCCTTCTGCAGTGGGTAACAATTGGAATGTCCTATTGTGTTATCTCATTTTGGCATTGACTTCTCTTGCACATTGCTACACTTCCCCCTTTGTGTGCCATGTGCTGCCATATGGCATGGTGTCATGTATCTGCCTAGGAGAGTACCTCTTGTCCCTGTTCTCCATGGTTGTTCTGTGTCACTCATGCAGTTTGAATCTCATTCTTAATGTTTTTTGAAGAGTTCCTGAGTTTCATATCAGGGAAGTCAAAACCTCTCAAGTGACCTTACTGTCAGCAGATCATGAGTGAAGGCCTCTACAGACTCTTGTTTCAGCTGCTTAATTGAGAAGCACAACATGAAACATTGTGTTACATGCCAATATTTCTGCCTAGTCAGCCACATACAAAGAAGAGAGTAACTTGAAGCCTACCTCATTTCTGTGAAGATGGCAACAGCTGAAGGTGTCAACAGTAGGACTTGGCAGGAAGGTCCTTCACATGATAGTATCTGAACAATGTAATAGTGAATAAATTAGAGAGCAGAAATAATTATCATCCTCATTTTGCTAAGTCCACCTACAAGACAGACTCATGAATCTTGCATATTGCCAACACTGCCTGAACAAATGAAAGGTCATGCTTGTGCTTATCACTGGTTGATGACAACATGCCTGTGAGAGATGTACTCCTGGCAATCCACTTAAGGGTGGGTGTCCCAGGGTGTCGCATCACCTTTTTCACAGTTTACTTCATACTACAGTCCCTTGAGTTCCTAAGTGTGTGCTTTGTCATTGAACTCAAGAATGAGACGTCTTCTGTCAAGCCATTCCCAAGTTCAACAAGACTCATACTCAAAGACTGATGAGACTCCTATGGGATCTCTCATACCCAGAGAATGCATAGGGCAGCTCCAGATGTTAGATCTCATTTGATTCTTTGCTGTCTGGTTGGATCTGTCCAGGATAGTAAAGGTAAGCATCATTAAGAAACATAAGATACTGCCATTGCCAGGCTTTATGTAGGCCTTTCTTTTTCCATCACTGCCTCCAACTGGACTTGTCCCATGATCTCCATTGTTCATCCTTTAGACGCTTGGACCCCCCCCCCCCCATATAGCCAACAACATGTTGGACTTAGGTGTGTGAGAAAGACAAATAAGAACAAAGAGTTCTTCTCCCTCTCTGTAACTCCCCCCAGGCAACCCTTATTTTGGGGAAACTCTCAGTCTAATGCAGAAAATGTCCTCCTCTCCCTGTAGTTCCCTTGGCATTACCCTTCATTTGGGGAGACTCTTGGTCTAATGCTATCTGGAACCATCCAGATTCTGTTGTCAAGAAGAATGGCACTTTTCATACAAGTACTCTGGAGAATGGAGTGAGATCGTGACTAAGCATCAGTGGATGGATTCTACATGATCTCTTCAGGTCTCAAAAGCAACAACTTCTCCATCTTAACCCCTAATAAGAAATGCAAAAGCTTTGGACAAGTTAGGCAAAAGAATGTTCCCATCTGTTACATTGTGGCTTAGGTCACTTATCTGCTTGTCTCACCTGATCAGGTTCCAGTCCACCTACATTGATCAGGTTTTGCAGAAGCTGGCATAACTCTGCATGTCTGAATACCATGTGAAACTGTGTTGTGTTTGTTTGCCTTCAAGAAAATATTTTGTTTGCCATTGTTTCATTAAAATAATCTTTAGAGCTTACTTTAAAAGTGACTACTAACCTGCTTCTTTGCTTCTATGAGAGTTCCATTTGGGATGTTACATAACCATTCAGAAAGTGTTCACATGTATGGCTCCAGGTAAAATGAATCACATTTTGGTATTTTTGAGTCATTCAATCATTTTATCAAGTCCCAAATTACTGCTCTTCTTCTGTATTAGCAATCCCATAGAAGTTAGCATAAAACAGAGTTCTTACTTTAGGGCAAATGTCTAAAGTAGGTCTTGAACATGGAAAGCCTTGCTGTTGTTTAGCATACTTTTATTAAAAATAAAACATCTCTGGGAGCCACTATGGTGCAGTATAAAACTCACGCAGATGAAGCTGGCAGCATATGTCATGCTTCTGTCTTATTATTCTAGTAATCTATTCGACTAAATACTGCATGGTGTCAGAAATGAAAATGTCTGATATTTTCCAATTAACAACAACACATGCATAGCATAGAAGTGAATAAATGACATTCTGTATGCACCTGAAAAGATTGCATAGTATTTAAACATTATTAAATATAAATGGCGTTATCTTACATCTGATAAGTGGTTCAACTGCAGCTGCCTGGTAAAGCTTTCTTCAGGGTAATTTGTCTGAGAATTGGAATCTATGGATCCAAAAAAATTGATTCGTGACTGCAAGCAAACTCCTAAAGTCTGAAGGGATGCAATTTACTGCACTTCTCTATGTTTTGGATGAATAAGCATAACTCATAGTTCATTGTTATATACTAGGCTAATGAGCACCAGGGCCTTTATAAGCCCAGCTGTGCAATCCAACCCAGTTGTGTCCCTATGTATCATAGACATTTAGTAGGAGGGGGTATGTTAATGAGGAGGTTTCCAGAGGTTGTTTGGGGGGGGGGGGGTAGTTAGTTTGTGGATTACTGTCAGAGACGTGAGGAACCGACACAGGGTGAATTTCTGAATCCATCCATTAGTCAAGGTTATATTTAAAGGAGTACACATTTTCACCACCACCCCTTTAGTCAAACATCCATTTTCCTGCACACCCCCTACATACCTCCACTACATAAAGCTTTAATTCAGCCAAATGTGATCCACATATATGTGCAGTCACACATTTTTACACACACACACACACACACGCACACACACACACATATATATATATATAGAGAGAGAGAGAGAGAGCATAAAAAATTGCCAGCCAAGGGAGGTAAAGCCACAAGAATACCAATTTACTAAGCACTATTGTTCCAAACATAAAACAAATGAACTTCATCCGATTAAACATTCACACACTAGTTCTTTTATAAACATATCCGCTGCCACCATGTGGCCAAAAAATAATTACATGCATGCAAAAGCATTTCCTTCCTAACCAGCTAACTCATAAATCATTATAATAAATCTTTAAAATTGCATTTAAAACATGCTAAATTTTCTGTACATCAAAAATGATCACATGTACAGGTTTTATATAAAAAAGTAGTGAAGAATTTATAACTTATTCCTTTTAAGGGTTAGTAGGCTATTTACTAAACTCTTGTCATTTAAGCCTGGGGGCTAGAGGCATTAATTTTACCCTGGCAATTAACTTCCCTGGCTTCCAGCTTGGTATTCCTGTTGCCCTTTTAAATCTGGTGCTAGCTTTTCCAGAACAAAGAATAAGAAATGTTTTATATTGCACATAGTCATTGAAGTGCTTACACAAAGCATTTGGTCAAATCACCATTTTTACAGCATATAAATGCTGATAAATTCTTAACAAGGACAAGAGGAGTGCTGTACCAGATATATCACCCCTAGATGCTACAGTAATACATACATAATATGGTCCTCCTATGACACATGTTGGGGAGCTACAGTACCAAACACAAATGCCCAAAATATCAAAAGGTCATAAACTCAAATAACATTTTTTGCACCTCTCATGTGGGTGGTAAGCCACCTCACCCCCCCCCCAAGCTTACATATACCAACTACATGGTCACACAAGCATTAAGGAGTGTGAAATCTCCCAAAACAAAGGAATCACTGTCAGTGCCCACACGAGTCACATCAGCTGTAATTTCTTTTGAAAAAGAGTTGTTAGTTCTGTGACTGAGGTACTTGAAGCTTGGGGAGTTTGATTTAAAAGTCTCGGTTGTCAGTGTCAGCTTCTTTTGAATGAAGATTTATTTACTGTGAACATCTCAACTGGGAAAATAAAGCAAATGCCAAGGGTCAATACAGCAAATAGACTTATTTGTGCATTATTATGGTCTTCAGATCAATATTTTCACCAGTTAAAATAATGCAGATATTTCAAAGCTTAAGTAACATAAAATATGTACCATTTCCATTTAACATTTTAAGCATTCCAGTTCCTTTTCCCAAATTTGTACTTCTGTTTAACTTCCTAGATGTTCAACCAGCTTGGGATCTTATTCCTATATACTCCCTTGAGTTCATACCAGCTTCAGGCTGGTCCTCTCTTTTGAGGCCCCTGGCCTCAGTGCAGTCTTATAAAATCATAGTGCATTCCATCCCTTTTTGAAGAAATCTCCAACTCCTGCTTTCCTGTCAGTTTCCCTTCTGTTGTAGAAACTTTTAATGATGGAGTGACCTTTCCTCGTTCTCTTCCATATTTGGATTCATGAGAGCTCCACACAAGCAATAATGCCAGATAGGGTATGCGTTAATGTGTAATTAACACCTTCCCAGGGGTGCTATGAGGCCTGATGATGCAGGCGGAGGGTCCCTACAGCCCTGGAAAGGCATTAATTGCACATTAACACACCCTGGAGGACATTATTGCACTTAGAGAATGGGCTGTTTGTAAAATTGTTGTGTTTTACTTAGTTATTTTTTTAATATATTTTTGATGTAAAATAGTTCCTCCGCCTAATGTTTTAAACTTGCTGTAGTACATGATAATTTTGTTGGAGGAAACATTTTTACATCCAAAATATAACACTTAAAATATCCAGGTATTTACTTTATTTTTTGGTTCCTTACTCCTAAAACGTTTGGTTTGTTGCCAGTCATTAGAGACTGAAGTTACTAAATAATGAGATACATTTCAGTTTTGGACTATTATTTTCTTCAGAAAATTCATGCTAATACAAATCCTTTTAATTAAGAAAGTTTGTAATTTTATAAGACCAGTAATTAAAATCTGTTCCCTCTTTATTATAGGCTTTATCCAAAGTTCTTCAGCGGAATGGTCTAGAGGTATGCAAATGTCTTTACTGTCACTCTCACTCAGTCTTTCACGCACACCTCTGTCTCAGAAAATGCATGCTAACATAAATCTTAATAATCAAGTAAAATATGTTCCTATTTCGGGCCTTTGTCCTCTGTTTATTTTAGGTTTATTCAGATATTTTGAGCTAAGAGTCAACAGAGCATACCTTTAAACTGTGCAGATTTTTGCAGAATGTCCAGATTTTTGGCTTGTATGTTTGGTCCCATCCTCATAAAATGTGTAGTTTTCTGACAAATAACTGGGGATTGAAGTAATTAAATAATGACAGACATTTGAATTTCAGACTTCATAACCTTCAGATAATACACGCTAATGGAAACCCTGTTGTTGTACTAAATTTATGAGCAACATTTAAAATCTGTCCTTATTTTTGGTCATTTGTTCCTCGTTATTTATGGCTCTGTCCATTTTTCTTGTGCCACGAGGTTGAGAGGTATGGTCAAGAGGTATGCAAAACTGATGCTGTTGCTGCCAGGGATAGCTCTCACTCTTCACTCGAGCATGCGTGCGCACATACACACACACACACACACACACACACACACACACACACACACACACACACACACACACACACACACACACACACTATTAAACATGCCATTAGAACCTAGGGTTGCATTAGCTCCAGGTCTGAGTTGCCAGCATACTTCTTTGATTTCTACAAAAACTATCCACATCACTTCAAACTAACCCATCACAAAAAAAGAGAACATTTTGTAACCCTTACAGATGTTAGAATATACAGGGCATTATTATTGTTTTTCTTTTTTAGGGCATGTGAGTGTTCATATACTTGATGCAGTAGTTTTCTAATCTATTTCTAATTTTCATAAATTTACCTGACTTGAATAGTCAACAAGAATATGCACCAAAATACTTTATGGTACTAACATTCCATAAGTTTGTTTTCTCTCCTATTTATTTTATGAAAAATAGTTTTTGTATTATTATTATTATTATTATTATTAAAGAACCAAACAGAACCTTTGAAGCAAAAATAAATATGACTGTAATTCTCAGGGAATTGTGAATTTGGTTAGCTATGAGATCTGCACAGCGTTTTCTCTGGTACAATAATTGGGAAATTATTGCATCTTGAATATCAACACCCACAAACCAAAGAAAAGACAAAATGCACTGTATAAACATTATGACATCTATAAGAATTGCAAACATTTATTTTTGTGTTGGATCACACACTGAATGTGGAGAATTATGAAGTGATATGGACATTTTTTAAAAAATCAAAGAACTAGGTTGGCAACTCAGACTTGGGGGCTAATGTAGCCCAATGTCTTAATGACATGATTAAAATTAAGTGTGTTGAAAATTAAGTTAGTAAAACTGTAATTATTTTACAATATGTCTTTTGATTTCAAAAGCATTTGATATTGTTTAAAAGTGTATATGGTAAATAAAGGTTTTATTGTATTAGTTTCGGATGAAGTTTATTTTTTAAAAGATTAAAGCACTAAACTCCTTTGGTTGCTTTAGGAGTGTTTTATGGTGATGCATACATACATACATGTAAATGCAATATATGCACATGGGATTGTATCATAAAATATTGAACACTCAAAAGAGGGAACATAAAAAGTGACAATTTTAAATCTAATCTAAAATAACTGAAAACAGGAGAAAATAAAACTATTTTTTTGCAGAGGGCAAACCCCCTTGCACCCCTCTTATATTAGGCTCCACCCACACCCCCTGCTAATTATATATTGGCCCAGAGAGGAAACTGTGAGGGCTCATATTTCATCAAATACAAGTGCAAATGAACCTAATGCTCAGTTACAACAATCTAGAAGAGAGGGGTCTTCTACTATGAGTAATACAGTACCAATTAGTACACAGGAAGGAACTGCTGTGCATATAGGTGAAGCTGTTACAGCTTTAGACCCTTTTGCAAGTGAACCTACAGACCAAGAGCTGCTGGTTGACAAGAACCATACTGGAGAGGTTCATAATAGTAACATTTCTACCACTGAGACAACAAGTAGTTGTTTAGGCGAAACAAATCTAAAAATAAATCTACAGCTCCCAATACAGGTGCAGCAGAGGGAGAGAGACCGAAGCAAGCAAAGAGGAACACCACAAAGGAAAGACGTGGGGGGCAAGACCGAACGTAGGCCCTGTGACAAGAAGCAGAAAGAATTAACAGGACATACTGTTGTTAATTTGTCTGGCTTTGAATTTTCTGAACTGGAACTGAGTTTACTAGATAAGGGTTTAACTTTTATTCCATCTGGTAATGGTGTATTGAATGACAGCATTACAGAGCTAAGAATGTTTGTTAGGAATTTAGATCTGAAAATGTTATTTGGGAATAATAATGCCAGCACTGAAAATGTCTTAAAAAGAAGTAGCACTTTTTTACCTAATAGCACAGTGGCTGTCACAGCCTTTTTACAGTTATGTGAGAATGATGTTTATGATTTGTTTTTTAATGGAAAATCATCTAGTTTTCATAACCTGAATGCTAATGAAAAAAAATATTAATGGACTAAGTTAAAAGGACTGACATTATACTGAAACCAGCTGATAACGGTGGGAAAACAGTTATATTCAATGTACAACAATATCAAAAACTGATGTATGAATTTTTAAATGACAGTGCAACATTTAAGGTTATAAATGTTATAGAGCTGAATAGAATGATTTATAGGATTAAAACTGAATTGTATGACTATTTAATGTTGTTGTTGTATCTTTCGGCTTTTCCCGGTTAGGGGTCGCCACAGCGGAACTCCAGTCCGCTAATGATTGGCAGTAGATTTTTACGTACCGAGTTGCCAGCCCTGACACACAACCTTCAACGAAGGTATGCCCATTCCCGCATGTCTCCACACAGAAGACGCTTTAGCGGAGAATCGAACAGGATGTGTTACTGTGAGGCGACAATACTACCACAGCACCACCACCGCATATGTATGACTATTTAATCCAGTTGGCAATTACTCCTGAGCAGTATAATTATTTCTACATAGAATATCCTATCTGCCTGGCTATATATGGGTTGTCCAAGCTCCATAAAAACTTGCTTCACCCCCCAATGAGATTATGAGACCCATAATCTCAAGAAAACAAAAGGCTGCTACAGCAATCTCAAAATATTTAGACCAGCAACTTAAACCTCTATTGAAACACAGTATGTCCTATATAAGGGACACTGAATTTTTAGAGTCATTGAGAATGTTTTTGGATATGAATATGACAAATGTGTTGTTTGTAACTATGGACATGAAGTCCTTATTTAGGGTTATTCCTAACAATATACGTATTGAATATGTTAGAGAATTTCTAGTTAAGCACAGCACTTTTACAGCAAATCACTGCCATGTTCTCCACTGGAGATTGTTTTGCAAAATGTTTTCATGTTTGGGGATGATGTGTATCATCAGACTTCAGGAGTAGCGATGGGCACACCTGTAGCAAATAGTTATGCTAACATAATGTTTGGCTAACAAAAATGAATACTATACTAGTGCTTTAATGCACTATAAACATTTTGTAAATGACATAGTATTATTGTGGAGAGGTAGCAAGGAGGCACTGGAGCTATTTGTTGAAAATCTACAAAATAGCACCAGCTTCCTTAAGTTTGAAATGTCTTGTTCAGTAGAGGAAATCACTTTCTTGGACGTTAAACTGATGAATATTGATGGTAAAATTCATACATCTAAATATAGGAAAGAGGTACAAGCAACTAGATATGTACATAATTCCAGTATGCACCCCACTCATGTTTATAAGGGTGTAGTAAAAAGTCAGTTCTTGAGAGCCAGTAGGTTAAACACCACTGAAGAAGGGTTTGCAACTGAAATTAGTACTATGGCACAGGACTTTTTGGCAAGAAGTTATAGTAGAGATTTATTAACTAAGAATGTAGAATATGTTAAATCTGAAAGGCCTAGTGTGGCTAAACTATTTACTTAGAGAAGGCAATAATAGGTTCATAGGTAGGTACTAGGCTATCTGCCTGAAGGCATTTATAAGCCTAGCCAGAATGTGTTGGCTTTCGCCACCCCCTTAGATAAGTTCCCTGTGCCTCTGTCCAGCAGAGCCATTGAAGTGATCCCTGGGGTAAACTTTCTGTTTCCCATCCACTCGTCAAGGTTTCTCTTGAAGAGGGTTAGCGAGGAGCTCTGCCTAATGTAGATTGGAATCTTGTTCCAGAGCATGAGAAGTCTCTGATACAGGAATCTATCCCTCCAGCACGTCCTATTTATTGTTGTGGTGAGGTTTAGATCCCTAGAGCATGTGGTTCGAGGGGATAAGCTTTTCTTTAGGTGGAGCATATCCTTCAGTTCTGGGTTGGACATGGCCTTGTATGTCAGGCAGAGATCACCTCTGAGTAGGCGGTATGCAACCGAGTACAGCTGGAGTTTCTTCAGTTGAGCTGCATAGGGCATCTGCTTGAGGCCAGTGATCCTCTTAGTGAGGTACTTCTGTGGTCTTTCCAGTTGTTGCAGGTGCCTTGTAAGGTACATCCCAAATGGGGCATTCTACTCTATGATGGGTCTGATGTGTGATGTATAGAGGGGCCCAATGACCTCTTTCGATCTGGATGCAAACCCTTTTGTGATTAGGTGGGCCACATAGAAGGATTTTCTAACCACTTTGGCATTGTGATTATCAAAGGAGAGGTTACTATCTACTTGGGTCCCTAGATCCCTTATTACATCTTCCGTATTTAGGGGGCTACCACCTATGTGGTAGTTTGTGTATACTTTGTTTTTTTCCAAAGGGGATGACTATGCACTTTTTGGTATTTAGCTTGAGGCCATGGTTTTGACACCAGGTATCTGTCTCAGTGAGACCCTTTTGGAGGATGTCTGTGTCAGCCGGAGAGTCAATTATAGCCCCTAGTTTGCAGTCGTCTGTGAACTTGGTCAGCCATAGTCGTCCTGTGCTTGCCTGTACCTCTGAGAAGTATATGCCAAACAGGAGGGGTCCTGGGACTGAGCCCTGGGGAATGCCACTTGTAACTGGTTTGGAGTCAGATCTACCTCTCACAACTCTTACCATGTGGGTTCTGCCATGAGCCAGTTGGCAACCCATCTCATGACGTAGGGGTTTATGCTCAGGCTGGTGAGCTTGTCTATAATACCTGAGTGGGGAATGGTGCTGAAGGCCTTTGCAAGGTCTAGGTAGGCTGTGTGGACCACCTTTCCCTCATCTATAGCCTTGGTAACTGTCTCAAAGAAGACCAGGTTTAGGAGGCATGATCTGCCCTTAACAAAGCTAAAATGGGTAGGGTCCAGTGTTTGGAGGTTTCCACTGTCTCTGTTAATGAGATCCACGATGATGTGCTCCATAGCTTTGCAGACCAAGCTAGTCAGGCTTATAGGGCGATAGTTACCGGGATCCATTGTGGCTCCACCTTTGTGGAGTGGAATAACCATTGCTGTGCGCCACTCTGTGGGCATATAGCCTGTGGAGAGTCTGAGTTTAAACAGTGTGTTTAGGTGAGGGGTTAGTTCATTTTTGAGCTTGTGTAGGACACAGCCTGGGACACTGTCCATTCCCATTGATGCTGTGTTTTTGGCTTTGGATAGGGCTGTTTTAACCTGAGTGTCTGTGATTTTGGGGGTACCACATTCTTCTGGTATAGTTATATACCCTTTTGGGGGTGAGGGGTGTGAAGTTTGCACTGAACCCGTCTGCCAGGATGTTGGCCATATTGGTCGGTTCAGTGTATTTTGTGCCATTCTACACTAACTCCGAGCAGATCTGTGAATTGCCACTTAGATTCTTGACATAGCGAAAGAATGCCTTGTGGTTATCTTTGGAGTCCATGGCAATTTTTCTTTCGAAGCTAGCCTTGGATAATTTTATGAGGGAATGTAGTTTCTTGCTGATACTGATCAGGGATATCTTCCCTTCTTGGGATTTTACTCTTTTCTGTCCTAGTTTCCTCCTTCTAATGTATAGCTTGTTTATGGCAGAGGTCCGCCAGACTGGTTTCCTTTTCTTGGAGGAGTGAGTCTTGGTTTTGTTTGGGATAGCATGATCCATGCATTCTTGTAGGTGCCCATAGAGTGCATTAGTAAAGGATTTTGCAGCTTGGACAGCATTATCCTTTAGCTTGGGGGCTTTGAAACTTCCCACCTTGGTCTTAAGTAACGTGAAGTTTGCTTCTGAAAAGTTTTTCACGGTGGTTTCTTTGACCGAGGGTGGTGGCGGAATGTAAATATCCAGAGTGATTAGTTTATGGTCAGATCTAACCAGCAAGGGGTTGACCTCTGGTGTGGATCACCGGTCCTCCATGTTGGTGATGACCAGGTCCAATATGTTGTCATCTCTGGTGGGGGTGTTGACCAGTTGATCCAGGGTGTTTGAGTTTATAAACTCTAGGAAATGTTGGGCAAAGGAATTTGTACTTGAGTAGTTCTCCCAGTTAATATTTGGGTAATTGAAATCACCCAGTATCAGGGTATTTGGTAGGACCTTTATGTTTCCCAGTGTTTCCAGGAATGCGGAGTGGGGGTCCTGGGACATGGTGGGTGATCTGTAGCAAGCTATAATTTGAATAGCAGTTTTGCCCATTGTTAGTTGCACATGGATGATCTCTGAAGCATCGTACTGTGCCACTAACCTGGAGGTGTGGATATCCTTGATGAATATGGATACTTCCCCTACCTTTTGTATTTCGGTCCGGGTTTTGTGGCCGAAATGTATGGTATGAGTTGTAGCCTGGTAGTGCTGGGGTGCTCTCTGGAGCCTTAAACCAGGTTTCTGTTACTGCACATATATCGGTTTTCTCCATACTGAGAAGTGCCTCGAGTGCCTGCATTTTGAGGTTTAGACTTCTGGCATTAAGTAGCATTACCCTCAGTTTTTTGTTACTTGTGCTACTTATGGTGGTGGGTTTGTCTTTTGAGCTTTGCCTAAAAAAGGCACTATGGGGGTGGCAAGAGCCTTGACCAGTATTCGAAAGCCTAAGGGTGACAGGTGCAAGCTGTCTCTAGCAAAGCAGCATGGCTTGTCGAGCATGTCATCCCAGGCTGA
Organism: Protopterus annectens; assembly: GCF_019279795.1. NCBI lineage: Eukaryota > Metazoa > Chordata > Ceratodontiformes > Protopteridae > Protopterus > Protopterus annectens. The sequence goes on from NC_056725.1 coordinate 1,391,406,984, forward strand.
CAGACACTGGATCCCCTTTGAATGACACCAGAAACTTAGCCAATTGTTGAAAATGATAATTTTTTCTCTATACCATGGTATAATTCTTGGTGAGGGCAGGATACTACTCAGGGTCAGGGTCATACCGGCCTGGGCTACGTGATCAGAGAGCTCCTCCATGTCTCTTTTCATGTAATCCAGGGAGGTACGGCTCAGGTCATTCACACCAACATGGACAATGACAGTCATATTTGTACTTGTTCTGGAGTGACCTGAGTGCTTGTGTTATATGGCAGATCCTGACACCCGACAGGCAGCTAACAGTAACTTTTTCCTTGTTCAGCTTAGTGAGTGGGACGTCAGTGAGCCTGACTATAGAGTCACCTATTACTAGTGTGTTGGGTATGTTATTTTGCCTTAAGGGCTGTGATTGTGTGGCACACTGGTTTTGTGTAGTATGTGTTTCATGGTTTGTGTTGGGGGGTGGAGGTTGCTTGGATGTCTGCTTTGGAGGTTTCTGCTGCTTCTGCAGATTTTTATTTAGAGCCTCCGAGTATGTTTTCGGTTATTTGTGTGTTTTTTGCCAGTGCTGGTTTCATAGGTCTATGTGAGACTGGTGGTGTGATGCAAGTAATTCCCTTCTCCTCTTGACTGCCTGGTCCAGTCTTGGGTTGAGAGAGCTTAGCCTTCAGTTTGGCTGTATAATTGCATCTCTCGCATGTATTAGTGTTTGGTGGAAGGAGGAGAGGGTTGTCTGTGTACATGAGGCAATTGTAACTTTGCCTCAAAATGCCCAGACTCACCAGTTGGACCTGACAGTACACCTGAAACTGCCCTTTGGACATGCCTGGATAGGTACAGTGAACTGTTTTAGTGGATGCCCAGAAGAACAGCCCAGTGAGAGAAGCTGGGTTTAATAAATTAGGATATATGATGAAGTACAACAGACATTCTAGGCAGATTCAGTCCATAATCAAAAGAAATTGGACTGTTCTTAGTTCTGATGTTAATGTTAGGAAATAGTAGGAGAAAAGCCTTACTTTGTATATAAGAAAGAGAAGAACCTCAACTTTGCTATAAAGATTTTGATAAAAATGAAGAGCTACATAGATTTAACAAGGGACAGTCCCCTGTTATAATTTTGCCTTTTGTAAGTTCATTAATATGGAAACATGATTTATACATCCTATAACACAAGTTAATTTTATTTTTAAGTTATTTGGGACGTGCAATAGTGAAAATTTAGTTTAATTGGCTAACTGTAAACAATGTTTGTGTTTTTACATTAGGAAAACTAACTGTAAATTCAAGGAGAGAATTGCATCCCACTTATCTGATAAAAGAAGGGGGTTGAGACAAATGCACTTGGTAAGCATATTTTACATTGTGGATATGAACATACATTTACATTTAGGATACCGCAGAGAGTTTGCAAAAACAAGAGGGGGGCATTGTGAATGCCACAGAGAGTGCAGAATACAAATGGATAAACTTTTTTACATCTGATGTCTATCTAGGGCTTAATAAAACTAATAGTATTACACCCATTTTGAAATTAAAACAAGCATGTTAGAGTATTACAGTTGTCCTGTGGAGCTTTTTAGGCAGTAATGAAATTTAAGTTGACCACTGTTTTTAATGAAGTTTTTTAGTGAACTAGGCTTAGTCAACTACATTAATTATGTAAATTGTATAATTATATAATGTGTTTGAGATATGTTATGTGATTGGCTGGTGTTCTATATTTATTCTGTGGTTTTAATGTGCCAATTCATTCTTGAAAAAGAGTTTCAACTCGAATGCTTGAAGTAAATGCTGTGCCTTTTTGTTACTGGATTTAATTCTGTGTTGGTTCATCAGTATGTTTAGTTGTTCTACACCTGCTTCCTGGACTTCCGTTTGCTTACTTACTGAAATTCAGTGTAGTGCCTATACTGTCTATATTAGGGTGCTGCACCTGTCATTTGTTCATATCATCTGGGAGCAGTAGGAGAATATCTGAAGTTATCCGCTCTGCTATTACCTCATCTGGGAGCAGTAGGAGAATATCTGTAGTTATCTGCTCTGCTATTACCTCATCTGGGAGCAGTAGGAGAATATCTGTAGTTATCCGCTCTCCTATTACCTCATCTGGGAGCAGTAGGAGAATATCTGTAGTTATCCGCTCTATTACCTCATCTGGGAGCAGTAGGAGAACATCTGTAGTTATCCGCTCTCCTGTTACCTCATCTGGGAGCAGTAGGAGAATATCTGTAGTTATCTGCTCTGCTATTACCTCATCTGGGAGCAGTAGGAGAATATCTGTAGTTATCCGCTCTGCTATTAACTCATCTGGGAGCAGTAGGAGAATATCTGTAGTTATCTGCTCTGCTATTACCTCATCTGGGAGCAGTAGGAGAACATCGGTAGTTATCCGCTCTCCTGTTACCTCATCTGGGAGCAGTAGGAGAATATCTGTAGTTATCTGCTCTCCTATTACCTCATCTGGGAGCAGTAGGAGAATATCTGTAGTTATCTGCTCTGCTATTACCTCATCTGGGAGCAGTAGGAGAATATCTTTAGTTATCTGCTCTGCTATTAACTCATCTGGGAGCAGTAGGAGAATATCTGTAGTTATCTGCTCTGCTATTACCTCATCTGGGAGCAGTAGGAGAATATCTGTAGTTATCCGCTCTGCTATTACCTCATCTGGGAGCAGTAGGAGAATATCTGTAGTTATCCGCTCTCCTATTCCCTCATCTGGGAGCAGTAAGAGAATATCTGTAGTTATCCGCTCTCCTATTCCCTCATCTGGGAGCAGTAGGAGAATATCTGTAGTTATCCGCTCTCCTATTCCCTCATCTGGGAGCAGTAGGAGAATATCTGTAGTTATCCGCTCTCCTATTCCCTCATCTGGGAGCAGTAGGAGAATATCTGTAGTTATCCGGTCTCCTATTCCCTCATCTGGGAGCAGTAGGAGAATATCTGTAGTTATCCGCTCTGCTATTACCTCATCTGGGAGCAGTAGGAGAATATCTGTAGTTATCCGCTCTCCTATTCCCTCATCTGAGAGCAGTAGGAGAATATCTGTAGTTATCCGCTCTGCTATTACCTCATCTGGGAGCAGTAGGCGAATATCTGTAGTTATCCACTCTCCTATTACCTTGTGCCAAATCCTTCATGACACCAATTTGTAACTCCTCCAACTCCTACACATCTTAGTTACACTATATAAAGTGGATTACATTACTGCCAACTCTAGAACCTCCTCAGTATCTGCTAATAACCATTACTTTGGTGAGCTGAATTCTATACCTATCAGTCACAAAATGCTAATCTGGGTGACTTTCACTACCCATACTTTAAATTCCTCAGTTTTATCAACACTACTTCTCTAGATTAAATAGTCTAAGTGCCCATCACAGATGACAACATACTTGACCTCATCCTTACAAATGTTTTCTCTGCCTGTGTCCATACTATTGTCATTTCCTCCTTCATCAAATATGACTACTAAACTGTCATCTTATCCCTCAAAGGTGCTACTGTCCTACTCAGTCACTCAAGCATATTCAGAGATTACTCCAAAGTCAGCCTAAGGTCATTGTTAGAGAACATGAAGAAAGTAAAAAGCACCTGCTTTGACGTGGTTACTAAGACTGCTATAGACATGTTTGACTTCTATGTTCATCTAAACCAATGTGTAGGGAACTCCACCCCCATTTGACATAATTATAATAAAAAAGTCAAAAATCAGCCATCTGGCAGTGGTACTAAAAGGAGGAAGAAAGTAATTGCTTCATATAATATTTTTCACGTGTCATCATAAGAAGGTAGATATGCAGACCAGCAAAGAACAAAAGCATTCCATTAGGAAGAGTAAGAAAGGATTTGAATTAAAAGTGGCCACCTACTTTAAGGATAATCTTAAGACCTTTTAAATATATGAAAAGTGTAAGGAGTAACACCATTCATAGCACTGAGCTCAACCACTTGAATGGCACTACTTATTTTGATACTGAAGCCAAAGCCAATGTTCTAGCTGACAAATTCAGTTTCAGTTTCATCTCACCCATCTACCCAAGTGTTCCCTCCTTTGAATCATTACGTCCCCAAAATTACCGTAGACCAGGCCTCAGAAGCTCTTTCCAAAGCTAAATGCAAGAGTTCCATTGACAAGACAGTGTACTATGCTGTAGTCTAGTTAGTAAAGAGTGCATTACTGAACTCCTCCTAAACCTTTTCAACCCTAGTCTCTTCATGGGGTATATACCTCATCTCTGGAGAATTGACATCATGGTGTCACCCTATAATGGTGTTTCTAACATGGACCATGGCAACTATTTTCCTATTAGCCTCATCAGTGTCATCTGTAAAACTGTGGAAGATATTTTGGTTCATCTCATAAATAATGAGACTGATGTCCTCCAAACCCTGGAATCTAATCACTTTTGCTTCATGAAAGGTATGTCATATCTCCTTAATCTGGTTAATTTCTTTGAAAATGTAACACATACCTTCAGCAAAGGCTATTCTGCACATATTGCCTGCCTGGACCTCTTTAAAACCTTTGCTATAATCCCCCATGGTAGCATTATCAACAAACTTTCTAGTTTAAACTTATACCCCTATCATACCCACTGGGTTGCAAATTGGCTCACCAGCCAAAAGCATGCAGTTGGAGTTAAAAGTACCTTCTCATCTAATAGGTGCACTACCAGTGATGTCCAACAGAGGCTTCTCAGGGCCAGTACTTGTGTCAATTCTAGCTTTAAGCTTAATACCAAAATGTAATGTGGTTCTCATTAGGGAACAATTCTATCCTACTAGTGCCCCCACAGTCATTAGAGATCTAGGTACCCTCACCATAAATTAACTATCATTTGATCATCCCTGTATCAGTTATGGTTAGGACATCCTTCTGCCTTGACCAGATAATCACCAACAGTATATACTTCAAGTCCAGGTTTCTGTTCAGGCTATTCATAAAATACAATGCACTATTGTGAATGTATCTCTCTAGACACCCTGCCCAACTAGAAAAGCCACAGCATTTTTTAACTAAGAAAAAAAAATAAAATGATTAAGCTCCCTTAGCTACCTGAACAGACTAGAAACCCTGTCACTTTTCTCTGTCTCATACTGGCTCTTACAAGGTGACCTCTGCCTCCCCTTCTGACCTTTAAAAGAGCATCTCCTTCTAGAGCTCTCTTACCTCAAAAATACTAGTAATACTGAAAACACTTGATTGAAAGACCTAAACCCTCACTACAACATAAACAAGACATCTTGGACCAAACCCAAACAATCCATTACCTCTGTGGCAAGCTCCTCTCGCATGTCATAGAATGTAATACAAATTGCCTTATTCATGTTCTGCAGTGAAAATTAATAGCTAATTACAAATTTACATCTATGGGTGTCATCAATTGGACTGGCAAATATGCCCACTAAACCCTCTGAATTGTATGGCTAGGCTCTATATGGTCAGTAAGCTCTCCTGCCTAATAAGAGCCCGTGAACCTATTGTCTGAAATATTTGGAGTATAGTATAGTAAAATCCAGAATGATAGCCAGACAGCTGTAAGGACTGAAAAGTACTGAAATGTTTCAAAAAAGTGATAAATGCTGTACTAATAGTGTTTGGCTTTGTATGTGAAACAATTAAGTGAAGAAATGTATTGAACAATACGAGAATAATGAAAATATTCCTACATACTGAAAGAAGTATTGTTGAAGTATTAAAATGCACAGAGTTCTATCATATTGCAGTGATATGAAATACAATAAAGTATGATGCACATATCGGAAAATATTAAAACACAAAAGGTGTATATTCAAGCACAAGGACCACACCAATAAAACCACTGGCAAAGTCTGTCAGCACATGGAATTTATTAAAACCACATTAAGTGTTTTTATACATTACAATCCTCAGACTCCTTGAGAATAAACTAAACCATGACATACTTCTAATTTTACATTAAATAAATAGATCACATGGTAACCAACAGTCAATTAAATTCATTTCAGACACATGGCCTTTATTCTAAACTTTCCATAGTTCACTGCTCCATTTGAAATGATGGTTTGGACCATAGCAAAGGAAAAAAAAAAAAAAAAATATATATATATATATATATATATATATATATATATATATATATATATTTATTTATTTATATACACACACACACACACATATATATATATATATATATATATATATATATATATATATATATATATATATATATATATATATATATATGGGTCTACTTTGCTTGGTCAAAAGGCCATATACTTGAATGTTATTTTCGTGAGACAAAAATAATAAACTGCAGTCTCAAACAGTGCAGTTTTTCCTAGGGCAAGTAAACACATGCCCAACACGGGGAAATATGCCCTTTTCCCCACTGTAGTGTGATACTGGAATTGGTATATATAGTTGGGGGTATGGGGGCATTGCTCCCCACATAGGTGGGTTTCAGATATGACAGTCTGTTTTCGTGAAGTTTTAGGCAAGTGTTTAACCAATAGCCAATTAAATTTATTTCAATTTTGTTTGTTCTTGAAAATACATGCCATTAAAATTGATTAATCGAGCCCATGTAGTTTATCAACATTCAGATAAATCTGGCAATAACAGAAAATATATTGAAAGCTACTGCATATGCTTAGTGGGAAGCTAAAAAGAAAGGGCTATGATGTGTAGATTGTGCCTTTAAGAAATTGCTACCTTAGCCAAATGTAGTCAATAGTGGTGTAATCTGACTTCCTGTTATGTCATGCAGTCTTGAATATGTGTTGATGAAGCTGGCAGCATACCTTTTGCCTCTGACTTGCTATTTCAGGCATTCAGATATAGCAAATCTTACAGGGTGGCCCCCTTATAATACCTCTCAACCTCGTAGTACAAGAAATGTGGACAAAGCTAAAATAATGGGGGAACAAAGGCTCAAAAATAGGGGCAATGTCTAACTATTGCTGTTATAAACTTATAAAGTTGACAGAATAACAGGGTTTACATTAGCATGTATTTTCTGAAGGGTATGAAGTCTGAAACTCAAATGTTTGCCATTATTTAGTGACTTCAGTCCTGAAAGATTTGTCAGAAAGCAACAAGTTTTATGAGGAACAAAACAAAAATATGATGCAAAAATATTGACATTCTGTGAAAATCCAGACAGTTGAGAGGTGTAGAATTTTTTTTTTCAATGTGTTAATTCACAGATTCTCAAATGTGTGTCCACTAGGGTCACCATCTCTTGAGAAGTCCAAAATTGAGCAGAGGTTGCATGGACAAAAAATAACAGCAAGCCTCAAAGTTTCATTGCAGTGGCAGCCAGTGCATAGGACTACTCAATTTTTAAAATGGACAGTTTTAAAATGGTCCTATAAGTTTCCCTTTCCAAATCAGATTACAGATTACTAGGTTTAGTACTTAAATATAAAGGCAGCAGATTCATTTTAAGTATTAATAACAGAAGCAAAGAAGAAACTATTTATCTACCTTCTTAAACTTTGCACAATTTTATGGAATTGAAATGTATTTTGAATGTATATAACAATTTATGAATAAATTATTGGGTATGTGCTAGAAACATATCTAACCACTTTTCTAATCCTAAATTATTTAATGTCTTATAACCATGAAAACAACTAATTGGTGTAGGTTTATTCACTAACACTTGTAACTTTTGTGCAGTTTAGTTGAAAATATTTTAATACAAACTGTAGCTTGGACTATACTGCCAACAAACTATAGAAACAACATTTTTTTGTGAAAAAGCTTTCTGAACTGACTTAGGCAGTATGTTGCATCCTTCAAGCTGTCCTTGTCTATCATTTTCACTCACTTGTCCCTTGGAGTCTCCTGTATCAACAGTAAGCACAAGAGATATGGACACCATGTCTGGTGACATGTACAGTTTTTTTAATTCTGTATCAAGTAGCATGTGTGCTTTGTTTACTTCCTGTCTTGCAGTGTGTGATAAGCATGGTGGCTTATTTGTATTTCTGCTTTCATACACTGAACTACAATTTGGCTACAAAGTAGTAGAGGCTGGGATTAACTCTGTTCTGCTGCTTACCTGCATTTTAGGTTCATGCCCTGTAGTGCCTCAAATCCCATTACAAGGCATGCTCCACTAGCTCTTAAAAACTGTAAAAATCTGACAAACAGGATCTACACATTGTAGGGATTAAAGAACTGAATAAAATGGAAATGTTTGTTAGTCTAGTTGAAATACATAATGGTAATGCGTTACAAGAAGCAAACCTGAAACATTTTAGACAAAAATGCGACTATTATTGCAGTCCTGTGGCACAGAGGGATGAAGCCCTGACTGCCAAACAATCAGTGCTCCATTTGCAACTTGGCACTGGAGGGAGCATTGCTGGGTCACCCTTCCTAGGGGGAAGTGGAGGTGGTTCTGAATCACCAGTAACATAGATCAGAGCACTACTATGCAGTGAGTGAAGGTATCATGTGGACTCTGCACATAAAGATAAAAAGAATGACTGGTAAATACATGCATGTCACACTAAGAACAGCCTGCAGATTCCAACTAATGGAGCCAAGGTGTCTTGTGCTGTGGCGTAAAAGAGCTGCGCTGATTGTCTAAAACCTCCCCTCCAATGAAATGACTGTCTGTAGAATCCAGCAATGTTAATAAAATCATATCACGCATGCATAATTCAATCAGTAAAGCATGCAAAAATATTGCTTGTGATACACAGAGAATGTGGTATTTCAAACTTATCAAGCAACTAGCACTGTGACTTTAAGAATCATGCTTCCTCAGATGCACCCTGGCTGCCGTCCGTGTCTGGCAGTTAGCGCAGGGAATTAAGACGACAAGCTGCTAATAAACTGCTTCCTTTAGGCATGGGTTTAATTTCTACTGCTTCCTGTATAATTGGGTTTAACTCCTTTTGCCTTCATTTGCCTGCTGGATGACTGAGCAAGTCATTTAACCAGACAGTGCTTCCTGGTCACCCCTGCAAAGGGATACTTGTGTCCAGTGTGCTTACCTATATGACAAATAAATAAAATAATAAATAAATATACCCATTTGACCTCAGTGCCAGAAATCAACTCTCCAGCTGACACAAACATCCTTCAAAAAGGTCTCACAGAGACAGATAACTGGTGCCAGTGCCATGGTTTAAAGCTAAATGCCAAAAAATGTATAGTCATACCCTTTGGCAAAAACAATGTGCCCACAAATTACCACATAGGCGGAAACCCATTAAGTACAGAGAAAGTTATTAGGGACCTGGGGACCCAAGTTGATAGCAATCTCTCCTTTGAAAACCACATTGCCAAAGTGGTTAGAAAGACCTTCTACATAGCCCACCTCATCACGAAGGGTTTCACATCTAGATCAAGAGAGGTACTCGTGCCCCTTTATTCATCCCTCATCAGGCCCATCATATAATACAATGCCCCTTTTGGGATGTACCTTACCCGACACCTGCAGCAATTAGAAAGACCCCAAAAGTATCTCACCAAGAGGATCAAGGGTCTCAAACAGATGCCATATGCTGCTCGGTTAAAAAAACTCCAGCTCTACTCAGTTGCATACCGTCTACTTCGAGGCGATCTATGCCTGACATACAAAGCTATGTCAAATCCAGAATTAATGGACATGCTCCACCTCAGTAAATCTAAATCCCTTAGAGCCACACGCTCGAGGGACTTGAACCTCAGCACAGAAATAAATAGAACTTGCTGGAGGGACAGGTTCATAACCCAGAGGCTCCCTTCGCTCTGGAATAGAATTCCAGTTCATGTGAGGCAGAGCACCTCACTGAATCTCTTCAAGAAGAATCTCAATAGGTGGATGGAGGATCGTAGGTTTGTCCCAGGGATTACTCCCGTGTCACTAGTAGACAGAGGCACAGTAAACTAAACCTTAAAAAGGGCACAGTATACTCAAATCAAGGGGTGGCGTAAACCATACAGAATCGGGCTAGGCTTATAATTGCAACAGCAACAGATGAAAGGCAGATGAACGAAAACCACAAGACCAGTAAAATTGAGTAGGTTTATTAGCTCTCTTGATGAAACAGACAAAAACGTTTGTTCTCTGTCTAGCGCCTCGGCCACAGTAAGCCTTCAAGGAGTAAACCTTCACAATTGTAAAACACTTTATATACTGACATCAATTAAAACAATTAAAATTAATTATACAATTATACAATTAATTAATCAAATCACACTTTTCCAACAGCACTCTGTATTCAATCCATTTGGTAACAAAGTGCCATATTTTAAAATAAAAATAGTTTCTTTACTCAATAGTGACTTTTCAACCATATGGCCATTTACTTCAGTATCAGCTACTTGTTGTAAGATAGTAGCCTGCAAACTATCACTTAAGCCATTGTGATATTGACCAAAATGTAAAGCTAATGGGCTTTCTGCTTTTTGATTCCTTATGTCCCTTAAATGTTCAAGTAATCTTACTTTGAACATCCTTTTTGTTTGACCAATATAAAACTTATTGCACCCACATTTTATAGCATAAATGACCTTTTGTGTCTTACAATTAAATATACCATCTGGAGTAAACCTAACATTATTAATACTTGTGAAAACTTTTTTTATATATATACAAACACTACAGTTTCCACATGGAAACGTACCTAAATCAGAAATTTCATAATACATTTTACACTCTGGTTTTAAAAATTTTGTATGTACTACCATGTCTCTTAGGCTTCTACCTCTTTTATATGAAAAAAAATTATTTTTTCTCCATTAAATTATTAAGTTCCTCAAAATTTTTTAAAAATTCCCAAAAGTGCAAAATGCATTTTTTAATATCACTACTAAAAAAATTATAAGTAGACACTAAGAAAATATTTTTATCCAAGTTATTTATTTTATTTTTATTTTTGGTATAATATTTATTATCATAACTAGTATAACCAATATTCTGTGAATTATATCTTAATTCTACTACTTTCTGAATATCCAATTCAAGCAGTCTAGCATCATATTCTCTTCTCAAAAACATTTCTTTTGTTGTTTGGATTTCCTGTAGAAATATATTATCATCATTACATAAACGCGGAATCCTTAAAAACTCTCCATATGGCAAGGACTGGATAGTTTGGGTAGGATGACAACTGGTAGCCTTCAAAAAATCATGTGGCATACCAAATTTCCTATGTATACTAGTAATTATTGGATAGCCACTTTGACCTATTAACCTAATATCCAAAAAATTCACTGTATGTCCACATTGTAATCCTTCAAAAGAAATGTTAAACCTATTTTGCTGAATTTCTTTTACAAATTGATTTATATTGTTGAATCCATCATCACACAGAAAAATCAAATCATCTATGTATCTATAGTATATTTTGACATATTTCTGTACAAATTCATTCTTATAGATACATTCTTGTTCAACCAAGCCCATAAATACATTAGCATACATTGGTGCAAATGGGGCACCCATGGCTGTCCCTTGTATCTGATGAAAAATCATGTCATTAAAACAAAAATAATTATTTTCTAGGCAAAATTGAACTAAATCAAGAACATAATGCGTGTAAGGATGGTCCCCCATACTTTTATATATTGCTTCTAAGCCAAATCTGTGTTGAATACTAGTATACAGACTCTTAACATCTAATGTGATCCAATACATACTTTTACTCCATACAATAGACTTTATTTTGTTCAAAAAATCAAAAGAGTCTCTTATATATGATGGTAGACAAACAACTTCTTTAAGTAATACCTTATGTAATACTACTCCCAAGTTGTGTAAAAAATATTTTCTGGCTGAAACAATTGGTCTACCCGGAGGTTTACTAAAATTTTTATGAATTTTAGGTAGGCAGTAAAAGTATGCTGGACCTACATCAGATGATATTAACTTCTTTTTCACATCAGATTCTGTCCAATAACCTAGTCTCAAACCCTTAGAAATTAAATTATTATAACATTCCTTAGCACATTCTATAACATCCTTTTGAACTACACAATATACAGATTCATCATTTAGTAAATCTAGACACATCTTTAAATACTGTGTGTGGTGCATTATCACAATCTTATTGCCCTTGTCAGAGGGCTTAACAATTAAATCACATTGTTTAGAAAATTGTATTAACTCTCCCCATTCTTGTTTGGACAAATTATATTGAATATTGTTATACTGTAAATTTCTTAGCAAATACTCAATTTCAAAATCTAACATTGCATGAAATTTTTTTATTCCTTCATGAAGGAATGGAGGCATAAAATTGCTAGCTACACTTAAACAAGAAGTGTCAATAGGGCAATAAGCATTTAAATTACTAACACAAGAAACAAATGACTCACAAGACTCTAAGGAATCACTATCATAATCTACACTATCAGTGTTAGCATGCCCAACATTTTCGCTAAATTTTTCATGACATATACTGTTAAAATAATACCATAAATGCAATTTCCTTGCGAATCTAAATACTTCTACTTTCCATTCATGTATTTTCGGCAATACTGTTGGCACAAATTTCAAGCCACAATTCAGTATCGACACAATATTATCAGACACCTGACAACCAGACAAATTAACCACAATATTAGTACAACAAATATTAGTACCATTTTGTTCTTTTAGTGTCTCTCCATTGACGTTGTTGTCCTCCCCTCTGGAATTCCTGCTCTCCGTAACCTCTTTTACGCTGTTGGCCACACTCACCGGCTGAACGAAACCGGTCTGGAAAGCGTTCATGAAAAAAGTCCTGGTTGGCAGGCAAGGGTAAATCAGGAAAGTCTCTTAATTCCGAAACATAGGCTTGTCTATCTGGCATCTGGTTAGACACATCAGCACTAGTACTGACCCGTCTGTTATCATCTCTATTAGAAACATTAGGTAGATGTGCAGAAGAGCGTGATCGTTGATTGGCTCTATACAAATAAACATTGCCTCTATCAAAGTCACGGAGGTCTCTTTGAATTTTATGCATTTTTTGGTCAATGATTCTTTTTTCTAACACATTAATCTTGTCTTGTATGTCTCTAAGACAAGAATCCATTCTGGTTCTGTCTAACAAAGTGGCAAGATTGTTACAAACCATGTTTATGTCTTTTTTAAATTCAGTAGTTTAATATTATCTCTCTCCACCAGGATTTTTATCCATTCCCTTGAGCATTGGTGCGCTGCAGATTCCCACTTATGCTGAAAAGTTTTATCAGTGGGGCGAGACACAATAAAGGGTTCTGATGGAAATTTTATAGCCCTTAAGCCCCTAGGAATGATATCTAAATCTAGATATCTTTGTAAACTATTGCAATTATAGAACGTAGCTGTTTCTTTATTCATCAAATTAGTTAATTTAGAAACCATAGTCTTTACCTCAGAAGGGAAATCCATGGAGCGTTTTCCTATATTCGCAAATGGGTTGTTAACACGTTTACTCCGTGTTTCAGCTAGAAACCGCTCCCATGCTGGAATATCCCCATTACTATCTGTATTTGCAGTCCTTTCGGATCGATCAGTATTTCGGTCAGGATTAGTATTAAAGAAACCATCCAATGTTCGCTGAGAGGTACCACCGTTGTCCTCTCTAAACATATGTGGAACATTTAAAGCTGGATCACTGACCATAGATAAAAAACAATTCCAACAGCAACAGATGAAAGGCAGATGAACGAAAACCACAAGACCAGTAAAATTGAGTAGATTTATTAGCTCTCTTGATGAAACAGACAAAAAAGTTTGTTCTCTCTCTAGCGCCTCGGCCACAGTAAGCCTTCAAGGAGTAAACCTTCACAATTGTAAAACACTTTATATACTGACATCAATTAAAACAATTAAAATGAATTATACAATTATACAATTAATAAATCAAATCACACTTTTCCAACAGCACTCTGTATTCAATCCATTTGGTAACAAAGTGCCATATTTTAAAATAAAAATAGTTTCTTTACTCAATAGTGACTTTTCAACCAAATGGCCATTTACTTCAGTATCAGCTACTTGTTGTAAGATAGTAGCCTGCAAACTATCACTTAAGCCATTGTGATATTGACCAAAATGTAAAGCTAATGGGCTTTCTGCTTTTTGATTCCTTATGTCCCTTAAATGTTCAAGTAATCTTACTTTGAACATCCTTTTTTTTTGTCTGTTTCATCAAGAGAGCTAATAAATTTACTGTAGGCTTATAATTGCCCCAGGGCAGATAGCCTAGTATGAACCTATCACTTTGATAGGCAAAAATATGTCTTTAAAAAGAAAACAATTAGAATTGTCCACATCCAGAAATAAAACTTCTGCATTTCTATTCACCCCTGTTGGCAAGTTTTAACAACAAATAATGGCATTAAATATCTGTATTGTCCAGTTTTTTACTTAGAATTATGCCTGAGAGCTTTTCTGACATTAAGAACAATTCCAGTTAACAGCATTATCTGGGTCATCTGCTACTACAGTCACAAATAAACAATCTGCATCTTTTAGCTGTTTATAGCAGCAGTCTTTCTCCAGCTGTGTGGCATGCCTTTTAGATCAGTTCCAGCTCTTTGTAGTGATTCTGCAGTGTCACATTTGCAACCAAGATAATTTATCTTTATTCAACTTTTGTCTTAAGTCAGGAACACCATTCATTCTATTATACTTCATACTGTAATTTATTTTTTATATCACAATGCAAACATTTGTTTTTGCTTGACATTAGATAAAATAAGCATATATGCGAGTGAAGTTTAGTGGTCAGAAATACATCAGTGTCAGGGAAGGGGACTTGTGGGAAAAGTTAAAAAACTCACGCACTAAGGGGACCACTTCAGGTAACTTCTATAAACACTTACTCACTTACCACACTCTATGGTGTTATTAAGCAGGAATAACCATACAACATCAACAAAAGGGCGCATCTCCAACTCCAAATTAGTATCCCACATGTAGTTGATATGGGACGTGGGACTTTGAGCTGAAACTTAGGACTGTCCTGCACAATGTGAGATGTGTCAACTCTTTCATCTACTGATTACACATTCTGTAAGCTTGCATGACCTTTTACAGTGACATGTTGATCCCTTTGTCATGTAATATATTTGATTACTTATGCACTTTTCCTGCCCACCTCTCAGCCAACATTCAGAAAACCACTGAATCCCTTTTTCAAACTTCTAGGGACCCTCATTTAGGAGTGTGATATTTGTATATTGCTTCTTGTATATATCCTCACAAATTCACAAGTCTCCATATTCATAATCCGTGTCTATTTGGCTGTACTAAAAGTTAATTGTTTTTGTTCCTTTGGTTTGCTTGTTGTGTTTTCTGTCTTTGGGATTTTGTTCAAATTCAGTTGCTCCTTCACTAAGCTGTATGTGCAGTCTGACTTGTATTTTACTACCAGCAGACTTGTTGCTGCAATACGTTACCTTTTTGCGTCCTTTTTGAACAATTATGAAACTATGGGGTTGCATAGGCAAAAATATGTCTTTAAAAAGAAATAAATATCTGTGGGGGTAAAGCTCCCATCTTACATAGGGTACAGAGGGGCTTGCCCATGCAAAAAATGCTACTTTCATTTTTAGAGAACATCAGTTTTTGGGGTACATCAGTACTGATTTGTTCATGTCATGGGATTCTGTATTTCAGTTTGTGATATTTGATCTAGTCTTCATTCAGATCTCCTCCTATTATGCTGACTTTGGAAATGGAGGCACAGAAACTTTAATTGTGATTGCAGCTGTCAGGGAATATTCCAGGACTGCTTCAGATGTGACTTTTATCTCCTAGGAAAATATCATATAATCAAATGTCAAAACTTCTACTATTTAAGTCTGCAAACCACAAGCATTCCTTCTTCAATGCCTATTGCTTAGAAACAGTTAAAAGGGTTAGCAAAAGGGCTAGTTTGAGGCTTCATCCAAAGAATGCAGGAAGTAAGGGGCTTTGAGACCAGGCCTCTAGGCATGGCTACTCTGGTTAAGGTCATTGCTTTGATTGTGACAGAGTTTTGCTTGTCATGATTGTCAACCTCTAGAAGAAAAATTATCATCCAGAACCTTGTCTTTGGATGTGCAGAAGCTTATGAAGGGAAGCACCATCCTGTCAACTATTCTAGGGAGCAAGACCACAAGCCAGTAGCCATCTTCCCCTCATTCATCTAGGTTTGTAAAGTGAGAATTAGTCCCCAGAGGTCCTCCCTTTTCCGTGTCTGGCCCATGGGCTTCACTGTTTCATGTTAGACTTTAGATACTTGTTTAACCTGTACAATAGCATGACTGCACAGATACACAAGACCAGACTGCAGCAAGTGTTAGGTTCAGTACTGGCCTCACACTTAAGCACTGTGTTTGGTATGCACTGCTCTTGTGATTATTCAAATGCATAGTCTGAACTAATCCACACTGACTCTCCTGGAAGGAAAACAGGCATGTATGTAGAGGATGCTATGATAGCCTTTTGTCCTTGTCTTTCAGACTGTTGTGTGTTGATACTTGTAGTCATGATTGACAATACTCACTCAGGTCTCTTCAGCAAAGTACTAAAAACTAAAGCCGTTATTCATAGTTATGCAAATGAGTTAAGGCTTTTGGGGTTATGTGTGAATGAGTGCAGCTGAGATTCATAGGGGCCATTTACACCAATGCATGGTGACCTCAAATGCACTTATACAAATGAGCAAATAATGTCATGGAAATGAGGAGTGATGTAAATCTCCTTATGCTAATAAAGTTTGTTTTACACCATTTGCAATTTACAGTCAGTTTTTCCTGCTTTTTATAACTGGCTGCAGATGTGATATAAAGAGAAGCATCACCAAATCCACCAGAATTGCAATCAGAGTAAATGTTATCAAATGCGTGAGATTTGTTATTTCTAGGTTAGAATTGCTGGTCTTGGATGGGCCAAAACACTTGCTTCCAGCAGTGCACACCTGCTAAAATGCAAAAATATAAGCAAAGGACTAATCATTATAACTTTGATAATCTGGAAATCCTTGGTAGGTTTAGTGGATGGGGGCATTATAATGGTCTTTGTGGGCATGTTTGAGCCCCATAGGGGCACTGGAGGATTGTGTGGACTTCCTATTCCTGTGGACATGAAAGTATATATAGCCCTCACTATATTTGCTATGGGGACCTTCCGGAAATAGAATGAAGACATGCTGGGTGTCTCACAGACTTCTGCCTCAAGGATACTGAAGAAGTTCCTTGGCACATATGGATCAGTACATCTATTTCCTGGTGTCACATCAGGACCAAGCCAAGACTATGGATGCCTTTTATGGGTTGGCATATTTCCCTGAGGTACCTGGTGCAATAAATTGCACCCATGTTGAATTAGGGCCCCTCCTTGTCCACAGGGTGAGTGGTACCAGAATAGGAAGGGCTTCTGTTCCATCAATTGCCAGTTGATGTGTGAAGCATAGGAGTGCATCGCCAACATCTCTGCCCAGCATCCTGGCAGTGCACATGATTCTTATATTTGGCACACAAGCTCACTCTACCACCTCTTTCTGCATGGTAGGATGCCCAGTGGTCATCTTGCTGGTAAGCTGAGTTTCTTTCTTTTTTATGTTCTTTAAGCAGTTATTCATATTAAGCTTTATTTTTGTATAGTAATCTTTATTTTTCTCTTCTGTCCCCCTTTCTCTCATTCTCTCTTTTTAAGGGGATACCAGATAGCCACTTCGGCCATGGTCCATGACTCCAGTGAGAAATCCATCTGCAGCTTTAGAAGAGACATATAACACATCCCTGTCTCAGACTTACATTGTCATCAAGAGGGTCTTTGGCCTCCTGAAGAGCCATTTCAAGTGCCTGGATGAGTCTGGGGTGCCCTTCAGTATGACTAAGCTACTGAGTGCAGGATGTTGACTGCCTGTTGCATTCTGCTCAATATGATCATGCACCAGTCTTGTGAGAAGTGACCCATGGTGTCACTGCAGCTCCCAGTTTTAGTCCCACTTTGTCTAATGATGACCAGCCAGCAGCAGTTGTAAGGCTCATGCATGGCATGCGGCTGCCCAAGTTAAGAGGCAGCATCTAGTCCAGATATATGGATCAGGACATTCAGGTCCGTGTTCCCTTTTTTCGTAAAAAAAAACAAATAGTATAACTGATGCATGCAGTAATAGTTATGGGCTACACTGTGTGATATATGCTCTTCTGCCACTGTTCATTTGACATTTTCTTTCATCATTTCAGTTTATCAATTTGTATGTCGTTATTTACTCCTTCCACATCTTATGTACCTATTAAAATGTTTCCTATTATGCTCAGTATCTTTATATAAATTTTCTTCAAAATTTTCTTGATCTTGTCTCACACTATGCTTAATTTGTTTGTCCAGCTTGTTTAATTCAGTTTCCAACATTGTAGTTTGACCTCTATTCCATTTCTTATATTTCTTGTCTCTCATATTAATCAGTTATCTTGTTCTTATGGAAATATATCCCCAACATTGTATGCCTAGATCCTGATAAATATTTTTTGATTTTTTTGCACTCAATTTCTGTCTCAAAACTTTCCACATTCCATCTGCAGTTTTTCCACTGAACAGGTCACTTCAGCTAGTTTTACATAGTGACTATTTTGTTTCCATACAATCTGTAATTAATCTTATGTGCATTGGTTTAGATTTCAGTTTGACAGAATAACCTAGTAACCAATTAACCTGTATAACTCCATGATCACTGCACATCATCAGTGGTAAAACTTGACTTAAAGTAACAGTAATTTCTTTAGGAACACAATGTATACTATGTTCTGTTCCCTGGTATGCTTTTTACAGTCTGAAGCAATTGTTGTTCTGAACATACATTGTGAATACTTTCCTTACTAATGTTGTTGAATCAATATTATTCCAGTCTGTTTCTGGTAAATTTAAGTCCCCAGCTAATATTATTATTCCCTCCTGTGTTTCATGCAAGAAATATATGAATTCTTCTAGGTCATCTGCATTTGATTTTGGTGGTCTATACACTCCAGCAATTGTTATATGTTCCAGGGTTGTCTTTATTGTCATAGTTACATAGTCTATAGTATTGGTGTTATCACTGAACATGTCTAATAACTATCTTTAACCCCTATCATAATACTTTCACCTGATTTTTTGTTAGAATGTCTGTTACAGTAAAAACATTTATACCCTGACAGAACTGGTTTCCAGTCATTGTTCTTTACCCATGTTTCACAAACAACATCAGTCTTGTGGAAACATAGCAAATTTCCAATAACAAAAACTTTATTATTAATGCTCCTAGCATTAACAACTATCAGAGACCCATCAAATGTTGCTATCTATGAATTGTTAAATGTTCAACCTGGCAAAAATCCTGCATGTTGTTTGTCAAATGTTGCAAAATACTTGCTGCAAAAATTCTTTTCTCTGATCTTGACAAATGCACACCATCCTGTCTGAACATGGGTGCCCAAAACAAGGCTTGGATGCTCTACACGTTTCCATTTTTTGAAACGGGACATTTTTTCCATGTAGGTATTTACCCAAAAAATCTGTTCATTCATGGTGACCAGATTATCCTTTCTATATGTGATTTGTGAAAAATTTGTCTTACCCCCAGTACAAGCTATACTATCTAAGAGGGCTGTAAGTTCCCTAATAAGTCAGAGAGTTCTTGTGGATGAGATCATTTGTACTGACATGAATAAAAACGGATTTGTGCTTCGTTACATTAATGTGTTCCAAGGCTTGTCTCACAACTTCTATTTTTTCTCCTGGCAAGCATAACGCTATTCGATGTTCATTATCTTCTCTGCAAATGTAAGTGTCAGTTCTTTTAATAATTGAATCTCCAGTTATAAGAATATCTTTTCTGACCAGATCTGAAGAATCTTCAACTTCTAATACAGTAATATGTGCTCTAGCAATTGTTACAAAGGAATGATCTTCATTGCCATTAGTCTTATTAATCCCACTTTCATTGCGTATTAAATTTACAAGCATTCAGTTCTCATCAAGCTGGTTTTGTACAGCCACAGCTTGAGCCATGTAGTCAACACCTGTCTGTCTTCTTTTTTCTTACAATAATGTTTGTCAATCCTTCCACGTTTAATTTTGATTTTTTTTTTCTTTTGACCTACCCCTTTCCTCTTTTTTCTACCTTTTCTTTTGGAAAAAAGATGCCTTTTTCTGTAGACTGGAAGTTTTCTGACACACAAAATATTATCATTCCCTGTAATCTGTGCATTACATAACAAAGCAGTGTCCTTTTAGTACGTATTCTCTTTACTTTATGAACATTTATCAGTTTCTTTTTCTTCCTTGTTATTTATTGTGAATGTCTTCCTTTCTTTCTTTTTATTTCCTTTTAAACAAACTGCATCCTCAGATTGCTGAATACTTGCATGGAGAATTCCAAAGTTGTCAGGGGCATTCTCTGGTTTCACAGGGGTTGAATGATCTTCACAAATAATGGACACATCATTTCCTAAATGTGTTCTATTTGCTCTTTGCCTACCATTATTTATCTCATCAGTCCGGTCATTAATACATGTAACAACAGTTCTCCAAGCTGTGCCAATTGCACAAGTGCAACCATCATCATTAAGTCTAGATTTACTTCTAATAAAGGTAAGCAAATCATCCAACTTTTGACATGAGGAACACAGATCACCAGTTTTATCAGGTGTTGCCTTTAAATATGCATAGCATTTATTACATTATACAAGACATTTGTCCTTTAGCAAATCATTAATGGCATACTCATTTAAGGAATTCATATTCAGCTTCAATCGAATAAAAAATATTAAAGAAAAGAATAATCAAAATCAGTAATTATAGAATTCAAAGAGAACTTAAATCAACTTCTATGAGAAAAATCATACAAGCAATATACTACTAAATACTAAAGTACAGTAAGTACAGTAAAGTTGTTGTTTTGACTGTACAAGTTCTGAAAGTCAGACAAAAACTATAATTCTTCACTATCACTCGCAGTTGCACTTCTTTTTCACAGTAAAATCAGTAAATCACAAACCAAGATAAGCTCTGAATTGTCCTGTCTGCAGTCTGCGTGACTTTATAGCTGACTAGGCCCCTTGGGATGGCTACAGCTTGCCTGTCTAAAACCTATCCCTTTCTAACAACCAACAGTGAAAATTAAAGGTAAAACAACAAAATATAAATCAAAGTAAATATTCTTGTCTACAAGCTATCCATTCCTTCCTACAAACAGTGAAAAATAGTGGCAAAAAATATATATATAAATTCAAATAAAACTTCTCTTACCAGTCAACTCCTGAGTAAATCACAAACCAAGATAGGATTGTTTAGATACGCACTGGACTGTCCTCTCTGCACTCTGTCTGACTTCATAACTGACTAGTCCTCTTGGGATGGCTAGAGCTTACCTGTCTAAAACCTATCCCTTTTTAACAGCTAACAGTAAAAATTAATGGTAAAACAGCAAAATATAAATTAAAGTAAATCTTGTCTACAAGCTGTCCCTTCCTTCCTACAAACAGTGAAAAACAGAGGTAAAAAATAAAATATAAATTCAAATAAAACTTCTCTTACCAGCCAACCCACAGTAAATCACAAACCAAGCTAGGATTCTTTAGATAAGCTCTGTAACAGTGTCACTGTGGACAATGTGACCCCAGAATGTCTGTCATCATCCTCAGTGTGCTTCTGTGTGTGCAGATGTTGATGTAGAGGTGCAAGGTTGTTCCTGTCAGAAAAGCGTGACTAGTATGTCAGCTTGTCTTTGACTTTGTGATGCAGAGTCACTTTCTGTAGAGTTACTAATATGTTGTGAGGTGAGAGAACCTGCCATTAAACTTGGAGACTGCTTGCCATTTCCCTCAGGTTGCCTCATAAATATGACTATATTATCATCATCAGCAGTAGCAGCAACACCCATTTTGCTGCTGACTTCATCCATAGTTATTGGTGTAATTGGACTGTTTGTTTCTGATCCTGACCGTGTAAAAGACATCATTACAAAACATTAATAACAACGCTACAGCGTACGGTATAACATGCTTACAAGGCAGTGAGTGTGACACTTTCCATGCACTCTGCCTTCATTTTCATTATTGGCTCATGTACAAGCTCACCTAATAACAATGAACTGTGTATGTTTAATTCATCAGTTTTTGTCACCTTTCAATTTTGCCTATAAATGGTGTATTTTTAAGCCAAAGGACTCTGATGATGCCGCTAAGTTCTGTGGATTTTGGTAATTAAAGCAGTATTTTTCTACAGTGTTTCCTGGCTTTAGTCTTTTTACAAGTTTGACTCTGGTTAGGCTATTTTGTGTCTCTTTGCTAGGTATTCTTAAGCCAACCTTCATGAGATGATGAATGGAACTGCTGCTGCAGACTTTGGTTTGATGGAACAGTGCCCACAGCACCCCTAATTATTCCAGTTGCACCATCTTCTGTATCATACTCATCCCCATGGATGGACAGAAGGTATTCATCATCTGCACTGCTATCTGCCATTCTCATGTATTTTTCCCTCACTGTCAGTAGCAAAACATTATATTTATCACACGTATAGTGCTGTCCTTTGCACACTGAAATTTCTCAAGTACAATTTTCTGCATGTATGCACAACCTACACTACTTTCTTTAATGGCCATTTACTAAAATTAATATACTGTGCACATGTAAGGCAACTTCAGCAAACTGACCAAAACTGCCAGTTATGCAATGGTGCATATATACTACACATCAAAATGTATTGCAGGTGAGCTTAAAATAAATATTACAGTAACTGTTAGTGACTCCTACTAAATAATTTAAAGTTTTCCTTACTTTGAGATGTCTGTGGAATCTTAAGACATTTACTGCCTATCTCTGCTATTTGCGAATCAATATGGCGAAGCTCAACCAAATTGCATAATTCAGGCTGTTTTACATTTGTTATACAAATTAGGCTAATTTATATGCACGTCTATGATAAATTATAGTGTTGCGAAACTAAGTCCCAAGGTATATCAGCATATTTTGACATTTTGCCAATTGTGAATGCATGTCCCACAGTACATGAACGTATTTCAGAGACATAGCTGCATTGTGGACACAGCACTCCAAGGCAATGTCAAGCTGTCCACGGAGGTGCATGGATTGTCCTAAGCTAACCAAAATGGAATATAGATGGGGTTGAAAGTAATCTGAGGGTTAAATCCCTGTCCATTCAACAGTGTCTGTCATAGCCTAACAAGTGATCATCATCATCTTCTTTCGGCTGTTCCCGTTAGGGGGTCGCCACAGCAGATCACCTGTTTCCATTTCTTCCTGTCCTCTGTATCTTGCTCTGTCACACCAAACACCTGCATGTCCTCTCTCACCACATCCATAAACCTTATCTTAGGCTTTCCTCTTTTCCTGTTACTTGGTAGCTTCACCTTTTTCCCAATATACTCAGCATCCCTCCTCAGCACATGTCCAAACCAACGTAATCGTGCCTCTCTGGCTTTGTCTACAAACCTTCCAACCTGGGCTGACCCTCTAATATACTTATTCCTAATCCTGTCCACCCTCGTCACACCCAGTGCAAATCTTAACATCTTTAATTCTGCCACATCCAGCTCAAACTCCTGCCTTTTTGTCAATGCCACTGTCTCCAACTCATATAACATAGCTGGTCTCACTACCCTTTTGTAGACCTTCCCTTTCACTCTTACAGGTACTCGTCTGTCACAAATCACTCCTGACACTCTTCTCCACCCACTCCATCCTGCCTGTACTCTCTTCTTCACCTCTCTTCCACACTCACCGTTACTCTGAACTATTGACCCCAAGTATTTGAACTCATCCACCTTTGCCACCTCTACTCCTTTCATCCTCACCATTCCTCTATCCTCTCTCTCATTCACACACATATATTCTTTCTTAGTCCTGCTGACCTGCATTCCTCTTCTCTCTAGAGCATATCTCCATCTCTCCAGGGTCTCCTCCACCTGTTCCCTACTCTAACTACAGATCACAATGTCATCTGCAAACAGCCTAACAAGTGCTATATATCATAAAGTTATACAAATAATTTTCAGGTTAATGTTGACATTTATTTCCCCAACCTTAATTAAAAAAAAGAAAAAAAAAAGAAAAAAAGTCCCACTTTACTATATGACACATACTGTTAGAATAAAACAAATCTTTTATCTATAAGCATTAATAGTGACAGTTATTACCCATATATTTAAAAATACTTTGACACATGGAAAGAACAGGTAAGTGTTTTCCTTTAAGAAAAATCAGTATGTGACAAAGCAGTTTTGGTTACATCAAACTTGCCAATAATATCAATGTCAGCTCTAATGAACATGCTAGCAAAAATAGGTGTGGTCAAGATGATACCACGCCCAGCAGGGAGTGGTTCTTACACTGGCTAATACAGCCCTCACCATACTTTCCTCACTCTGGTTCTGGTTCTTTTAATGATGGCAGCAGCACCTGTGAAGGCATGAGGTAACACCCCTAGCTGGTCTGAGAAAGAAACCTTTATCATTCTCTACCTTTTGCATGACTCGTACCTGGAGAAAATCCTGGCAAGCATGTGTCACAGTACTATTGATGTCTGGCAGGAGTTGGGTGACCACCTGTCAACCCTGACAGGTATAACCCACTCCAGTCAGCAGTGCCATTACAGGAATGATAACTTGCAGAAATGTAGGCTGACTAAGTTAACCAGTTTACAGTGAGAAGGTCAGAGTTTTACAGTAAATAACATTTTTTTTCTTAATGTGTGTGTATGTATATATATATATATATATATATATATATATATATATATATATATATATATAATAAACCAAAGGTGTTTTAAAAATTGCATAACTACATATACTTTCAGATTCAGATATCTGTACCTGAAAATACTTGTCCTGATATTATGGAATGCACAAAAAAATGAGAAGTGTATCTGTACTCAGACATCCATCCTTTGAAGAAAGAGTAATACTAATACTGCATTAACAGGTTACAGTTTTAAAAAGAAATGTCAGGTAAGAGTATTAAAATGATAATCTGTATAGATAACTATGTAAATCTTTTACTACTTTTCAAGCATCCGTAATGGTGACTGCATATAATAAAGTTATGAAATAAAACTTGCAGTTGCAGTTATATAATTCTACACTATTGCAGGGGAAATGCTGTAACAGATAAGTATTACATAAAGCCAGTTTTCTGATTCATAAATATAATGGAAAACAATTGCTTAAGTTAGTTGTTTGCTCTTAAGTATTTCTAGCTGCACATACAACTTCTCTTTCCCTGACAACTGAAAAAACGCTGCTCCAAAGCCAAAAAGCAGTATTTTAATAAACAAATGTAAGCACTTACATTTCCAGTGCTACAGAAACATCAGACAAACAGATACACTACCTCACATCCTTTAAATACCATAAAAACATCACTTCCTTAAGGGATTAACCTCACTTCCTTGAGGGGGTGGGGCTTGGTTACTTGGTCCCTGATAGCTGAGGAAAAAATACAGTGCAGTCACCAACAAGGGAAGACATGACTGCATTGTCTGGTTGAATCTTCTGGTAAGAACCCAAAATTTATTTTTCAACAGGGCACAGTAGAAATTATAAAATTGTAATGGTAGCAGGAAAATTGATAAAGCAATCCTTTTCAAATTGATTTCTCTACTACTCTTGTAGACAATGTTATACCTTCACAGCTGAAAGAAATGCAACTGAAACTTGATGAGCTACATTAATTACTGATTTCTTTTTTGGTTTGTATTTTGTGTACTGCAAACTCTGTATTGAAAGTACTACATAATTTAAACTCGCAACCCTTCAGAAAGACAAAAGCCCTTGATATTTCAATTCATCACAAGTATGCCTAAGCACTACAGTTACATTGTTCCAAAGTACTGAAGCATATCCCAAATCACTACCCCTAGCTGTAAGCATATGCACTTCCCATACACAAGTTTTACTTCAATAAAGATTTTTGGTGCGGTATTTCAATATTGTGTTGTCAAATTGCATTAAAACAATATTGTGTGGATTTATTGTGCTTTTTTGTTTTGTCTCCCCACACCTTTTTTTTTTCTTTCTCTTTTTTTTTTTTCTTATTTTGCCTATGCATTTCTTTCTCCTTTTTTGGTTTGCTCGTGTCCTTTTTTTTCTATTTTTTATATAGGTTCAGATATTTCAGGAGCCAGACCAGGCATGTATCTCCCAAGCTAAGGACAAATCACCCTCTGCCCATCCGGGATGCAGGGTCGGAGTAGAGGCACTGGTCCTGCAGCCACTCTGGCATGCAGCAGCCATGCAAGCCTCAGAGAAAGGGGGACTTCAGAGTTTAGATGTGGACGTACTTGTAGAAGTAGTAGACAGGAGAATTCAGCCAGCCCCAGCCTCTCTTCAGCATGTAGAAGGCACACTCTCCCAGTTGGTGCCGAGCACTGAACCAACAAAGTCCCCTACTCCATCAACATTTGGGTCCTCTACTGCAACACCATCTGGCAGTGGATGTGCTTGAGGCTCCTTGGACTGGGATTCCAGCTGGCTTTTCCTCAACTCTTCTTCCCTTAACATTTCTCCTTTACCCTCTTCCCTATTTTCCAACCACACTACCCTCTTTAAAAAAACAAAAAAATAAAAGAAAAAATATGGGGGGGGGGGGTCCATCTCCCAACAAAATATAGTGCCCTTCTTCTTCCATCTTCTCCAGCATAAACCCTCTTGATGTTTCCCTAGTGTCTTCACCTCTTTGTTTTGTCTCCCCTTTTTTCAATCTGTCCTATCATCCTGTTTCTGTTCTTTAATAAAGCCATCAGGGTGTCCACAAAATGATACACGTGTATAAAAAAGTTATAACCTCTTTTCTTTTTTGAAAAAAAAAAAAACCTCTTAGCTGCTGCGCAGTCTACAGTTTTTCTAAAATGCTTTGAGTGAGATTGCGTTCAGCTGCACTATCCCATGATATACCAAACCATATACAACTTACAAATTTGCAAAGTAATTCACAATTTTGAAATGATGAACTTTATACTATTTATTCTTTTGTGAAAAGGTGGCATGTTTATAGAAATTGCTTTGCTTTTCTGCATTCATCGTAAATGCATATCATTAACCTTATTTGCAAATCTGTGTAGCGCCACTGTTTGCACATAACTGTTATACACTTGCAAAATCCTGAACTATGAATATCGGCCTAAATTTTCTTTTACTGCTCACTGTGTTCATTTAAAATGAAGGAAATGAGCAATCATGGAGTGTCAAATAAATTTATATCACAAAATCCATGTATCAAATTATAATATGAAACCATTACTGTGATTCTGATGCATTAATATGGCATATATGGTAAAACATATCAATATTTGATGAGAAAAACATATTTTGGAGTTTCATGGTGGAGGTTTCCTTTAAGTATTGCCGAGTCTTCCTTTATGTACTTGAGTAAACAGTTTCATTGATGTGTAAAGTAATATGTTTTAATCAGATGGAATCAAGATAACATAGTAGACGTACTTCATATTACAACAAAAATAACTATCTACTGGAGGAAACAAAAATTCAGGAAAAATGTCCCATTGGAACAATATTAGATTGGGTCCCTGCAAAACTTCTGGGGACAGTTATCAGAACAGCAGAACTGAATTTGCAGATTTGGAGATAGGATTGTGACATTTCATCACTGACACACTTCATCAATATTCACAAAATTGACCACAAAAGACTGAAATTCACCAAAATCAACAAAAACATGCCAAAAAAGAAAGTGATCTTTTATGCAGCACAGCAAGCTTCCTTGTACCTCTTTATACTCTTACAACTTATACATACCAATCCCAAGATCATACAACAGCAGGAAATGGCAATGGTCTACTCTCTACTGTATAATGAGCCCCCCACTATAAATGCCAGCATTGTTTGATATATGGAAATTTCAAAGAAAAAAAAAACAGCTCACAAGATGTACAGCATTCTGATTGCATGATTAAATGCATGGAACCTGGAGGTGTATATGTCTACAAAGTAGGAGGTTTGGTATCTGAGTAGTCCCCACTAATCCAAGGTACAGTAATCTCAAAGTTAGTAAGTATTACAGGTGGGTTTAAATGTTAAAATTCATCATAGCCAATACACTTAAATATTTGGTGACACATAACCCAACAAAGCAATAAAATGTCAAGGTGTTTTTCTGGTAAGGAAATGACACTTTACCTTCATCACACTCAAAGTATCGTTGGAGATTTTGCTGTATTTTTTAAAGTTGTGTCACTTTTTTTAAGTGTTCTGCTTTTGTTTTGCTTGTCTTGCAATAGCAGTATTACATACCATAGTGGTAGCGGTTATGTATGATGTCCTTACATTTACTGCTGCAGTATTCTTAACAGATGGGATTCCCTGGCATGGAAGTCCAAACATCTGGTCAGCCTACTAAAGACTACTAGTTGCTTTTAAAAGGTATGCCGAATGTCACCTAAACACTCCTTGCATAGCACAGGGCATAAAGATGATGTTTAGGCCTAGCATAATCAGAACTTCTTTGCTGCTAGTCTGACTGTATCTTTTTACCACCAGTCTGTTTACCTGTGTCTGTTTTCTGTCAGGTGAGTGCATTTTCATTCTCTAGTGACTACCTTCTCATGTTTGCTGACTTGTATTGCAGTTGCAGATAAGTGCCCCTTTGGGGATTTTGTTTTTCTTACTTTTTTGTTCTCCTTGGGGTTAATGTCATCCAGGAAGGATAAATGCCAGTGTGGGAGACAGATTCCACATAAAAACCTCCACGATAAGTCTTTTTTGTCTAGGAGCTCCTCATGGCCAAAAGTCTTGTTCTATTTGTCAGGCACTCATTCTGAAAACCCTTCCCAGTAGACTTTCTTCCCTTTCCTTGTATCTTGAGAACCAGTGTCTTAAGCTTCTCGCTGAAGATACAATGGAAGGAATCTCCTACCTGAGGGTTGGCCATTAGGGAAGAAGGTGAAAAAGTTTCAATCAGAATCTTCCACTGTCCAGCATCTATGAAGTGCTTCTCCCAAGGTCATTACAAAGCCAGAGGCTTGTTCGACTGTGGTATTGGATTTCTGTGCTGCGACCATGCTGGAGGCCGGTGACGGTCTGGCTGGCAGCACGTCCGAAGAGGCTTTGCAGGCATCCATCTCATATGTTCAGGGGGAACCACAGCTGATTTTTTTTCAGAGGGGCCTAGGGGAGTTCCTCATTTTTTTTGTTGGGGAAGAAGTTCTTACTATGGTTTGCAACTGCTGTCCCGGGTCTGGGCCTTCTCAATTTTTTTGGAGGGGACATTCCCTTAAAAAAAGAAACAAAAAATTAAACATGTTTCTTCTTCACCTAGGGATCCACAAAGTGAGTGGCAGCCCTTAAATTGGAGGCTACTTACTGCTTTAATATCCTTAAAGACTCCTCAAGGGGTTTTGGTTCCTGTTCCTCCTTGGTCCTCTACTCCTCTTAAAAGGCCTAAAGAACAGGATTCTTCTGAGGAAGAGTTGCATTTGGATAATGATTACCTGAGTTATTCTACTCAAATTCCTTCTCCTCTAGACTGTGGGTCAAAGAAGGAGGATTCTATTAGTCCAGATGTTCCTTTTGAATAAATTTCCTTTGGGGACACACTCTTTAGGATGATGGATTTGTTTAAGTGGGATTGTGCTCAGGTATCTGATAGCCATATATATATATATATATATATATATATATATATATATATATATACACACATATATATATAGTACTATGAGTTGATGCTGTTGGAATCCCCTAAACCTGTGGCCATTTCTCCTGTTTTGGCTGCTTTGCTGGATGCTTTTTTTCCAGTGCCTCTCATGAGCCTGATTCTCTGCCCCCTGCTTCCAAGAAGCCTGACTGGTTTTATAGGGTGCCTGAGGATTGTTTTTCCTATATAAATGTCCTGCTGCTGACCCCTCTGTTGTCTGTAGCCTCTGATAGGCTGTCTCAATTACTTCCATCACCCAAGTTATTACCTTCTGACAAGGATAGCAGAACTATGGAAAGGGTTGGTAAGAAGGTTTACACTTATGCTACCCTGTCATTTAGGGCTATTAATTATCAGACATATATGTCTAGGTTTGTGTTGGCTCTTATTTCTCAGGCCTGTCAACTTATTTCTGATTTTCCAGACTCTGAGGGTAAAACTTATTTTCTTTACTTGCTAGGGACTTCCTCTCAAGCCGTTCATCATTCTACTAAATGTGGTTATGATGCAGCAGATGCCTCTTCTAGGGTTGCTGTTTTTGGTTCAGTGTTGAGGAGGTATTCTTGGCTTAGGCTTCAACCCCCACCTGATGATATTAAAACTAAATTGATGGATGCTCCTCTGGATTCTAAACTTTTGTTTGGGGAAGCTGCTTCTGGTTTGTATAAGTCCCTTTGGGATAAGGGTAAGGCCTTACAGGAGCTTAAACATGTTTGTTTCATCTATGCCTGTATTTCAGGGAAACTACCCCCCTAAGCCTGCATTTGTTTGTAGGCAGTCCCGCCCTTCTACTAAAGGTTTCAGTAGTGGCAAACAGGCTCCTCCTGCTAAGGATCCTCAGTTTTCAGGGACTCTAAAGCTTTCCTTTCCAGACAAACCAGGTGCTGTATGACTCTTAATCTCTTCCCAGTCACATTGATCTTTCTCTTTGCTTTTCTCTTCCTGTTTGGCTTCGGATCACTCAGGATTCATAAGGTTCTGTTGATTATTCATCAGGGGTACTTCATAGTGTGGAAATCTCATCCTCCTTTTATGGGCATTTCTCAGCCTCCTCGGGAACAACTTCCCTGTACTTTTCAAGAGGTGCTTGTGCCCCAAAGGGGGAAAGGGTTCTACTCCAGACTGTTTATGGTGCCCAGAAAAGAGGGCACATGGAGACCTATTCTAGATCTTTCTCATCTAAATACTTTTCTAAAAGTGCCTTCCTTTCAAATGTTGTCCCTTCAGATTCTGTTTCCTCTCTTATTCCATCAGACCTATATGGTGTCTCTGGATCTCAAGGATGCTTATCTCCATATTCCGATCCATCCTCTTTTCAGGAAGTTTTTTTGTTTCTCTTTTGCTTTCTGGCATTTTCAGTTCTCTGCTTTGCCCTTTTGACCTTTCTACTGCCCCACAGATGTTCACCAAATGCTTTGCTTCTGTGATTGCTTTTTGCAGGCTTCAAGGGATCCAAATATTTCCTTACTTAGATGACCTGTTGATTCAGGCATCCTCTCCAGAGACCCTTTTGCAAAATCTTCATTTTGCCGTTTCCCTTCTTCAGACCCTGGAGTTCACTATAAATTTCAAAAAGTCTTCTTTGACTTCTTCTCAGGATCATGTTTTCTGGGTTGCAGGATTCAGATGGTGCCATTGCTTGCTTCCATGCCCCCTCCAAATGTCTTAACTCTGATTTCTTTCTTTCATACTTTTCTTCCTCTGGCTTCCATTACAACCAGGGAGTTTCCTGACAGCTCTGGGTTTCATGGCATCTGCCATTACGATGCTCCCTCTGCCAAACTTCACATGAAAAAGTTTCAGTGGTTTCTGAAGTCAGTGTGGCTCCAACATGCACATCCTCTAGACTTTGTAGTTCCTCTTCTTCCTTGTCTTACGTAGGAACTTCACTGGTGGATTCAGCAATTGTCTCTGAATCCAGGGATGTCTTTTCATCCCCTTCGTCCCTCTTAGGAATTGTTCACAGATGCTTCAGACGTGGTATGGGAAGACATTTGGCTCCCTAAAAGTACAGGGGGGTGTGGTCACCTTACCAGCAGAAGGAGCAGATCAATGTCAGAGATGAGAGGTCTTCTGCTTGGCTCTTCAGTCCTTTCATCCTCTTTTCTCTGCAGGGCCTTTCAAGGTATTTACAGACAATACCACAGTGATGTGGTATATCACCAAGCAGGGAGGAACAAGGCCTTATTTCCTTTTCCAGTTGTCACTTCTAGTATGGGATCTTGCTGTCCATTATCAAGTAACTCTTCAGGCAGTTTATATCTCTTCCGATCAGAACATTGTGTCAGACACTCCAAGCAGGTCCTTAACTCAGTCCCAAGAATGGATGCTTCACAGGGATGTGTCTCTGGACATTATCCACCAGTGGGGTACTCCTCAAGTGGATCTTTTTGCCTCCCCTTTGAAAAGAACACTTCCTCTGTTTTGTGCCAGAGTCCCAGGTCCTCTGGTGTGGAAGGTGGACACACTCTCATTTTCTTGGAAGGAGATGTTTCTTTATGCATTCCCTCTCCTTCCTCTCATTCCGAAAGTCCTGTTCAGCATTCAACGGTATGCTCCCAAAATCTTGTTTGTGACTCCCTTTTGGCTGCAATAGCACTTGGCCAGGGGCAATCCTCACACGTTACCTTACAGGGTGGATCTAATCACACAAGACAAGGGATCTCTCATCCATCCCCACCTGTCTACTCTTCAGCTGACACTGTGAGTGATAGGATTTTGATTCCTCAGACAACTTTTTTTTTCTGAGGATGTTCTGCAAGTCCTGTAGGAGGCCAGGAAATCTACTACTAGGAAATCCTACTTTTCCAAATGTAAGAGATTTTCTAATTGGTGTCTCTCTTGTAACCTGGACCCACTTATTGTGGATGTTCTTTTGGTTCTTTCTCTTATTTGTGTGAGTTGCTCAATGCTGGTTTGGCCTCATTTTCTATTAAGGCCCAATTTTCAGCTAACTCTGCTTGTCTAACTTTTTCTCCTCTTTTAGCTTCTAGATTTGAGGTTAAACAATTTCTTAAAGGCGTCCTTAAAATTAGACCTCCCAGGAAGCCTGTTCCTCCTCCTTGGGATCTTAATTTTGTGTTGGAGAAGTTGACTCGGGCTCCTTTTGAGCTTGCTGTTTCAGTTTCCCTGCTACATTGTTCCTGGAAGACTCTTCCTTTTTTAGCTCTTACTTCCAGACGGGTGTCCAAGTTGCAGTCCCTTATGGCTTGTCCTCCTTTTCTGATCTTTCATGAGGACAGTGTCCTTGCGCACTAACCCTTCTTTTATGCCCAAGATGGTTAATGAGCTATCACTTAGTCTATTAATCTGCCTACTTTGGATGTGCATACAACCCAGACTTTATTTGGATAAGACTAAGGCTATTAGAAAATCTGATCAGTTACTTGTTTCTTTTCATCCTAGATCTTTGGTACTTGCTGTATCCAAGGAAACTATTTCTTAGATTTCTAAGGCTATTTGGTTTTGTTGCACTTTTCATGGGAAGAGCCTTCCTTCTTCAGTTAAGGCTCACTCTTCTAGAGCTGTGGCTTCTTCAGGTGCTTTCTACAAGGGCTTAGATACTAATTCTATTCTTGAGGCAGCTACCTGGACTTCTGTGCATACCTTTACCAAGCACTACAAGTTGAATGGTATCTCTAGAGCTTGGGCTGGTTTTGCTAGTGCCATTTTTCATGGCTTTTTAGGGGGCTCTTCTGTGCCTTCCCCCTCCCAAGTTTCTTCTTGAGTTTTGGCACTCTCCCATCTGTTAAGAATACTGCAGCAGTGAATGTAAGGACATAGTACAGTTGTATAAAATCGTACCATAACGGTAGATGTCCTTGCCTTCCCTGCTGCAGTATTCGCTCCCTCCCTCCATCCCTCTAGTCTTTTGCCTTCCTGGATGTACTGTTTACCTCTTGAGTTTCTTGGACTGAATTTCTACTGGGGCATTCAGTTCTGATTATGGTAGGTGTGAATGTCACCTTTATGCCCTATGCCACGCAAGGAGCATTTGGGTGATGTTCGGCATACCTTTTAAAAGCAACAAGTAGCCTTTGGTAGACTGGTCAGACATTCAAGCTTCCACAGCAGGGAATCTCATCTGTTAAGAATACTGCAGCAGTGAAGGCAAGGACATCTACTGTTATGGTACGATTTTACACAACTGCACTTTTACTTTTTTCTTTTCTGGAATTATTTATTTCCTAGTTGAAGTTGTCAAGACATAGCTTCGCTTGGCATGTTGAAGCTTATTTTTCTATGAACCTCTTCCCACCAGCACAATGTCATATTAGGTAAACAGTGCTAGAGTAGAGATGCAAATAATGAAGCATGGCAGGCTTTTTTTTCAAATGCTTGCTCTTTTTTCTCCTGAGCTTTAGCAGTGACAGGATAAAAACTATGTAAGTGCATTCACAGTCAGTTTTTTTAATCAAATAAGCATTGCATTGGGGATTTTAGTATTTTACAAGGCAGTGCTTTTTATGGAGTTGCTGATATGTTTGTGCAATGGTGTGTGTTTTTCTGTTGTCACCCTCATTATTTGTTGCAGTTAGTTTTTAAAAATGGCATGAACAGTGATGGGTATTGTTTCTGTGGAAATAGTTATTCATTTGCATATTGTTTTCAGGTACGTCAACATATGATAGCTATGCTGTGCAGAATATTGTAGAATGTTCCTGACTGGGTATACATACAGAAACACAAAAACACTGCATTCTTCATACATGACCCCTGTGTGAATATCACAATCTATCTGTGATTTCCTTCCAGCACTAACATCATTCCACCCTATATCATCTTTCAGATTTTCACTTGTAAACTGCACTACGTACCTTTCTCCAACTTTTTACAATTTTTTTTATCAGAAAAAAACAAGAAGAATTTAAATAATTCACCAGAGACATACAAGGTAAAGGCTGGTAATCAAACGAAATATCCACATGCAAACAGAAACAGATAACCATCCACAGCACAGCAAAATATATTGTTATTGGATGCACAAAAACTTCCAAATATATATATATATACAATCAGTTTAATTCTTCATAAAGCAGATTAAAAACAAAGATACACGCTTTCAAAGCCTTTTACTATCAGCTGCTTCCTCAGATCTAACAAGTAAAAAACAGAAGAACATTTAAAAAGGTACAAAGTTACCTCATCAAATCATGTGACTTTAATAAGGGCCTTAAAGGGACCGTCTCATTTAAACTGATCCCTTGGTCAGCCTGCAGTTCTAAAATTCACTTAGTTTCCATATATTCAACCTTGGTTTTGGTACCACACCCCTCGTTTATTACATTTATACAGTTCCAACACCATAAACTTGAATTGATGTGAATTGCCATGCTATAATAAGGTTCATAGGTTCCTAGGTAGATACTAGGCAATTGGGCCTAGGGCCTATATAAGCCTAGTCAAAAAGGTACCCTGGCTTTCGCCACCCAAGAAAATTATTTTCCTGTGCCCCTGTCGAGCAGAGCCACAGAAGTGATCCCTAGGGTGAATTTCCTATCTCCCATCCAATCATCAAGATTTTTCTTGAAGAGTGCTAATGAGGAGCTTTGTTTGAGGAGGAACTTTCTATCCAAGTCTTCCAAGATGCAACAGAGTCTTCTGTAACTTAATCTTTCAAATGCCAGTATATAAAGGATTATGTATAGTATGTTGGATGTAGTGTGGTG
Organism: Protopterus annectens; assembly: GCF_019279795.1. Taxonomy (NCBI): domain Eukaryota; kingdom Metazoa; phylum Chordata; order Ceratodontiformes; family Protopteridae; genus Protopterus; species Protopterus annectens. Next base: position 1,391,442,258 of record NC_056725.1, read on the forward strand.
CTGTCTGTGCTGCTGATGATCCTGATATCAGAGTTGTCTGTGTGGGAGAATTTGGCCTCCAATAATATTATATACATGTATCACTCACACACTGCATTGTGTTGCTTGTTTAGTAGGCAATCGTCAGTCAGCATGAGAATTTCTGCATTGTCTTAAGGTACCCATCTCATTCGTGCTGGTTGCAAAAAGTGTGGGAAAATTCGGGTTGGTGGTTTCAGCAGGAATGACTCAGATGCTGGGATGACTATAAACACTTGGAGATGGGTTTCTTTTAGGATGCAGTGGTTTCTATAAATAAAACTGCTACTAAGGGGTAGGGAGTTGTTGAATTTCTTGGGCTTGGGGGTGCAGATATCCAAGTCTGATTTATCTGCAGTACTAAGTATGTTAATCTGTGCCTGGCACAAGTTAGGGAAGACCCTGACATAGATTTCTAAACCATGAAGACAACAGGTTCCTTGCAGTAAAAAAGGCTCTTGCTCTGACAACCTACTATATGGCATGCCCAGTGGTGGTGTTGCACAGAATGCAGCTCACTGCAGCTTTTTTCATTCCCTTTTTGATGAAGAATGATGTTTGGAAGGGCCAGAGAGCAGCAAAAGCAGTGCAGCCCATCTGTATCAGTTCAGGGCTTTCCAAATTTCTTAGAACCTTGAGTAAAAGACCCAGGATAAGCACAACAGTTAAACTAGAGTGGAATCTAATCATAAAATAAGCAATATATCAGCCAGTGGAGACCTATATCAATTAACAGTTCTCTCACCACTATGAATCAAGTTACAGGTTGGGGGACCTAGATAGACTAGTAGCTGGTAGTTTTGTTTAACAGTGGGGGCAGGGAGGGTAGGAGTGTAAAAGGAGGGAGCAGCAGGGAGACCAATACTTAATGCAGGTGTTTGTGTGTGTGTGTGTGTGTGTGTGTGTGTGTGTGTGTGTGTGTGATAACTTGTAACAATGTCACAATCAAAGGATACACAGTAAGTGTCTTAAGTGCAGCTTTAAACAAAAAATAGTACACAGAAAAAGTAAGCTGTCAATATAATTACAGTTTAATTGGTTAAATATTCACAAATCCTGCACCAAAAATCACAATACTACCATTACTGAAACTAGATCTACAAAATGATGGAATCATTTCAGGCAGAAATTACCAGTGAATATAGATACGACAAAATAGGTTCATAGGTTGGCACTCGGCTACCGGCCCTAGGGCCTATACAAGTCTAGCCATAACAATTCCCTGGCTATTTCTTCCCACACTATTTTGTGTTTACTTAAACCATTCCTACTGTCCTGTTTCCTTATCTCATACAGGTTTTCACGTATCCAATCTTTCAAGAATCTGTTAGTTTTGCCCACATAACTCTTGCAAAGCGCACAGAAAGCTAAGTAAGCAAGGTCATTGCTTTTGCAGTCAGCATGAAAGTGAAAAGTATGTGTGTCTTGTGGTGGGGTGCATATAGGGAGCACTGCTATGTATGTAGTTGCAAAAATTATAGGTTTTGAAAGCATATGTACTGTCTTTTTAACAATTTTTTTCTTTTTACTAAGAAATTTGTAACATAAAATCTTCTTCAAAGATCTATTATTTTTATAACAGAAGCATGGTGAGTTTCCCAATATATTCTTATACCTCATATCAGAGATTAGGATATGCCAGTTTATTTATATCACTTCACATACCGTATCAACATCATTAGAGTATGTGATACTCATTCTGAGTTTACTTTCATTAGCAATATCATGGAGACTAGCGGGTGTTTCATCATAAGTTCACACAGAAAAATATGGTCTCGCCTTGTCACCTCCATGTTGAACAACTTCATTACAGACTGTACTAATCTCATACTTTTATATAACCTCCTTAAGAAATAATTTTTGAGGCTTTCAAAAGATTCTTTCATGATACCATCACTAGTGTTAAGATGTACATGCCTATAAAACTGCCCTTTCAATACATTTCTATGAACATGTTTCAGGTGCATGCTGCTTCAATGTAACGCATTATTCTTTATTTCTTTCTTTTAAAGTTTGGTACTCAAATTATTATCACTTAAAAATACACATACATCTAAAAAGTCAACACTTGTTTCAGAAAAAGGTGATATAAATTTCAAAAACGCTGTTGTGTGACTCAAGTAAGATATAAACTCATGTAACAAATAATCCAGTCCTGACCAGACCAAAAAGATATCCACAAAGCGCCCATAAAAAGAAACATATTTAAGAAAGAAGTTACTTTTAATAAAGATGTGTAGATGTTCCCAGTATAACAGCACCATGTTGGCATAGCTGTTGGCATACATTGTGCCCATTGCAACACCAACCATCTGAAGAAAATACTGGCCATTGAAAATGAAGACATTCTCTAAGATAACAATGAGCAGTGTAGATAAAAGATATATTTTGTCTCTATTATATGATGAATATTTAGTGAAAGAGTCTTACAAAATCAGTCCCTATATCATTGGGAATTACTGTAAGTAATGAAGTTGCATGTCTTCAGAGAATTTATTTTAGGCCAAGAAAACACATGACCCTCGTGAAAGTCAGTCATGTCCCTTGTGAGCTTCCTACGGTTTGTCTCTTGTAGATGTTTCTCTTAACAAGATACATCCTGAAGTAAATCATGAAGCTTCTGCTTGCATTTATCTGAATACATAAATGGTGCCATCGTACAATGCAAAATACCATGGACTTAGTAATAAATATTTCATCATATGAAGTAAGTAGGGAACAGTAGAATGTTTTAAATAAAGAGCTTTCCTTTGTACCATATAGAAGTTCATATATACCTGATGCATTCACTGATTTGAAGTTTTTTACCAGGAATATTTCATTTAGATTTCTGTATGGTAACAATAGCATACAATCCAGTGTGGGTTTTAGGAAACCTAGCCAATTTATACTGGTACACCCCCCCCTTTAGTTGATGCTTTTTACAACATTTTTGAGCATGACATATGTGAAGTTCTGTAATCTGACTAGCTTGGAATGGACTGCCTTACAGGAACTTATAGCTATAGAAAATATTCAAATATGAGTTGCAGATAAAGGGGAGCTGTGGTGCGTATGGATACCACTAAATATTTAGATGGTATGACCTTGATGTTTAATGATCCTCTTACCTACAGTAAGTGTGATCAAACAGGAGTACGCAATTTTATAAATAATGTACATTCTGAAATACATAATCTATTAATGGAAGGTACCATCAATAAAAATCTTTGAGTATTTTTTTCTTGAATTTCCAACAGGCCCCTTTATATATGGCTTGCTTAAAGTGCATAAATCCCTGGTCTATCTACCTTTGAGACCTACTGTGTCTAGGCAGGGTTGGACCACTGAACCGTTGTCTATATATGTTGAAAAAACGCTGCATCCTGTTCTTGATACTGTTAGAACCATACTAAAGGACACCAAGCATTTTCTTTCAAGACTATATGGTTGGTCTAGTTTGAACACTCTAGACATGTGTATCCTTGTAACTTTAGATGTACCTTCATTATTTACATTAATTCCCAGTGATACAGGGATTGATTTTGTGAAACTCTTTTTGTGTAAATATTAACCATATAATAGAGATAAATTATGTATTATATATACATTGCTCAATGTTATCTTAGAGAATAATGTATTCATTTTCAATGGCCAGTATTTTCTTCAGATGGTTGGTGTTGCAGTGGGCACAATGTGTGCCAACAGTTATGCCAACATGGTGCTGGCATACTGGGGACATCTACACATCTTTGATAAAAGTAACTTCTTTCTTAAATGTTTCTTTTTATGTGCGCTTTGTGTATGATATCTTTTTGGTCTGGTTGGGACTGGATGATTTATTACGAGTTTATATCTTATTTGAATCACACAGCGTTTTTCAAATTTATATCATCTTTTTCTAAAACAAGTGTTGACATTTTAGATGTATGTGTATTTTTAAGTGATAATAGTTTGAGTACCAAGCTTTATAAGAAAGAAGAAACAAAGAAAGAATAATGTGTTACATTGAATAAACATGCACCCGAAACATGTTCATCGAAATGTATTGAAAGGGCAGTTTTATAGGCATGTACATCTTAACACTAATGATAGTATCATCCAAAATATCCATGCCTGGTTTGGCACCTGTGTCTCTGATGCAAATAGGTAACCTGTAAAGGGTTCATCTCCCAGGTCCAAGCTTACACTTATCAAGGGTATCAGAACTTGTCAGAGATTTGGGATGCATGGCTAGGCTTAAAAAGGCCCTTGTGGTTTTTAGCCTAGTAAACAACTATGAATCTATGAAAGAATCCTTTGAGAGCTTCAGAAATTATTTTTTAAGTAGGGGATATAAGAGTATGAGATTAGTACAGTCTGTAATGAAATTGTTCAACACAGAGGTGACAAGGCCAGACCATACTTTTCTGTGCAAACTTATGATGAAACACCTGCTAGTCTCCATGATATTGCTAATGGAAGTAAACTCAGAATGAGTATCACATACTCTAATGAAGTTGTTATGGTATGTGAAGTGATATAAAGAAACTGGCATATTCTAATGTCTAATATGAGGTATAAGAATATATTGTGTAACTCACCATGCTTCTGTTATAAAAATAATAGATCTCTGAAGAAGATTTTGTTATAAATCTTGTAGTAAAAAGAAAAACAAAAATTGTTGAACAGACAGGGTACATATGATTTTAAATCTGTATTTTTTGTAACTACATACATAGCAGCACTACCTATATGTACCCCACCACAAGGCACACTTATACTTTTTCAATTTTATGCTGACTGCAAAAGCATTGACATTGTTTATTTAGCTTTCTGCATGCTTTGCAACAGTTATGTGAGCAAAACTAGTAGATGGTTGAAAGATTGGATACATGAACACATGTATGAGATAAGGAAACAGGACAGTAAGAATGCTTTGAGTAAACAAGCAATTCATATCAATTCAAGTTTATGGTGTTGGAACTGTATAAATGTAATAAGAGGGGGTGATACCAATGCCAAGGTTGAATGTATGGAAACTAAGTGGATTTTAGAACTGCAGGCTGACAAAGGGATCAGTTAAATGAGACGGTCCCTTTAAGGCCTTATTAAAGTCACTTGATTTGATATGGTAACTTTGTACGTTTTTAAATGTTCTTCGGTTTACTTGTTAGATCTGATGAAGCAGCTGGTAGTAAAAGGCAGTGAAAGTGCGTATATTTGTTTTTAATCTGTTTTATGAAGAATTAAACTAATTTTATATATATGTGGAAGTTTGTTTTTGTTCATCCAACAACAATATAGTTTGCTGTGCTGTGGCTGGTTATCTGTTTCTGTTTGGATTTGAATATTTTGTTTGATTACCAGCCGTGAATCTAAATAATGCACCACATTTCACTCCCTTGCCCATGAGCAACTGACATTGTGTGTGAGGTGTGTGTGTGTGTGTGTGTGTGTGTGTGTGTGTGTGTGTGTGTGTGTGTGTGTGTGTGTGTGTGTGTGTGAGGTGTGTGTGTGTGTGTGTGTGTGTGTGTGTGTGTGTGTGTGTGTGTGTGTGTGTGTGTGTGTGTGAGAGGTGTGTGTGTGTGTGTGTGTGTGTGTGTGTGTGTGAAGTGTGTGTGTGTGTGTGTGAAGTGTGTGTGTGTGTGTGTGTGTGTGAAGTGTGTGTGTGTGTGTGTGTGTGTGTGTGTGTGTGTGTGTGTGTGTGTGTGTGTGTGTGCGGTGTGTGTGTGTGCGGTGTGTGTGTGTGAGGTGTGTGTGTGCGTGCATGCTTGTGTGCATGCTTGTGCGTGTGAGGTGGGTGTCTGTGTGCGCGCATGTGAGTGTGTGAGGTGCGTGTGTGTGAGGTGCGCGTGTGAGTGTGAGACACAGTTTCTGTTAAGAAAATCACTGCTTATTCTTGAATATTCATAGCTAATTTTCAAACAGATCTATACCGTTCAGTAACTTTTTTTCCCCACATACCAAAGAAAAACCCTTTACTGATGTATGTATCGCTATCATTCAAATCATTAACAAAAACAACAGTACACCTTAGTGAACCAACAGTGCTAAGAGATAAGTGCAATCACAATATGAAAGTAAAGCATTCACCAGTTAGAAATAATAATATAGTTCATTTAGTGAATGGCAGCAAAAGACATTGTATAGCATAGCAGAACCCATACTATTAATTTCCCAAATGCCATTCACTGTGGTTTGGAAGAGACCATACTTCACATTACATCAATAATAACATTGCTGTCATCTGAACTTCCTGATGAACTAAAATAAGGGTCATCCTTGTAAGGATTTAGAATTCCAGCATCAGAAGTTAAATCAATAACTTGGATATCACTGTTACCACTAGAAAAAAACATCCCAGTCCTTTAGAATTCCTTTTATAAATTGAACTAACAGCTTTAGTGGAATTCCTTACATATTAAAGGTTAGAGGGCATTCCACTGAGAATTAAATGGAACACACCATAACACACTGAAAAATAACGGAAAAAATGGAAAAATTATTACAAACAATGAAATGAAGAGGCGTTACGACATTAAAGCAACCATGAAGGTAAAAACATTGACATATTACTTTAATTAACATTTTTTTAGTTATTGCTTGTAAAACCAAAACAATATTACAGTTTGAACATAAATATTTTAGTGTAACTATAGCCAATTGTTTTCTAGTTATGACTTAATCTTCAACTCTTTTTTTTTAATCAGGAAAAAATAGTTATGTAACTATTTAGAGTAAAAACAATTGTTTCTGAATCCAATATTTTCATATAAACTTGAATTTAACAGCTTGCTATTTACAATATATACAAAGCAAGTGCAAAGCCTGATTAGGCCGTGAACAATAAGATATATCTGTTTGAGCCAGGACTTCCTCATAAACAGACATGAACTTGTTTCCTTCCCGTTTAGTTCTCATTTATTTTTTTATTCTATGTCATCCAGTAGGTTGCAAAACCTGTTTTCAAAACCCCAAGACAAGGGAAACTCTTTTTTTTATCTCACCCTCTGTCTCATCTACCTAGGTATGCTATCCAAGAGGACCACTTCCCTAACAATTTCTGCTTTTTTTTCTTACTGATGGCTTTTCTTCCTCATCAGTTTGTCTAATACTGCTCTAAGCATCTTAATGCCTGGATTCTCCATCTTCTTCTAATTATGTCTGATAACTGTCTTTACCACTAACATTACCAGTGCTAAGTGATTTTGAACTTGTATAGATAATGCTTCACTCTCTTACCATCCCATAAAGTAAAGTACAGGCGTGAATCTTAACTTCCAAAACCTTGAGCTACTAACTCTTCCAGTTCTTGACTAAATCTTCTTAAATTTGATTGTGTAAAAATATGCTTTCAGTTGTCTAATTCATTAGCCTTATACCTCCAACAGCTATGCCCAGAGCCTGGTAAGAGTTTACCCAGCCTTTTGGTGGATAAAATACTTATGCAGGCATTGCCATCCAAATATCCTAAACTTCCTCGCTGGAGTGGCCTTGTAAATCAGCTCCACTCTGACCACCCAATTCTCTCTAGCCTGTTCTGAGCTTCAGGCATTTGCTATCCAACCTGCCACCAGTCAAGAATATGTAACCTCATTAATGGAATGGGCAGGTATGAATCATAACAGTATCCTCTTTGTCTGTCATCTGTAAAAAAAAAAAAAAAAAAAAAAATCATCATATCACTGGGCAGCCATAGGGCACACAGATTTTGTGTGCTATCAGCTTTTTCAATGTTTAGGACTTGATTAAGTAAACATCTAAAAGACACCAACCCTTGCTGCTACCTGAGAAACAGCAGACAATAAACACACTTTTACTGCCATATTCTCATAATAATCAGTCCTGGATGTACTATTAAAGGTATAGAAGTCTTCACATAGTTACGTGTAGCACATAGGATAGGTCTGATACACTAATTTATCTTGCAAATACTTCTTGTTCATTGCTTGTTATTACTCTGTATCATGCTGTCACACGCCCTCCTACTTGATGTTACCCTTTATATTGCTAACACTAAAATCCTCCCGTACATCTCACATCAATGTTTTCCTTCTGTTGTTTGTTTCCAGTAACATTGTGTTATTCAGAGAATAACTATTGTGAGTTTTAAAAATATGTTGTAAATTGGAAAACTTGGAAGTGAATTGTTATTTGAAAGCTGCAAACTCTTGTCAATAACAAAAATTTTATGAATATTTGAACACATTGTATAAGATAAAAACTGTAACCACAAGGTGTGTGACAATCTGATGTGAACTGAACTACTTCACATACTACAATCTCCTGTTATCTGCAAATCTTCTGCAAATGAGGGTTGGTGTAATGGTTAAGGTGCTTACTTTACAAACTCAGGGTGCAGGGTTTAATTCTCAGATGAGGTAATTGGCTAGGCTTAAAATGGCCTACAAAGGCAGTTCGACTAGTATTAACCTATGAATATGAAATATTCTGTTAACAAGTTTCTTAATATACCTTAAATATTATATTGCTAGTCCATATGTGTAAAAATACTAGAAGTAACCATTCTTTTAATTGATTTGGTCAAACGTACAGCCAAATCATTGTAATACCTTTTTGCCTGGGCAGTAGCTGAAAAGTATCCTTGGACCACTTCATGTACTTGTCAACAAAGTGAATAAATGAATAAATAAAAGACCATCTTGTGAGCTTCCTCATGTATCATATTATATTGTATGGTTTTATTTTGCTTAGGACAAGCACAGCATTCTTAAATACACTGCCTATTCTGGTTCATGATGACTCTTATAATTATCAGCCTACTCCTGCTTATCTGTTATTCAGGTGAAACATAACATCTCCCTCTTATTAACGCGGGAAAACATTTAAATGGAAGTTTCTAATGGGCTTCTATTTTCCATCCTCTGTGGATTTCATTCAGGTTTTATAAAGATTTTTCCCCTTAAATGTGATAGTTTAGCCTGCATCTAGGCCTTCTCATCCCAATATCCAACTTACAGACCCATCTGTTCCTTTATGGCAGATAAAAAGATGGCTAAAGTCTGCCCATATTAATCTTTTAAATATATGTAGTAAAGTCTTCATTTCCATAGTTGTCTTTGTCACTATAAACACAATAAACCTCCATTTTGGAAGCACGGTTTCATCCCCATTCTCATATTAGGGATTCTGAAATCGTGTTACCCAATTACATCATCATTATACTGGATATTCCACAAAGGGGTAACAAGTATCTAGAACATTCTCTGATGTTCCTCTGTATATCTGTCTTTATCTTTTTCCCCAAACACCATTCAGGCTGACAGTCTTTATATCAGGAAATATCATTCCTGTAAAAATGGTTCCTTTTCCCTGTCTCTTCTCTAGACTCCCCCCAAAAGGTAACTGATGACACATTTTACTGGTTAATCTCAACTATCAAGGAAGGACTAATAGTTCTTGGCACATTTAATACCAACTGTATAACACCTTGGATCAGAGTGATGAAACCTTAGCTATGAACCATATATCTAAGTACTACTTTACTCTAACTTAAACTATTTATAAATATAAAGGTAGGGAACATATAAATTGATTATTCCATTCTGTTTGTGTTGTTTTTAAACTATTTCATGATGTATTATTAAATACATGTCTTTTTAAATGTTAATGAGAACATTTGCCAAATGGAAATTGATTGGTGAAACAATTAATGATTTAATTGAAAGTTTGTATATAAAATGGTACAAGAAATGGCATTAATTGTATTCTGATGAAGTCTCCTGAGAGAGATGAAAGCGCTAAATACGTTTTTTTTATTTGTCTTTATATGGTATTAAATCTATTTGGATGTGGATTGGACTGCTTTTCACAATTTTTTCAAATAATCCAGGTGACCCAGAACTGGCTAGTAATCAGGACAGTGGAGGAGCTGTTGGGGGAGTAGAGGTGAATACCGTATGCTGGCTCACCCATCCAGGGAGGACAGCCTAGACACTGCACTGCTGACTCACAGCACAGGATGGGCAGCATGAAGGAGCATGGACATATGCACATTCAGCATGCAGTGAGTTCTCACTGTAGTCAGGATCTTTGTATGCCACTATTGTAGGCAGAGAGAGATGGTAAATTCTGTTGCTGGGATGCCTGCTGTCAGTATTCTGGAACCCCCTTCTAGACTTTCGCCATTTCCCAGTTTCTTCTCATTGTCTCTTCTTTGACCTTGTCCTTTCTTTCCCTTAACACTTCATAGATCTGTGTTGCCTTTGCCTCCTTACCTATTCTGTTTCCTCCATCGCCTCTATCCTTTTGCTCTCCTCTCCTGTCTGTTCCTTTTTCCTGTTTCCTGCTCTGTAGTCTTTTTCCAGGTCTCCACTTTTATCTCACCTATCCCCCCCTTTCCCTTTCCTGATAATGGCTTGCTACAGTTTAAACAAAGCCTTTTTTTTTTACTTTTCAATTGAAGAGCTAAGGGCTGATGAGAACATGGATCTTTCTACAGTAAAAGCTGAACGTCTTTTCTTATTTTGTCCCCCACCGCCATCTTTTTGTCTCACTTTGTGCATCCCAGTTCTTTTAGTTCTACTTCATTCATAGCCTTTAGTAAGCTTCTCCATATCTCCCTGTCGCTTTTATTTTTAAACAAGAAACATCTTTATTAAATTATCACATATGACATAGGCAGTCATACATTTGTATAAATGACAACAAACTATATTGACATAATTTTATTTGCAAACATTATACATCACAAACCATAATGATATCATTTTAAAGGCACATATTATATATCACTTAGTCTATCCAGCCATTGTCTAACATTACATAGTTCATTCAAATCCAGCCTTGTTTTAATCCTCTTTCCTCCTGTGCATGTATTGTTTCCACAATTCCCATGTTTTTCTATGGAATATTCTCTTGCTCATTTGTAAAGATCCCAATTCCAGTTGTTTTATCTCTGTTACTAAATTCACTGCTTCTTGTACAGTTGGTTTAGACTTTAATTTCCATTTTCTAGTAGTTGCTTTTTTTGCAACCACCATAATTAGGCTCAGCAAGGCCTCCAGCCCCACCTTTCTTATTTAGTTTCATTTTGTCTTGCCTACTTTTCCCCCCTTACCTTTATTGACTCAGTGCTCTGTCTTTTTGCATTTGTAGTAGCCCTTTATCCCCAGGGTCTATTGGTATGTTGTGGAGGTAGGCAGTATCATCATCCTGACTACATTAATTCTCCCAAACAATGTATGTCTTATCTTCGCCCTCTATGGCTCCTCTAGGTTTTTGCCTCTCACTGTGTTTCCAATATAGAGCCCCAGGCACTTGGGGAACTCAGGATCTTTTACCTCAACTATTCACCCTTTCCCTTTTTTCTAATCTTACTACCATGTTTTCTTTTCTTAGTTGCACCTCTGCCACTCCTGTAAACTTCTTGAATATTTCTCTTATAGTTCCCATTGCTGTAGCCATATCCTCTGACTTCAACATGTAGTCATCTGCATGCAACACAAACTAGAATTTTATCCCCCCCCTCCTTTTCTTCAAGCATTGCTAAACTGTGTCTGCCTACTACTGCCAGATCCTTGATCACAAGGGTGACAGACCTGGGGATAGTGGGTACCTCTGCCTGGTCCTTCTTTCTCTCCATGTCTCCTCAGATACTCCTCCATTTATGAGTATTTCATTTTCTGGATGTTGATATAGAGCCTGTATCCAATGTATGAACTTCTTCCCTATCTGCCTTTGCTGCAGTATGTTCCATAGGAATTCTCACCTCACCATATTAAAACTCTTTGTGTGTCAGAGTCCAATAGCACATTTCCCTACTTGCTTCTGTTCCTCCCTTCGCATAAATTCCAGCAGGTCCCACCATTTTCCTGCCATCCTTACTTTCATGAAGCCATTTTGCCCCATTTGTATTACTTTTGGCACTACATCTTCCTGTCTTCCTGCCAACACCTTGGCCAAAATCTTAATATCTACATTAATCAGAGATAGGTCTGTAAATTCCCACTTCCTCCCTTTCTCCTCTCTCATAGGATTCTCTCATAGGTTAGTACTAAGCTAACTGCTCTTGCGAGCCATTTTAAGCCTAGCCAATTATCCCTTGTGAGACTCAAACCCTGCACCTGGTGTTTGTAAGGCAAACACCTTAACCATTAGGCCGCCCTCCCAACCCTCCTTTAGGTATCATGGCTATCCTGGCCCCCTCATACTTTTAGTTATTTTGCCCAAGTATTCCTCCTCTAAGACCTTCCACACTTCCTCCCTTCCCCATTTGCAGAATTCTAGGGAAAATCCATCTGGCGCTCCAGCTTTCCTTTCCTTTGTCCTGTACATGGGCTTCCTTATCTCATCCCTTGTCACCTCTGTAATTCGGCATACCTCTTTGTTCATGTCACCTCTAATTCGGCATACCTCTTTGTTCATGTCACCTCTAATTCGGCATACCTCTTTGTTCATGTCACCTCTGTAATTCAGCATACCTCTTTGTTCATGTCACCTCTGTAATTCGGCATACCTCTTTGTTCATGTCACCTCTGTAATTCGGCATACCTCTTTGTTCATGTCACCTCTGTAATTCACACTTTGTTCATGTCACCTCTGTAATTCGGCATACCTCTTTATTCATGTCACCTCTGTAATTCGGCATACCTCTTTGTTCATGTCACCTCTGTAATTCGGCATACCTCTTTGTTCATGTCACCTCTGTAATTCGGTATACCTCTTTGTTCATGTCACCTCTGTAATTCACACTTTGTTCATGTCACCTCTGTAATTCGGCATACCTCTTTATTCATGTCACCTCTGTAATTCGGCATACCTCTTTGTTCATGTCACCTCTGTAATTCGGCATACCTCTTTGTTCATGTCACCTCTGTAATTCAGCATACCTCTTTGTTCATGTCACCTCTGTAATTCAGCATACCGCTTTGTTCATGCCACCTCTGTAATTCGGCATACCTCTTTGTTCATGTCAGCTCTGTAATTCACGCTTTGTTCATGTCACCTCTAATTCGGCATACCTCTTTGTTCATGTCACCTCTGTAATTCAGCATACCTCTTTGTTCATGTCACCTTTGTAATTCAGCATACCTACTTGTTCATGTCAGATCTGTAATTCATCATACCTCTTTGATCATGTCACCTCTGTAATTCGGCATACCTCTGTTCATGTCAGCTCTGTAATTCGGCATACCTATTTGTTTGCCATCCAGTATATGCCCTCTACATTCTTTCCCTAGTTCCATTCTGTCCTTTCTTGTTATTTGTAAATTTCAGTGTAATAGTCCTTGCATCTTTCCCCAATTAACTTACGCTCTTCTGAATATTCTCCTTCTCTCCCCTTTATCCTGTGTACCCCCCTCTCTCTGTTTGCTTCCTCTTGTACTTCTTTGCTAGCTGTTTTCCTATGTGCCCCCTATTATCCACAAGTAGTCCCTTCAACACCATTGTCAAATTTCTTGCTTCTTAATAATTTTACTTTCTTCTTTCATTCTTAATGCTTTTTCTCTGATCTGTAGTGCTTTCCATTCTAGTTTAATTTCCTCCAGCTTCCTTCTGTACCACAACTATCTTTACAGCTTCTCCATCACCCTTCCTTCTTTCATTCTGTGCTCATCAGTTGTCCCTTGACGTTGACCTTAATCCCATCCCACCAGTGTTCTTTCATCTTGTCCTGTACTGTTTCCGTTATTAGTCCTAGCAGTATTTCCTCTTTGTTTTATAACTAACCCAGCTTCACCCCTTTTCATTGCTTTCTGTTCCTGTACACTTACCTTGAGTCTTACTACTGAATGACCTGATGTGTCTGACCTGCATTTGGATCTCTTCCATTAGGTCTTCCTTATCGAAGAACCTGTCTAACCTAATTGCCTGTGCCAAAATGTTTCTTGTGAAAGTGTATTCCCATTCTTTTGGATAACTTTTCCATAATATGTCCAGCTACTCTCTCTCATTCCTTGAGCTGGTTCTTGTCTCATCTTTTTGTTGTCCCTGCTTCTCTACAACCTTTTTCCAGTTCTAGGGTGACACTGTAGCCCCTCCCATTCTCCTTGTCTGTGCCCATTTAGCAAAAAATGTTTTTGCAGAATCCTTCTTCATCTCTTTTTGGCGCATATGTCTCCTCTTGTCCAGTATGGACCTTCCACCCTTCCCTGGCAGAAGATCCATCTACTTATCCTGCTTTTGCCTCTCTTCCGCTATTTTTTGTGTCATATAGTTATCCCAAACACTAATACATTACTTGCTAATCCAGTACTGATATCACAATCTTTTTATATTACAGCATTTACATTCATTGGACTCCCCTTCCCATTGTTGCTCACCAGTCTTGTCCTCTACCTTAATTTGAGTGAAAGTCCAGCACTTTTTTACTCCAGCAGCATTATAACTCTTTACTATATAACTTATTCACTACCATTCCAACAACTCTTTACTATATAACTTATTCACTACCATTCCTACAACTCTTTACTATATAACTTATTCACTACCATTCCTACAACTCTTTACTATATAACTTATTCACTACCATTCCTACAACTCTTTATTATATAACTTATTCACTACCATTCCTACAACTATTTACTATATAACTTATTCACTACCATTCCTACAACTCTTTACTATATAACTTATTCACTACCATTCCTACAACTCTTTACTATATAACTTATTCACTACCATTCCTACAACTCTTTACTATATAACTTATTCACTACCATTCCTACAATTCTTTATTATATAACTTATTCACTACCATTCCTACAACTCTTTACTGTATAACTTATTCACTACCATTCCTATAACTCTTTACTATATAACTTATTCACTACCATTCCTACAACTCTTTACTGTATAACTTATTCACTACCATTCCTACAACTCTTTACTGTATAACTTATTCACTACCATTCCTACAACTCTTTACTATATAACTTATTCACTACCATTCCTACAACTCTTTACTATATAACTTATTCACTACCATTCCTACAACTCTTTACTATATAACTTATTCACTACCATTCCTACAACTCTTTACTGTATAACGTATTCACTACCATTCCTACAACTCTTTACTGTATAACATATTCACTACCATTCCTACAACTCTTTACTGTATAACTTATTCACTACCATTCCTACAACTCTTTACTGTATAACTTATTCACTACCATTCCTACAACTCTTTACTATATAACTTATTCACTACCATTCCTACAACTCTTTACTGTATAACTTATTCACTACCATTCCTACAACTCTTTACTATATAACTTATTCACTTCCATTCCTACAACTCTTTACTGTATAACTTATTCACTACCATTCCTACAACTCTTTACTATATAACTTATTTACTACAATTCCTACAACTCTTTACTATATAACTTATTCACTACCATTCCTACAACTCTTTACTATATAATTTATTCACTACCATTCCTACAACTCTTTATTATATAACTTATTCACTACCATTCCTACAACTCTTTACTATATAACTTATTCACTACCATTCCTACAACTCTTTACTATATAACTTATTCACTACCATTCCTACAACTCTTTACTATATAACTTATTCACTACCATTCCTACAACTCTTTACTATATAACTTATTCACTACCATTCCTACAACTCTTTACTATATAACTTATTCACTACCATTCCTACAACTCTTTAACTTATTCACTACCATTCCTATAACTCTTTACTATATAACTTATTCACTACCATTCCTACAACCCTTTACTGTATAACCTATTCACTACCATTCCTACAACTATTTACTGTATAACGTATTCACTACCATTCCTACAACTCTTTACTGTATAACTTATTCACTACCATTCCTACAACTCTTTACTGTATAACTTATTCACTACCATTCCTACAACTCTTTACTGTATAACTTATTCACTACCATTCCTACAACTCTTTACTGTATAACTTATTCACTACCATTCCTACAACTCTTTACTGTATAACTTATTCACTACCATTCCTACAACTCTTTACTGTATAACTTATTCACTACCATTCCTACAACTCTTTACTGTATAACTTATTCACTACCATTCCTACAACTCTTTACTGTATAACTTATTCACTACCATTCCTACAACTCTTTACTGTATAACTTATTCACTACCATTCCTACAACTCTTTACTATATAACTTATTCACTACCATTCCTACAACTCTTTACTATATAACTTATTCACTACCATTCCTACAACTCTTTACTATATAACTTATTCACTACCATTCCTACAACTCTTTACTGTATAACTTATTCACTACCATTCCTACAACTCTTTACTGTATAACTTATTCACTACCATTCCTACAACTCTTTACTGTATAACTTATTCACTACCATTCCTACAACTCTTTACTGTATAACTTATTCACTACCATTCCTACAACTCTTTACTGTATAACTTATTCACTACCATTCCTACAACTCTTTACTGTATAACTTATTCACTACCATTCCTACAACTCTTTACTGTATAACTTATTCACTACCATTCCTACAACTCTTTACTGTATAACTTATTCACTACCATTCCTACAACTCTTTACTGTATAACTTATTCACTACCATTCCTACAACTCTTTACTGTATAACTTATTCACTACCATTCCTACAACTCTTTACTGTATAACTTATTCACTACCATTCCTACAACTCTTTACTGTATAACTTATTCACTACCATTCCTACAACTCTTTACTGTATAACTTATTCACTACCATTCCTACAACTCTTTACTGTATAACTTATTCACTACCATTCCTACAACTCTTTACTGTATAACTTATTCACTACCATTCCTACAACTCTTTACTATATATTCACTACCATTCCTACAACTCTTTACTATATAACTTATTCACTACCATTCCTACAACTCTTTACTATATAACTTATTCACTACCATTCCTACAACTCTTTACTATATAACTTATTCACTACCATTCCTACAACTCTTTACTATATAACTTATTCACTACCATTCCTACAACTCTTTACTATATAACTTATTCACTACCATTCCTACAACTCTTTACTATATAACTTATTCACTACCATTCCTACAACTCTTTACTATATAACTTATTCACTACCATTCCTACAACTCTTTACTATATAACTTATTCACTACCATTCCTACAACTCTTTACTATATAACTTATTCACTACCATTCCTACATCTCTTTACTATATAACTTATTCACTACCATTCCTACAACTCTTTACTATATAACTTATTCACTACCATTCCTACAACTCTTTACTATATAACTTATTCACTACCATTCCTACAACTCTTTATTATATAACTTATTCACTACCATTCCTACAACTCTTTACTATATAACTTATTCACTACCATTCCTTTAGTTCACATTTGTCTGAGTCATTCTTCATCTTACCCTTGCCTTGTTCCTCACCCATACATTCCTTTTCATGCACATTAGGAATTATTACTTATTGTTTTTCTAAGACAGATGTTAAAATTGTGTTTACTGTACAAAATTAAATAGTTACGATAAGCATATTCCTTACCTTGGAGGCCTTTCCCTGTGCTTCCCTTGACTGCATTCACCATCATTATCCTGAGAATTGATTCATTTCATCCCATTGTTTGTACAGTTTTGATGCTGTATTCCCTGAGCCATGTTTCACAAGGTAAGGCTCTATTTCATTCAATACTTCATGCCTGTCCTATCCACAATCACCTGCCTTTCAGAGTCCATTCCTTCCTCTTATTTATTGCTGCTCTCTTTCTGTAGTTCTTTTCAGTCCCTTTCCACATTTTTGACACTGCCATTTATCATAATTGTTTCTATCCAGCTTATTTAGTCCTTTATTTGTTCAGTAGTTTACTTCTGAGTCACCTGGATCATCCAACTCACCATCCTCCCATCTCCTTAGAGCTCTGCCTTATCTGTCTTTGCTCCAGCTTGTCTCTTGTTTTTCTTCCTTGGGAGAGGCTTCTTATTATATCCCTTTAATATAACTATTTCACTTGTTTCTTCTCTGATTGTCTCTTTTCTCATCTTCTTGTGCTTGTGGTTGTGATTTGTTTATTTCCTTCTCTTCTGCTTTACTGACATGTAGGACCTCAGCACTTCCTGATCTTGTCTTTTTCCCTGCAGGGGTTTGAGTATTTGACATTATACATTGTCCCAGTGTCTCTGCATCACCTTTCCTTTGTCTAATATTTCTCTCTCAGTCCATATTTTGCAGCAATTCAGATTTTTACTGCCTGTATTGTATAGCCATCAATGATACCTTTGTTTAAACATTTGAACATCCTTTGCATTGTGTAGCCTGAACCATTCCCCTTCATATCTGTACTTCTAAAATTGCAGGGAATTTCAACCAAGCAGCTGTTCTATTTGCTCTTAGTTTAATACCGCTAGCATAGCTTTCCTTCTCTTATAGAGTATTTCCAAGTAATCCTCAACCAGCTTACAAACATCCCTGCAAATGGGATAACTTTGAGGCCTTTTGCTTGCCTTATTTAATTTTTACAGCAGAGGAAAGGAAATATGCCAAAATATGCCTGGACATGCTTTCTGCTCCTGCTTACTGCCGTCCGCTATGTATCCTCTCTGTTAGCGTTTCTTGATTTCCTGGTGTCACAATTCTCTCATGTGATAGCTGCATTACAAATTCATGCAGTTCACTGTTATCCACTCTCTCTTGTACTCCAACTATCCTGATGTTATTACTTCCTGATTGATGTTCAATATCATCCATTTTTTTCCTCCATGTCCTTTTGTCTCTTAGCTCCTGTGTTCTGTGAATCTGTTCCTAAAGCTCGGCTTTAATTTCTGTTTTATCTTCCTCTAGATCTTACAGATTCTCCTGTAGCTTTTCTACTGCAGTTTGTTGCTGCTCTATTGTTTGTTTCAAGATGGTCACATCCTGGTCTACTGTAATTATCTTCTCAAACAAAATGCACATCTGGGCACAACTGTTCATCCTTTTTTGCAGCTTTAAAAGCAGCCACCCACTCCTCCTTTTGTTCCTGTTCATTCATCTTTCCTTCTGGGTTATTTCTTTTCTTCAAGGGAACACTTTTTTTATCCAAATATCTGCAGATCCTGTCCAGAGCTTTAGGCTTAGGCAGCCATCCTCCTTGGGCTTTATAGCACCTTCTCTCTATGCACTGTAATTTGTTTCTCAAGCATCCTGTATTTAGAAGACAATAAGGTAGGGGAACAAACTTCTTAGTGAGGATCAGTTGTTTGACAATTGGGTGCTGGATTTGTCTGTACATTTTCTCACATTAAAAGTTGAAGTATTATTGGGTTAAGTTTGTGGAGAAATGTATACTATTTATAGTCTATCTCACATATCCCTACTTCTTGTTAATTAGGAAATCTAATCGGTATAGAATATAGTTATTTGTAGAATAAAATATGGTAGTTGGGTTTGTGTGACTGTTTGGATTAAAGACTGGTTTGAATCCTTTATATTTTGGAGATTAGTTACGGTGATCTTGAAGAATGCACTGGTGCTGGGTTTTAGGTCTAATGGGATATTAGGTGGTTATTCAAGGGGAAAGAGAAGGGTGATGTCTGGGACATTAAAAATATTAGTAGTGGTGTTAAATGATGTAAAAGTACAGTTTTATTCAATAAGAGAAACACATGTTGGGGTAGATTGAAGTAGAAATTAGGAGGGAAATGAAACAGTAAAGGGTACTGGCAGAAAGAAAATGCACCCGGTCAGAGTGAGGAGGAGGACGAGCTGGCAGAGTGAATAAAGAAGTGAGAAGAGGAAGGAGATGAGTGATGCAAAGCATTACATGGTAGCAAAGAGGGGACAATGGATCACTCAGCATTAGGATTGTGTCCAAGAAAACAACCATCTAGGATGTTTGTCTAAAGTGTGAATGCCTGCTGACCTATTCAACAGAGGCACTGGGAACTAATGTCGGGTGGCACAATGCCAAGGTAATCCTATGGGCTAAGCTTGTAAAGGCTCCAGGACCGTTAGCCTAGTACACACCTATGAACCTAAAATGAGGTCTGGTACAGTCAGTTTGCCTGCCATTAGCTGCAAGTTTTAGGGTGGCTTGGCTAAACAGTAATGTAAGGAGTCCTTTTGCCTTGTTTCACATGAAACTTTGTAAGGAGAGAGGCTAGTTAGTTGTAGTAATGATTATGCTAATGGCAGCAGGAACCAAGGATGGTGGGAGGCATACACAGTGTACTGATTTCAGTACAACTTCTTTGGAAGAAGTAGCACTAGGACCAGAGCCGGATCCAGCACCAGGCAACATAGGCAGTTGCATAGAGCCCTGTGGTTGGGGGGGGGGGGGGCATTCCGGCCAGGAGGCTTCAATATAAAAAATAATAACACTTCTTTAACACTGCGGTAGCGGCATCATCTCCTTTAAGGAGCACCATGCATGTTTTGCACTCCAAAATGGATGTAAAAACAATCCACACTCGCGTGCGGAATTTAAACTAGTCGTTCCAAGAAGGTAAGCACGTGTGTGTTTGTAATTTAAACTAGTGGTTCTGGTTGTTTCTGTATGAGAGAAAAAGTCTGTGCATGCATGTGTATGTACGTAATTTAAACTAATTGCTCTGTTCATATGCAAGATAGTGCGTGTGTGTTGCTGTATGACAGAAAGGGTGTGTTTGTCTTGCTATGTGAGAAAGTAGATGTGTATATGTATATATAATTTAAACTAGTGGTTTCCTTTCTTTATTTGTGAGAGTGAAAGTGTGTGTATGCATATGTATGTGTGTATGTAATTTAAACTAGCTGTTCTGTTTGTATACGAGATAGTGTGTGTTTGTGTGTTTGTGTGTGTGTGTTTGTGTGTTTGTGTGTGTGTGTTTGTGTGTGTGTTTGTGTGTGTGTGTGTGTGTGTGTGTGTGTGTGTGTGTGTGTGTGTGTGTGTGTGTGTGTGTGTGTGTGTGTGTGTGTTTGTGTGTGTGTGTATGTTTTGCTGTGTGAGATTAGGGGTGTGTATACATACCTCTCAACCTTTTAAGTGCAAAAAATCAGGATAAATGCTGACACGAGAGGACAAAAATAGGGGCACATTTTAAATATTGCTCTTATAAACTTAGAGAATTGCTAGAATAATAGCATCTGTGATAAGTTGCAATTTCTGAGGGATATGAAGTCTGAAACTCAAATGTATGCCATTATTTAATGACTGCAATCCTCAGATCTTCAGTCATTTGCTAGAAAACCAAAACTCTGAGGAACAGTCCAAAAATATCAGGCAAACGTCTGTACATTCTGTAGAAATATGGACAGTTGAGAGGTATGTGTGTTTTGCTGTGTGAAAAGAGAGAAAGTATGTGTATTGCTGTGTGAGAGAGTAGGTGTGTGTGTTGCTGTGTGAGAGAGCAGAGGTGTGTGCATACCCCTCAACTTCTAAGTGCAAGAAATCTGGACAAAGCCTGACATAATGGGGGGGAACAAAATAAGGACGGATTTTAAATATTGTTATAAATATAGAGTTGCTGGAACAATAGGATTTGTGTTAACATCCATTTTTCTGAATGATATGAAGTCTGAAACTCAGGTGTATGTTTGTTATTATTTAGTCACTGCAGTCCTCAAACCACAATCTTTGAGGAACAGTCCAAAAATATGAGGGAGACGTCTGTACATTATGTGAAAATCTGGGCACTTGAAAGGTATGTTTGTCTGTTCCTGTATCGGAGAGAGGAGGTGTGTGTGTGTGTGTGTGTGTGTGTGTGTGTGTGTGTGTGTGTGTGTGTGTGAGAGAGAGTGTGTGTGTGAGAGAGTGTGTGTGTGAGAGAGAGTGTGTGTGTGAGAGAGAGTGTGTGTGAGAGAGAGTGTGTGTGTGAGAGAGAGCAGGTGTGTGAGAGAGAGAGCAGGTGTGTGAGAGAGAGAGCAGGTGTGTGTGAGTGTTGCTGTGTGAGAGAGCAGGCTTGTGTGAGTGCTGCTGTGTGAGAGAGCAGGCGTGTGTGAGTGCTGCTGTGTGAGAGAGAAGGTGTGTGTGAGTGCTGCTGTGTGAGAGCAGGTGTGTGTGAGTGTTGCTGTGTGAGAGCAGGTGTGTGTGAGTGTTGCTGTGTGAGAGAGCAGGTGTATGTGAGTGTTGATGTGTGAGAGCAGGTGTGTGTGAGTGTTGCTGTGTGAGAGAGCAGGTGTGTGTGAATGTTGCTGTGTGAGAGAGCAGGTGTGTGTGAGTGTTGCTGTGTGAGAGAGCAGGTGTGTGTGAGTGTTGCTGTGTGAGAGAGCAGGTGTGTGTGAGTGTTGCTGTGTGAGAGAGCAGGTGTGTGTGAGTGTTGCTGTGTGAGAGAGCAGGTGTGTGTGAGTGTTGCTGTGTGAGAGAGCAGGTGTGTGTGAGTGTTGCTGTGTGTGAGTGTTGCTGTGTGTGAGTGTTGCTGTGTGTGCAACATGTCTCACTGTCCAGTTTCAGCCTCATAGTTTTGGTCTGATTCTCATATAATTTGTGATTTTCTGATAAATCTCAGAAGTCTGAAGACACACACACACACACACACACACACACACATATATGTATATATATATATATATATATATATATATATAGAGAGAGAGAGAGAGAGGGAGGGAGTTTCTGACATCATACAGTCAGAAAATGCATGCTAACGCAAATCATGTTCTACCAACGTTCTTAGTTAACAAGAGCAATATTTAAAATCTGTCCCTATTTTTGGGCCATTGTATCCCCGTTATTTTAGGCTTTGTTCAGATTTCTTGCACTAAGAGGTTGAGAGATATGCATACCTTTCAGCTGTCCAGATTTTTGCAGAATGTCTAGATTTTTGGCTCAAGCATCTAAATGTGATTTTAACAAATGGTACATTTTTTCGCAACTACCTCTTAATCGGCCCTTAAGTAGGTGATGAAGTGTAACTTACATTAAAGAATGGGCGAACTGTAGATCGGCACCAAGACTGGAGAATGAATATTCTCCAACAGGCTTTTAATCTACAGATAATACCCACTGAAAAATGAGTCTGCTGCTTCACGGCAGCATATTAAGCTGCCGTGGAGCTTGGACTGAAAATAACATAATGACCATTATTTTATGCTTGCTAAGCAGCACTTTTGCTGTTTAGTGAGTGTAAAATAAAAAAATGAAATTAAAAACTAAAAATAAGTGTGTGATTATGCCTGTATGTGCGACTGTATGCTTGGATGAGAGTGAGATCGATCGAGCTATTATTTTACTCTCGCTAGGCAGCACTTTCCCTGTTTAGTGAGTGTAAAAACAAATGAAACCGAAAAACGTATGTGTGCTTATGTTTCTGTCTGCATATGTGAGTGTATACATGCTCGTGTACATGAAAGCGGAAGTGTGTGTGTGTATGTGTGTGAGAGAAAGTGTGAAGAGTGAGAGCGATAGAGCAGCAGCAATTAAGAGGTTCATATCTCTCAACCTCTTCACTCAAAAGGTCTGCATAAAGCCAAAAGTAATGGGGGAACAAAGGCTCAAAATAGGGACATATTTTAAATATTGAGGCCATGAAATACCAAAGTTGCTTAAATAACAGGATTTGTGTTAGGATGCATTTTCTGAAGTCCAAATGTGTGTGTGTGTGTGTGTGTGTGTGTGTGTGTGTGTGTGTGTGTGTGTGTGTGCATGAAAGAGAGAGAGATTGAGGGTCAATAGACCACTGGCAAGAGCAGTAACGAGGTTTGCATACCTCTCAACTTCTTACCTCAAGAAATCTGGGTAAAGCCTAAAATAAGGGGGAACAAAGGCTCAAACGTAGAAACAGATTTTAAATATCACTCTTATAAAATTACAAAGTTGCTTAAATAATGGGCTTTATGTTTGCGTGAATTTTCTGAAGAAAAGAAAGCCTGAAATTCAAATGTATGTTATTTAGTGAAGTCAATCCCAAATTACTGGCAACAAGCTACATATTTTAGAAGCAAGGGACCAATACATTCATAGATTTATAGATTCATAGAGTGTTACTAGGTCAATGACCTTGGGGCATTTATAAGCTACCTCTGTCCATAAAGGACATGGGTGCCAGGCTCAGCATAAACTTTCTATTCCCCATCCACTGGTTTAGGTTGCAGTTACACACTGGGTAATAGATGAACTCGGCTTCACATAGATGGGAAGCCTGTTCCATAGGAAGGGCAGTCTCTGGGACATACATCTGTCTCTCCAGCATGTTCTGTTTAAGTCACAAAAGTCTTGACTGCGGCCAAAGTGACCCAAGTTTAAGCAATTTGTGCTTGATGGAGATTGCAAAAGGGATGGGCATGTCTGTCCTGGGGAGGAGGGACATTAAGTGTCTCTCTAAGGAAGGATAGATCTCATTGAAAAGATTCCACACTGGGGTGGGCAGGAGGACAACAGTAGGCAAGGCCACTTTATGGACCCAGAGCAGGGCACACACTCAGGCTCCTTAACATTGCCTGCTCAGCCTAAAACTGATGTTAGCATTTAAGAGAGGGATTTAAGACTAGGGGAAAAATGGCCATCTAGGATTATGGTACCATTCCCAGATTCTACCTCACTTCTCAGCTGAGTGTAAAATCCAGGACAGCCCCCCCCCCCCCCCATAAACTGAGACTCTGGGTATGAATGAATAAATGAGACAACATATTAACGGGAAGGTGGCTTGACAGTTAATAGGTGTTAACTGAAAAAAAGATAAAATAATTGATATGAAGCTGTAGCGTGGTTGGGGGGGGGCAATGTGAGAGCTGTGAGTACAAATCTGAAAATCCTAGGCACACCCCCGGCAGGAACCCTTGGCCTTAGGTATCCAGGTACAATAAAAGATGTTGCTATAGCCAGACTACTGTCTTGAGTAGAAATCTAGAGCCCTGGCTGTACATGTAACAGCTGTATAGTGCTACCAGTACAGTGTTGGTGTTATAGACTTGTAGATGCTTGTTAGTCAGTGGTTATAAATGCAGTCCAATTTGGGGATTCTTTTATTTGGAGCTTTATGTAACTACTTTGTTTACCTGAAGGAGGCAAACACTTTGAAGTTATTTCAATAAGCAGTATGAAAGTAATCATCTATTGCAGTTATAAATATGTAAGAAATCTAAATGTATAACAGCAATGATATAGGGTGTAAGAAAATTAAATTGGGATCAACAGTAGTAGAATGTGATAAAACACAGTAAGCAGAGTGCGTATTATACAACTAAAGCGTCAGCAATGCCACTTTAATCATGAAACGAAGGGCTACACTGATAATATTATGTACTATAAATTATCAGCTCTAGATCATTTGACAAAGTTGGTCAAATACACTCATATAATGCATATGATGTAACTAAACAATCTCTAAATAGTAGCACAGTTCGGGCATGTGAGCAAAGGCGATTAATTCTGGGAGTATACAGTAAATATATCAAACCAAAGTACATTTAAAAATGAATTGCAGTTAGAAATGTGCTATCGGTAATTCACTGCAGCAGAATGGTAGCAGACGCAGAATCCTAGTCAAAACTAACCAAAAAGGCAGTATGAAATGTAGAACTATATACCATAGAAATAACCAATAAGGCAGTATGAAATGTAGAACTATATACTATAGAACTAACCAATAGGGCAGTATGAAATGTAGAACTAAATACCATAGAACTAACCAATAGGGCAGTATGAAATGTAGAACTCTATACCATAGAACTAACCAATAGGGCAGTATGAAATGTAGAGCTATATACCATAGAACTAACCAATAGGGCAGTATGAAATGTAGAGCTATATACTATAGAACTAACCAATAGGGCAGTATAAAATGTAGAACTATATACCATAGAACTAACCAATAGTGCAGTATGAAATGTAGAACTATATACTATAGAACTAACCAATAGGGCAGTATGAAATGTAGAACTATATACTATAGAACTAACCAATAGGGCAGTATGAAATGTAGAACTATATACGATAGAACTAACCAATAGGGCAGTATGAAATGTAGAAATATATACTATAGAACTAACCAATAGGGCAGTATGAAATGTAGAACTATATACCATAGAACTAACCAATAGTGCAGTATGAAATGTAGAACTATATACTATAGAACTAACCAATAGGGCAGTATGAAATGTAGAACTATATACTATAGAACTAACCAATAGGACAGTATGAAATGTAGAAATATATACTATAGAACTAACCAATAGGGCAGTATGAAATGTAGAACTATATACTATAGAACTAACCAATAAGGCAGTATGAAATGTAGAACTATATACTATAGAACTAACCAATAGGGCAGTATGAAATGTAGAACTATATACTATAGAACTAACCAATAAGGTAGTATGAAATGTAGAACTATATATTATAGAACTAACCAATAAGGTAGTATGAAACGTAGAACTATATAGTATAGAACTAACCAATAAGGCAGTATGAAATGTAGAACTATAGAACTATCCAATAAGGCAGTATGAAATGTAGAACTATATACTATAGAACTAACAAATAGGGCAGTATGAAATGTAGAACTATATACTGTAGAACTAACCAATAGGGCAGTATGAAATTTAGAACTATATACTATAGAACTAACCAATAAGGCAATATGAAATGTAGAACTATATACTATAGAACTAACCAATAAGGCAGTATGAAGTGTAGAACTATATACTACAGAACTAACCAATAGGGCAGTATGAAATGTAGAACTATATACTATAGAACTAACCAATAGGGCAGTATGAAATGTAGAACTATATACTATAGAACTAACGAATAGAGCAGTATGAAAAATAGAACTATATACTATAGAACTAACCGATAAGGCAGTATGAAACGTAGAGTTATATACTATAGAAGCAACCAAAAGGGCAGTATGAAATGCAGACCTATATACTATAGTACTAACCAATAGGGCAGTATGAAATGTAGAACTATATACCACAGATCTAACCAATAAGGCAGACAGGGGTCCAGGGAAGTAAATAGTATGGGAAGAAATAGCCAGGGAATTGTTATGGCTAGGCTTGTATAGGCCCTAGGGCTGATAGCCTAGTACCAACCTATGAAACAATCTATGAAGCTATGTAGAACTATATACTATAGAACTAATCAATAAGGCAGTATGAAATGTAGAACTATATACTATAGAACTAACCAATAGGGCAGTATGAAATGTAGAAATATATACTATAGAACTAACCAATAGGGCAGTATGAAATGTAGAACTATATACTATAGAACTAACCAATAAGGCAGTATGAAATGTAGAACTATATACTATAGAACTAACCAATAGGGCAGTATGAAACGTTGAACTATATACTATAGAACTAACCAATAAGGTAGTATGAAATGTAGAACTATATATTATAGAACTAACCAATAAGGTAGTATGAAACGTAGAACTATATAGTATAGAACTAACCAATAAGGCAGTATGAAATGTAGAACTATAGAACTATCCAATAAGGCAGTATGAAATGTAGAACTATATACTATAGAACTAACAAATAGGGCAGTATGAAATGTAGAACTATATACTGTAGAACTAACCAATAGGGCAGTATGAAATTTAGAACTATATACTATAGAACTAACCAATAAGGCAGTATGAAATGTAGAACTATATACTATAGAACTAACCAATAAGGCGGTATGAAGTGTAGAACTATATACTATAGAACTAACCAATAGGGCAGTATGAAATGTAGAACTATATACTATAGAACTAACCAATAGGGCAGTATGAAATGTAGAACTATATACTATAGAACTAACGAATAGAGCAGTATGAAACATAGAACTATATACTATAGAACTAACTGATAAGGCAGTATGAAACATAGAGCTATATACTATAGAAGCAACCAAAAGGGCAGTATGAAATGCAGACCTATATACTATAGTACTAAACAATAGAGCAGTATGAAATGTAGAACTATATACCACAGATCTAACCAATAAGGCAGACAGGGGTCCAGGGAAGTAAATAGTATGGGAAGAAATAGCCAGGGAATTGTTATGGCTAGGCTTGTATAGGCCCTAGGGCTGATAGCCTAGTACCAACCTATGAAACAACCTATGAAGCTATGTAGAACTATATACTATAGAACTAATCAATAAGGCAGTATGAAATGTAGAACTATATACTATAGAACTAACCAATAGGGCAGTATGAAATGTAGAACAATAAACCATAGAACTAACCAATAGGTCAGTATGAAATGTAGAACCATATACTATAGAAGAAACCAATAAGGCAGTATGAAATGTAGAACTATATACTATAGAACTAACCAATATGGCAGTATGAAATGTAGAACTATATACTATAGAACTAACCAATAAGGCAGTATGAAATGTAGAACTATATACTATAGAACTAACCAATAAGGCAGTATGAAATGTAGAACTATACACTATAGAACTAACCAATAGCGCAGTATGAAACATAGAACTATATACTATAGAACTAACCAATAAGGCAGTATGAAATGTAGAACTATATACTATAGAACTAACCAATAAGGCAGTATGAAATGTAGAACTATATACTATAGAACTAACCAATAGGGCAGTATGAAATGTAGAATTATATACTATAGAACTAACCAATAGCGCAGTATGAAACATAGAACTATATACTATAGAACTAACTAATAAGGCAGTATGAAATTTAGAACTATATACTATAGAACTAACCAATAAGGCAGTATGAAATGTAGAACTATACACTATAGAACTAACCAATAGCGCAGTATGAAACGTAGAACTATATACTATAGAACTAACCAATAGGGCAGTATGAAATGTAGAATATATACTATAGAACTAACCAATAAGGCAGTATGATATGTAGAACTATATACTATAGAACTAACCAATAAGACAGTATGAAACATAGAACTATATACTATAGAAATAACCAATAGGGCAGTATGAAATGTAGAACTATATACTATAGAACTAACCAATAAGGCAACATGAAACGTAGAACTATATACTATAGAACTAACCAATAAGGCAGTATGAAATGTAGAACTATATACTATAGAACTAACCAATAAGGCAGTATAAAATGTAGAACTATATATTATAGAATTAACCAATAGGGCAGTATGAAATGTAGAACTATATACTATAAAACAAACCAATAAGGCAGTATGAAATGTAGAACTATATACTATAGAACTAACCAATAAGGTAGTATGAAATGTAGAACTATATACCATAGAACTAACCAATAAGGCAGTATGAAATGTAGAACTATATACTATAAAACTAACCAATAAGGCAGTATGAAATGTAGAACTATATACTATAGAACTAACCAATAGGGCAGTATGAAATGTAGAAATATATACTATAGAACTAATCAATAGGGCAGTATGAAATGTGGAACTATATACTATAGAACTAACCAATAAGGCAGTATGAAATGTAGAACTATATACTATAGAACTAACCAATAGGGCAGTATGAAATGTAGAACTATATACTATAGAACTAACCAATAAGGCAGTATGAAATGTAGAACTATACACTATAGAACTAACTAATAGCGCAGTATGAAACATAGAACTATATACTATAGAACTAACCAATAGGGCAGTATGAAATATAGAATTATAGACTACAGAATTAACCAATAAGGCAGTATGAAATGTAGAACTATATACTATAGAACTAACCAATAAGGCAGTATGAAATGTAGAACTATATACTATAAAACTAACCAATAGGGCAGTATGAAATGTAGAACTATATACCATAGAACTAACCAATAGGGCAGTATGATACGTAGAACTATATACTATAAAACTAACCAATAGCGCAGTATGAAACATAGAACTATATACCATAGAGCTAACCAATAAGGCAGTATGAAATGTAGAACTATATACTATAGAACTAACCAATAAGGCAGTATGAAATGTAGAACTATATACTATAGAACTAACCAATAAGGCAGTATGAAATGTAGAACTATATACTATACAACTAACCAATAGGGCAGTATGAAATGTAGAACTATATACTATAGAACTAACCAATAAGGCAGTATGAAATGTAGAACTATATACTATAGAACTAACCAATAAGGCAGTATGAAATGTAGAACTATATACTATAGAACTAACCAATAAGGCAGTATGAAATGTAGAACTATACACTATAGAACTAACCAATAGCACAGTATGAAACATAGAACTATATACTATAGAACTAACCAATAGGGCAGTATGAAATGTAGAATTATATACTATAGAACTAACCAATAAGGCAGTATGAAATGTAGAACTATATACTATAGAACTAACCAATAAGGCAGTATGAAATTTAGAACTATATACTATAGAACTAACCAATAGGGCAGTATGAAATGTAGAACTATATACCATAGAACTAACCAATAGGGCAGTATGATACGTAGAACTATATACTATAGAATTAACCAATAAGGCAGTATGAAACATAGAACTATATACTATAGAACTAACTAATAAGGCAGTATGAAATGTAGAACTATATACTATAGAACTAACCAATAAGGCAGTATGAAATGTAGAACTATACACTATAGAACTAACCAATAGAGCAGTATGAAACGTAGAACTATATACTATAGAACTAACCAATAGGGCAGTATGAAATGTAGAATATATACTATAGAACTAACCAATAAGGCAGTATGAAATGTAGAACTATATACTATAGAACTAACCAATAAGGCAGTACGAAATGTAGAACTATATACTATAGAACTAACCAATAGGGCAGTATGAAATGTAGAACTATATACTGTAGAACTAACCAATAAGGCAGTATGAAACGTAGAACTATATACTATAGAACTAACCAATAAGGCAGTATGAAATGTAGAACTATATACTATAGAACTAACAAATAGGGCAGTATGAAATGTAGAACTATATACCATAGAACTAACCAATAGCGCAGTATGAAACATAGAACTCTATACTATAGAACTAACCAATAGGGCAGTATGAAACGTAGAACTATATACTATAGAACTAACCAATAAGGCAGTATGAAATGTAGAACTATACACTATAGAACTAACCAATAAGGCAGTATGAAATGTAGAACTATATACTATAGAACTAACCAATAAGGCAGTATGAAATGTAGAACTATATACTAGAGAACTAAGAAATAAGGCAGTATGAAATGTAGAACTATGTACTATAGAACTAACCAATAAGGCAGTATGAAATGTAGAACTATATACTATAGAACTAACCAGTAAGGCAGTATGAAATGTAGAACTATATACTATAGAACTAACCAATAAGGCAGTATGAAATGTAGAACTATATACTATAGAACTAACCAATAAGGCAGTATGAAATGTAGAACTATATACTATAGAACTAACCAATAAGGCAGTATGAAATGTAGAACTAAACACTATAGAACTAACCAATAGCGCAGTATGAAACATAGAACTATATACTATAGAACTAACCAATAGGGCAGTATGAAATGTAGTATTATATACTATAGAACTAACCAATAAGGCAGTATGAAATGTAGAACTATATACTATAGAACTAACCAATAAGGCAGTATGAAATGTAAAACTATATACTATAGAACTAACCAATAGGGCAGTATGAAATGTAGAACTATATACCATAGAACTAACCAATAAGGCAGTATGATATTTAGACCTATATACTACAGAACTAACCAATAGGGCAGTATGAAACATAGAACTATATACTATAGAACTAACCAATAGGGCAGTATGAAATGTAGAACTATATACTATAGAACTAACCAATAAGGCAGAATGAAATGTAGAACTATATACTATAGAGCTAACCAATAAGGCAGTATGAAATGTAGAACTATATACTATAGAACTAACCAATAGGGCAGTATGAAATGTAGAACTATATACTATACAACTAACCAATAAGGCAGTATGAAATGTAGAACTATATACTATAGAACTAACCAATAAGGCAGTATGAAATGTAGAACTATATACTATAGAACTAACCAATAAGGCAGTATGAAATGTAGAACTATATACTATAGAACTAACCAATAAGGCAGTATGAAATGTAGAACTATATACTATAGAACTAACCAATAAGGCAGTATGAAATGTAGAACTATATACTATAGAACTCACCAATAAGGCAGTATGAAATGTAGAACTATATACTATAGAACTAACCAATAGGGCAGTATGAAATGTAGAAATATATACTACAGAACTAATCAATAGGGCAGTATGAAATGTAGAACTATATACTATAGAACTAACCAATAGGGCAGTATGAAATGTAGAACTATATACTATAGAACTAACCAATAGTGCAGTATGAAATGTAGAACTATATACTATAGAGCTAACCAATAGGGCAGTATGAAACGTAGAACTATATACTAAAGAACTAACCAATAGGGCAGTATGAAATGTAGAATATATACTATAGAACTAACCAATAAGGCAGTATGAAATGTAGAACTATATACTATAGAACTAACCAATAAGGCAGTATGAAATGTAGAACTATATACTATAGAACTAACCAATAGGGCAGTATGAAATGTAGAACTATATACTATAGAACTAACCAATAAGGCAGTATGAAACGTAGAACTATATACTATAGAACTAACCAATAAGGCAGTATGAAACATAGAACTATATACTATAGAAATAACCAATAAGGCAGTATGAAACATAGAACTATATACTATAGCACTAACCAATAAGGCAGTATGAAATGTAGAACTATATACTATAGAACTAACCAATAAGGCAGAATGAAATGTAGAACTATATACTATAGAACTAACCAATAAGGCAGTATGAAACGTAGAACTATATACTATAGAACTAACCAATAAGGCAGTATGAAACGTAGAACTATATACTATAGAACTAACCAATAAGGCAGTATGAAACGTAGAACTATATACTATAGAACTAACCAATAGGGCAGTATGAAATGTAGAACTATATGCTATAGAACTAAGCAATAAGGCAGTATGAAATGTAGAACTATATACTATAGAATTAACCAATAGGGCAGTATGAAATGTAGAACTATATACCATAGAACTAACCAATAAGGCAGTATGAAATGTAGAACTGTATACTATAGAACTAATCAATAGGGCAGTATGAAATGTAGAACTATATACTATAGAACTAACCAATAGGGTAGTATGAAATGTAGAACTATATACTTTAGAACTAACCAATAGGGCAGTATGAAATGTAGAGCTATATACTATAGAACTAACCAATAGGGCAGTATGAAATGTAGAGCTATATACTATAGAACTAACCAATAGGGCAGTATGAAATGTAGAACTATATACTGTAGAACTAACCAATAAGGCAGTATGAAATGTAGAACTATATACTATAGAACTAACCTATAGGGCAGTATGAAATGTAGAACTATATACTATAGAGCTAACCAATAGGGCAGTATGAAATGTAGAACTATATACCATAGAACTAACCAATAGGGCAGTATGAAATGTAGAACTATATACCATAGAACTAATCAATAGGGCAGTATGAAATGTAGAACTCTATACCATAGAACTAACCAATAGGGCAGTATGAAATGTAGAACTATATACCATAGAACTAACCAATAGGGCAGTATGAAATGTAGAGCTATATACTATAGAACTAACCAATAGGGCAGTATAAAATGTAGAACTATATACTATAGAACTAACCAATAAGGCAGTATGAAATGTAGAACTATATGCTATAGAACTAATCAATAGGGCAGTATAAAATGTAGAACTATATAGTATAGTATAGTATAGAACTAACCCATAAGGCAGTATGAAATGTAGAACTATATACTATAGAACTAACAAATAGGGCAGTATGAAATGTAGAGCTATATACCATAGAACTAACCAATAGCGCAGTATGAAACGTAGAACTATATACTATAGAACTAACCAATAGCGCAGTATGAAACGTAGAACTATATAATATAGAACTAACCAATAAGGCAGTTTGAAATGTAAAACTATATACTATAAAACTAACCAATAAGGCAGTATGAAATGTAGAACTATATACTATAGAACTAACCAATAAGGCAGTATGAAATGTAGAACTATATACTATAGAACTAACCAATAAGGCAGTATGAAATGTAGAACTATATACTATAGAACTAACCAATAAGGCAGTATGAAATTTAGAACTATATACTATAGAACTAACCAATAGGGCAGTATGAAATGTAGAACTATATACCATAGAACTAACCAATAGGGCAGTATGATACGTAGAACTATATACTATAGAACTAACCAATAGGGCAGTATGAAATGTAGAACTACATACTTTAGAACTAACCAATAGGGCAGTATGAAATGTAGAGCTATATACTATAGAACTAACCAATAGGGCAGTATGAAATGTAGAGCTATATACTATAGAACTAACCAATAGGGCAGTATGAAATGTAGAACTATATACTATAGAACTAACCAATAGGGCAGTATGAAATGTAGAACTATATACTATAGAACTAACCAATAGGGCAGTATGAAATGTAGAACTTAATACTATAGAACTAACCAATAGGGCAGTATGAAATGTAGAACTATATGCTATAGAACTAAGCAATAAGGCAGTATGAAATGTAGAACTATATACTATTGAACTAACCAATAAGGCAGTATGAAATGTAGAACTATATACTATAGAACTAACCAATAAGGCAGTATGAAATGTAGAACTATATACTATAGAACTAACCAATAGGGCAGTATGAAATGTAGAACTATATACTATAGAACTAACCAATAGGGTAATATGAAATGTAGAACTATATACTATAGAACTAAACAATAGGGCAGTGTGAAATGTAGAACTATATACTATAGAACTAAATAATAGGGCAGTATGAAATGTAGAACTATATACTATAAAACTAACCAATAAGGCAGTATGAAATGTAGAACTATATAATATAGAACTAACCAATAAGGCAGTATGAAATGTAGAACTATATACTATAGAACTAACCAATAAGGCAGTATGAAATGTAGAACTATATAATATAGAACTAACCAATAAGGCAGTATGAAATGTAGAACTATATACTATAGAACTAACCAATAAGGCAGTATGAAATGTAGAACTATATACTATAGAACTAACCAATAGGGCAGTATGAAATGTAGAACTATATACTATAGAACTAACCAATAGGGCAGTATGAAATGTAGAACTATATACTATAGAGCTAACCAATAGGGCAGTATGAAATGTAGAACTATATACCATAGAACTAACCAATAGGGCAGTATGAAATGTTGAACTATATACCATAGAACTAATCAATAGGGCAGTATGAAATGTAAAACTCTATACCATAGAACTAACCAATACGGCAGTATGAAATGTAGAACTATATACCATAGAACTATCCAATAGGGCAGTATGAAATGTAGAGCTATATACTATAGAACTAACCAATAGGGCAGTATGAAATGTAGAACTATATACTATAGAACTAACCAATAAGGCAGTATGAAATGTAGAACTATATGCTATAGAACTAATCAATAGGGCAGTATGAAATGTAGAACTATTTACTATAGAACTAACCATTAGGGCAGTATGAAATGTAGAACTATATACTATAGAACTAACCAATAGGGCAGTATGAAATGTAGAGCTATATACTATCGAACTAACCAATAAGACGGTATGAAATGTAGAACTATATACTATAGAACTAACCAATAGGGCAGTATGAAATGTAGAACTATATACTATAGAACTAAATAATAAGGCAGTATGAAATGTAGAACTATATACTGTAGAACTAACCAATATGACAGTATGAAATGTAGAACTATATACTATAGAACTAACCAATAGGGCAGTATGAAATGTAGAACTATATACTATAGAGCTAACCAATAGGGCAGTATGAAATGTAGAACTATATACCATAGAACTAACCAATAGGGCAGTATGAAATGTAGAAGTATATACCATAGAACTAATCAATAGGGCAATATGAAATGTAGAACTATATACCATAGAACTAACCAATAGGGCAGTATGAAATGTAGAACTATATACTATAGAACTAACCAATAAGGCAGTATGAAATGTGGAAACAACCAATAAGGCCGCAAGTAAAAATACCCTGCAAAGTAAAATGGGTTGTCACTTGCGTATCTTTCAGGAAAAAAAAATCATTGACTAAGTTGAGAAAAAGCCAGCTGCTACCCTGGATTTACAGGTAGCACAAAGTGTCAGTACTTGGACCAGCTGAACTAATTCAGTAGGTTCTATTGCAACTGTAGAAAATGGCCATAAACCTCAGACTCTGCAGCACATCATTCCTCTCAAATGTCCAGATTTTTGCATAATGTAGCAGTAGGTCAGATTGTAGTGGATTTTGCGAAAAGGATGGACATGGCTGTGATGAATACATATTTTAACAAGAGGGAGGAGCATAGGGTAACATACAAGAGTGGAGGAAGATGCACACAGGTGGATTATATCTTGTGTAGAAGGGCCAGTCTGAAGGACATTGGAGACTATAAAGTGGTGGCAGGGGAAGGTGTAGTTAGACAGCATAGGATGGTGGTGTGTAGGATGACATTGGTGATCAAGAAGAGGAGGATGAGTGTGAGGGCAGCACCAAGGATCAAATGGTGGAAATTGAAAAAGGGTAATTGTGAGGTGATGTTCAGGAAAGAGTTAAGACAGACACTGGGTGGCAGTGAAGAGTTACCGAATAGCTGGGTAGCTACAGCAGAGCTAGTAAGGGAGATGGCTAGAAAGGTGCTTGGTGTGACATCTGGAAAGAGGAAGGAGGACAAGGAGACCTGGTGGTGGAATGAAGAAGTACAGGACAGTATACAGAGAAAGAGGTTGGCGAAGAAGTGGGATTGTCAAAGAGATGAAGAAAGTAGACAAGAGTATAAGGAGATGAGGTGCATGGCAAAGAGAGAGGTGGCGAAGGCTAAGGATAAGGCATATGAAGAGTTGTATAAAAGGTTGGACACTAAGGAGGGAGAAAAGGACCTGTACAGATTGGCTAGACAGAGGGACCGAGCTAGTAAAGATGTGCAGCAGGTAAGGTGATAAAGGATAATGAGGGAAACGTACTCAGAAACGAGAAGTGTGTTGAGCAGATGGAAAGAGTACTTTGAGGGGTTGATGAATGAAGAGAATGAGAGGGAGAGAAGGTTGGATGATGTGCGGATAGTGAATCATGAAGTGCAGTGGATTAGCAAGGAGGAAGTAAGGATAGCTATGAAGCAGATGAAGAACGGAAAGGCTGTTGGCCCAGATGACATACCTGTGGAAGCATGGTGGTGTTTAGGTGAAATGGCAGTGGAGTTTTTAACTAGATTGTTTAATGAAATCTTGGAATAGAGGAAAAAGTGTTTTGGTACCGATTTTTAAGAATAAGGGTGATGTGCAGAGCTGTAGTAACTACAGAGGGATTAAACTGATCAGTCACAGCATGAAGTTATGGGAAAGAGTAGTGGAAGCTAGGTTAAGAAGGGAGGTGATGATTAGTGATCAGCAGTATGGTTTCATGCCGGGAAAGAGCACTACAGATGCAATGTTTGCTCAGAGTGTTAATGGAAAAGTACAGAGAAGGTCAGAAGGAGTTGCATTGTCTTTGTGGATTTAGAGAAAGCATATGACAGGGTGCCTAGAGGGGAGTTTTGGTATTGTATGAGGAAGTCGGGAGTGTCAGAGAAGTATGTAAGAGTGGTACAGGATATGTATGAGGGTAGTGTGACAGCGGTGAGGTCTGCGGTGGGAGTGACGGATGCATTTAAGGTGGAGGTGGGATTCAGAAAATGCATGCTAACAAATTCTGTTATTCTAGTAACTTTCTGAGTTTATAAAAGCAATATTTAAAATCTGCCTCTATTTTTGGGCCTTTCTCCTCCCATTATTTTAGGCTTTGTCCAGATTTTTTGCACCAAAGTTGAGAGGTGTGCAGCACATACTACCTAATACTGGATTTTTTTAACTTTGTTTTCCAGGGTAGAGCACTGATCTCCATTGACCTTTTTCAGACTCAGCCCAGAAATGGTGTCTGGTTAAGTGACTTGCTCTGAGTCACACAGTTAAGCAGTGGAACCTAAAGGAATCAAACCTTGAACCACTGGACCACAGTAAACAGCTCGTTAACCCTCTAAGCCAAATGTCAGACAATTGAGTGATAGCTGAGTGCAGATGACCTTAAGGTTAGACTCCAGTGTGTTAACTTAAGACCTGTACACTGATTCTACATCTATAACACAATGCAAGAGATGTGCAGTCTAAAAACATGTTTCACAAAGCAGAGAGCATAGAGGTGTACCTCAATACATTGTATATTGGGGGTGTATTACAAATTCTCCACTTGTATCACTGGCACAGGCAGTATTCAAGCTCAAGAATTAGTACTCAGAGAATCATGGAAGTATACACAGAACAGTCAGCAGCCTACCTCTCAACTGTATAATTTTTCACAGAATGTCCAGATTTATGCCTCATATTTTTGGTCCATTTTTCATAAAATTGTGGTTTTCTGACAAATTAGTGGCAACTCATTAAAGACTGAATTCAGGAAATAGAGAGACATTTGAGTTTCAGACTTCATACCCATAAGAAAATTCATGCTGATGTAAAACCTGTTATTCTATCAACTTTCTAAGTTTGTAAGAGCAATATTTAAAAATTGTCCCTATTTTGGGGCCTTTGTCCCACTTTTATGTATGGCTTTGTCCAGATTTCTTGCTCTAAGAGATGGACAGGTATGATAGCAGTCGTTAGAAAAGACTGCATAGCCAATCTGAGAAATGCCTGCTGGAATGGGAGCGTAAAGGGAAGAGAATTGTCATAAGGAAATGTAAATGAGTGTCCATTTCTTACTGAAAATGGTTTCATAATTCCCACTAAACCAATACATCCATTGCCCTGTTTTCAGTTTTGCAGGCAGAATCCAGCTATAGAAGGCCTTATATACGCCTGATGCTCATAAACAGCTCAGAGTTTCCCTTCTGAGGGTCATGTGATCAGGAAGCTGGAGCAGCTCATCATCTCCTCTGCTGTGTGTTTGTGGTTAAACTCACATTACTGCTGTCTGGCTCTAGCATTTACAGGCTCCCCTACCAAGAGTATGGCAGCTTCCATTGCCTGTTTCAAGAATGTGTCCATTATGAGAAGGTTGTCACACACTGAGAACCTTGTAAGCATTCCAAATCTGTATCTTCATATCCCTGTTTGCTGTTTGAGTCTTGTGTGCCATTTACTAATGTTCCATGACAGCACAATGTACAGGGTACTTTATTTCCATCTCCACATCCCATATATTACCAGCTCATATTGATACCATGAACTCCAAAATAAGTCTGTAAGCAATCGATAATAACCTTAATGTCACTGCAGGAATGGTGACACTGATGAAGAGACAAGTAACAGCACAAGATGATAGTAGCTAGCTGTCAAACCAAATACAGTGAACCCTTTTTTACATCAAATAATGTAGTGAATAAATTAAGCATTTATTTTATTTTCTGCAGGCATAATCAGTGATTATGTAATCTGTACAATAACTTTTTTTCTAAATTATATGTCATTAACAGTCTCTTTAAATCTTAGCAGGTGTTCAACATTCTTTCCATTCATTAATGCTGATCATATGCTCTCCCAGGAAACCATTATGTTTTTTTGGGGTTATTATGATTGTGCAATACAAGAATATATGGCTTCTCTCATTTTTTTTTTTTTTATTTATCCATCCACTCCAACATTTTCATATGTTATATTTGCTTAACGGCAGAAGAAGACAATAGAACTACCTACTTTACCCTTAAAAGACATTTACCATTCTGCCTCCTTTCCATCCCTATCTTCCCTCTAACCCTTTTTTCTAGCTGTTCCATGCCCGATTGAAAGTCTCTCTGCATTTCTTCTCCACCATTTATCCTGGTAGTCAATTCTTTGTGTCCACAACCACGGGGGTTTGCCCTCGTGACCAAACCACACTAACCATGGGTAAATCCAGCATCACCCACACACAACCATGTGTTATTGCTATATGACCTCATTGCTTTTGGAATCTGTCACTTTAAGGATACACCCTGTCATTCTA
The DNA here is from genome assembly GCF_019279795.1 of Protopterus annectens. Lineage (NCBI taxonomy): Eukaryota > Metazoa > Chordata > Ceratodontiformes > Protopteridae > Protopterus > Protopterus annectens. Next base: position 1,391,482,316 of record NC_056725.1, read on the forward strand.
CTTCCTGTTGAAACTGCCTTGTCACTCTGCTCCCTGTGGTGCAATGCAGGTGTGATCAACACCCACAGATCTTTTTCCCTATCTCTTCTACTTCTCTCTAATGAAAGTTCACGGCAGGGTTGATGTGGTCTAAGTGCACTACTTAGCATTTTTTTTTGCACTAAACCTGAAATGCCTCTTTTCTGCCCACCCAAATCCCTTCCAGCACTCTACCCCCTCATCATTTGCTGCTGCACCTAACTTTGTATCAGTAGCAAATAGGCTGATCGTGTTCTTTATTTTCTAAGATATGCCTGAGGCAAACACATTAAATAGTACTGGACCCAATATGCATCCTTACGGTACCCCACTAGCCACTTTCCTATTTTCCCACTGTCTTATCATTCAGTCATGTGGCTATCCATTTTTTCAGTGTTGATCTTACCTCTCATCCCCTCCAGTTCTCCTATAAGACTCCTGTATAAGACTGAGTGAAAGGTCTTCATGAAGTTTAGCTAAATGACATCTTCTTGTACTCCCTTGTCAAGTTCATCTGCAACCCAGTCATAAAACTAGATCAAACGTGTCTGAGAATTCCTCCTAGCTATGCACCTATGTAGGTTGCTGTTATAGAGATTTTTGTTCTGCCAAAATGCTCCCAGTTTTCCCCAGGGATTCTATCCATAACATGCCCTGCTTTTACAGCCAACAGGCCTGTAGTTCCCAAGATTTTACTGTGCCCCCATACAAGGGTAATTAATATTTGCTGTCTTCCAGTATCTAGTGATCTCTTTTTTTTTTGGGGGGGGTGCCAACACAATGTCTATACTTGAGTTCTCTCCACTATACCCTTTCTCCTTGTTACCATGACACCCTCTCATTGCCTTCCTTTGTGAATACTGAAGCAATGTTTTCATAATGTACCTGAACTGCTTTCCTTTCTCCTTGTTACCATGACACCCTCTCATTGCCTTCCTTTGTGAATACTGAAGCAATGTTTTCATAATGTACCTGAACTGCTTTCCTTTCTCCTTGTTACCATGACACCCTCTCATTGCCTTCCTTTGTGAATACTGAAGCAATGTTTTCATAATGTACCTGAACTGCTTTCCTTTCTCCTTGTTACCATGACACCCTCTCATTGCCTTCCTTTGTGAATACTGAAGCAATGCTTTCATAATGTACCTGAACTGCTTTCCTTTCTCCTTGTTACCATGACACCCTCTCATTGCCTTCCTTTGTGAATACTGAAGCAATGTTTTCATAATGTACCTGTGCTGCTTTCCTTTCTCCTTGTTATCATGACACCCTCTCATTGCCTTCCTTTGTGAATACTGAAGCAATGTTTTCATAATGTACCTGTGCTGCTTTCCTTTCTCCTTGTTACCATGACACCCTCTCATTGCCTTCCTTTGTGAATACTGAAGCAATGTTTTCATAATGTACCTGTGCTGCTTTCCTTTCTCCTTGTTACCATGACACCCTCTCATTGCCTTCCTTTGTGGATACTGAAGCAATGTTTTCATAATGTACCTGAACTGCTTTCCTTTCTCCTTGTTACCATGACACCCTCTCATTGCCTTCCTTTGTGAATACTGAAGCAATGTTTTCATAATGTACCTGAACTGCTTTCCTTTCTCCTTGTTACCATGACACCCTCTCATTGCCTTCCTTTGTGAATACTGAAGCAATGTTTTCATAATGTACCTGAACTGCTTTCCTTTCTCCTTGTTACCATGACACCCTCTCATTGCCTTCCTTTGTGAATACTGAACCAATGTTTTCATAATGTACCTGAACTGTTTTCCTTTCTCCTTGTTACCATGACACCCTCTCATTGCCTTCCTTTGTGAATACTGAAGCAATGCTTTCGTAATGTACCTGAACTGCTTTCCTTTCTCCTTGTTACCATGACACCCTCTCATTGCCTTCCTTTGTGAATGCTGAACCAATGTTTTCATAATGTACCTGAACTGCTTTCCTTTCTCCTTGTTACCATGACACCCTCTCATTGCCTTCCTTTGTGAATACTGAATCAATGTTTTCATAATGTAGCTGAACTGCTTTCCTTTCTCCTTGTTACCATGACACCCTCTCATTGCCTTCCTTTGTGAATACTGAAGCAATGTTTTCATAATGTACCTGTGCTGCTTTCCTTTCTCCTTGTTACCATGACACCCTCTCATTGCCTTCCTTTGTGAATACTGAAGCAATGTTTTCATAATGTACCTGTGCTGCTTTCCTTTCTCCTTGTTACCATGACACCCTCTCATTGCCTTCCTTTGTGAATACTGAAGCAATGTTTTCATAATGTACCTGAACTGCTTTCCTTTCTCCTTGTTACCATGACACTCTCTCATTGCCTTCCTTTGTGAATACTGAAGCAATGTTTTCATAATGTACCTGAACTGCTTTCCTTTCTCCTTGTTACCATGACACCCTCTCATTGCCTTCCTTTGTGAATACTGAAGCAATGTTTTCATAATGTACCTGAACTGCTTTCCTTTCTCCTTGTTACCATGACACCCTCTCATTGCCTTCCTTTGTGAATACTGAAGCAATGTTTTCATAATGTACCTGAACTGCTTTCCTTTCTCCTTGTTACCATGACACCCTCTCATTGCCTTCCTTTGTGAATACTGAAGCAATGCTTTCATAATGTACCTGAACTGCTTTCCTTTCTCCTTGTTACCATGACACCCTCTCATTGCCTTCCTTTGTGAATACTGAAGCAATGTTTTCATAATGTACCTGTGCTGCTTTCCTTTCTCCTTGTTATCATGACACCCTCTCATTGCCTTCCTTTGTGAATACTGAAGCAATGTTTTCATAATGTACCTGAACTGCTTTCCTTTCTCCTTGTTACCATGACACCCTCTCATTGCCTTCCTTTGTGAATACTGAAGCAATGTTTTCATAATGTACCTGAACTGCTTTCCTTTCTCCTTGTTACCATGACACCCTCTCATTGCCTTCCTTTGTGAATACTGAAGCAATGTTTTCATAATGTACCTGAACTGCTTTCCTTTCTCTTTGTTACCATGACACCCTCTCATTGCCTTCCTTTGTGAATACTGAAGCAATGTTTTCATAATGTACCTGAACTGCTTTCCTTTCTCCTTGTTACCATGACACCCTCTCATTGCCTTCCTTTGTGAATACTGAAGCAATGTTTTCATAATGTACCTGAACTGCTTTCCTTTCTCCTTGTTACCATGACACCCTCTCATTGCCTTCCTTTGTGAATACTGAAGCAATGTTTTCATAATGTAGCTGAACTGCTTTCCTTTCTCCTTGTTACCATGACACCCTCTCATTGCCTTCCTTTGTGAATACTGAAGCAATGTTTTCATAATGTACCTGAGCTGCTTTCCTTTCTCCTTGTTACCATGACACCCTCTCATTGCCTTCCTTTGTGAATACTGAAGCAATGTTTTCATAATGTACCTGTGCTGCTTTCCTTTCTCCTTGTTACCATGACACCCTCTCATTGCCTTCCTTTGTGAATACTGAAGCAATGTTTTCATAATGTACCTGAACTGCTTTCCTTTCTCCTTGTTACCATGACACCCTCTCATTGCCTTCCTTTGTGAATACTGAAGCAATGTTTTCATAATGTACCTGAACTGCTTTCCTTTCTCCTTGTTACCATGACACCCTCTCATTGCCTTCCTTTGTGAATACTGAAGCAATGTTTTCATAATGTACCTGTGCTGCTTTCCTTTCTCCTTGTTACCATGACACCCTCTCATTGCCTTCCTTTGTGAATACTGAAGCAATGTTTTCATAATGTACCTGAACTGCTTTCCTTTCTCCTTGTTACCATGACACCCTCTCATTGCCTTCCTTTGTGAATACTGAAGCAATGCTTTCATAATGTACCTGAACTGCTTTCCTTTCTCCTTGTTACCATGACACCCTCTCATTGCCTTCCTTTGTGAATACTGAAGCAATGTTTTCATAATGTACCTGTGCTGCTTTCCTTTCTCCTTGTTACCATGACACCCTTTCATTGCCTTCCTTTGTGAATACTGAAGCAATGTTTTCATAATGTAGCTGAACTGTTTTCCTTTCTCCTTCTTACCATGACACCCTCTCATTGCCTTCCTTTGTGAATACTGAAGCAATGTTTTCATAATGTACCTGAACTGCTTTCCTTTCTCCTTGTTACTATGACACCCTCTCATTGCCTTCCTTTGTGAATACTGAAGCAATGTTTTCATAATGTACCTGAACTGCTTTCCTTTCTCCTTGTTACCATGACACCCTCTCATTGCCTTCCTTTGTGAATACTGGAGCATTGTTTTCATAATGTACCTGAACTGCTTTCCTTTCTCCTTGTTACCATGACACCCTCTCATTGCCTTCCTTTGTGAATACTGAAGCAATGTTTTCATAATGTACCTGAACTGCTTTCCTTTCTCCTTGTTACCATGACACCCTCTCATTGCCTTCCTTTGTGAATACTGAAGCAATGTTTTCATAATGTACCTGTGCTGCTTTCCTTTCTCCTTGTTACCATGACACCCTCTCATTGCCTTCCTTTGTGAATACTAAAGCAATGTTTTCATAATGTACCTGAACTGCTTTCCTTTCTCTTTGTTACCATGACACCCTCTCATTGCCTTCCTTTGTGAATACTGAAGCAATGTTTTCATAATGTACCTGAACTGCTTTCCTTTCTCCTTGTTACCATGACACCCTCTCATTGCCTTCCTTTGTGAATACTGAAGCAATGTTTTCATAATGTACCTGTGCTGCTTTCCTGTCTTCTATGTTCTCCCTTCCATCTTTGCTCAATCTGGCCATGTCTGCCCCTTCCTTTCTTCTTTCTGCTTCTTCTTTTCCTTTTGGCTTTTCCTGTTAGGGGTTGCCACAGCAGAACAACAGTCGCAGAATGACTGGCAGTCGAGTTTTACAGTGTCAAGTTGCCAGCCTGGTGCCCAACCTTCCACAGCAGGCACACACATGCACAAACTCACACCTAGGGCCAATTTAGAGTGTCCAATCCAACTTTAGCATGTCTTTGGGATGTGGAAGAAAACTGGAGCACCCGGTGGAAACCCAAGTGACTGCAGGGAGGACAAGCACAGAAGGCACCCCAGGCAAGAATAGAACCAGGGAACCTCTTGCTATGAGGCAGCAACACTAACCGCTGCACCACCATGGCCACCGATCCTTTCTTCATGCATTTTTAATTCCTTCTGATAACTCCCTTTTAGCTTTAGCGTTTGTTACCTTCACATCTACTGTTTTTGTAATGTGCCACTTCCCTCCTTCATTTCCATCTTATAAGCCTTTATTTTGCCCTAATTGCTAAACTCACATTTCTATATAGTCACATTGACCTTCTTCTCATTTTTCCTTTTTTTGTATTTTTCTCCTGACATTAGTAATCGTAGTGTTTTGTACCCAATCCCTGATCTATTCCCATAACTTGTTTACTACCTTGATTTGCTCTGAACCCATCCTTCACACCTCCCCAGTATAGCACAATCCAGTCTTTAATTCCACACCATTATCTCTGCTTTTTATTATCCTTTCCCCTATTAAACATGCAATGGCATGATCACTGTTAGCTAATTGTGCCTTGAGCTGTATGACTATGACAGCCTCTAATTTGGTTAGCAGCATGTCCATAATTCTATCCTTTATGGCACAATCTTGCATCAGCTGCCAAACATTTCATAGTCCAAGACTTCAATCACTCCTGTACCCTCTACAATTGTATTTGAGAGATAATACACTAATTCAATCCACCAGCTCTCCTCATCCTTCTCTGCCTTAACTAGCAGGACTTAACCTAACTTTTAATGCTAGCTGCAGTGTGCCCATTCCATGGCAGTGTTCTTCTTCATCTCTGAACTCACATCTGATACGCTCATTTACGTATTTCACTACTCCACCCCATCTCTTCCTTAAATATCATTGCCGAACAGCCTGTACCCAGGCACCTACTTGTTGCACCTCATTTTGACGCTGACCTATGTTTCTGTGGTACCGGAAATGTCAACCCTTCTCCTGCTGCATTGGCATTTACCACTCTTTCATGTTCCTACTCAGACTGTTTGCACTGCAGAGTAGGTATGTGCAGTCATGGTCTGACTCACATTTGTTTTCTATGTTTGCATCTCTTTTTACCTCCTCTTTACTGCCTAAATACCCACCTCTCTTTTCTGCTTTCATTAGGAAGGACCTGTTTGCTTCCATTTAATTTTCTCACCTCTGTCATATGAGAAACACTGCTTTTACTAATTTAAAATATATCTGTTACTGTCCCAGTTCTGAGAGATTTAAACAAATAAAAAATAAATAAGTAAATCATTTTGATTTATTCCTCTGTTCTTCCTGTCTTATAACTTATTATATATAGTAACTTTTTGATTATCCCAAACTGGAATAAGTTCACACTTGTCAAGTTATGTACAAATCCATACCTTTGTTTTGCAAGTGCTAACCATGGTGACAAATCAGCTAGGAGTTTAGGTTCCACTTCAGTCCACTTTAACATTCTGTTCTGTTTCAGAACGCTGTCAGCATAGAATAAAATGTGACAACTAATGTTAAGTGAAGACGAAGCCAAGTGGGTTATAAACATGGGTGGTCTGACAGTTAAAGCAACACAACAGTAAAGCTGTAAAACTGCAGCAGAAAACCAGTAGGAAGAGAATGGGTGTAGAAGTCTGGCAGTCAAGGCCATTTGGATGCTGGTCTGCATATCGAGGGATATAAATTCCAAGGATGAGGAAGCAATATTCTCTTCCAAAAATCACTGCTGAGGCCTTAACTGGAATATTTCATCCAGTAAGAAAATCATACAACCAAAAGGAAGTTAGCAGAGATTCCAGCTGAAGGTCATTAAATGATGGAAGGGATTATAGGGAGATGGTGTGATCAGATGTTGGGAGCAGTAATGATCTTCTCTCTGGGGAATATGAAGAACAGTAAAGATATTATATGGGTCCACAAAATCACAAATGGAAGCTGTTAAAGATATAGAAGCAAAATGTGAGGGATAGGAAAGCTCATTAGTTTCAAACTGAAGTATGAAATGTCTGTATGGACATGAGAAAATATTTTTTGTTAATGAGAAGGTGAGTGACAGAAAAGGCTACCAAATTAGGTAGTAAGGGAGAAACCTGCTGAAACCAAAAGAGCACATGGTAATGGAAGTGTTTGAAAGGGAGGGCAACTGCAGGGTGTGAAATGTAAAATATGGGTAAAGTGCAATTCTTTTGTTGACTTCTTTGTGTGAGTACTATAGTTGCACATCTCACAGCATAGATCCTATTATTACTTTTGTGGATTGATGCAAAAATACATAACATTCATCCCAAACTCCAAGGATTAGATGTCAAACTCGTCTCTCTATTGAAATGTCAGTACTTGAAATGCCAAGTGCTGAACAGGTAGAAAAAAGGACTGAAAATTAGGAGAAGGCTGAATCTGAAAAAATCACTCTTCTCCTTAAAACTCCTTTTTGTGGAAGGGCAAGCCCCCCATCACCCAACCTCCAAACTTATATATGCCAGCTCCAAGATTGCCATACCTTGGAGAAAAACAAAAGAGTAAAAAGGTCACACAAACCAATTAGTAAAAACTACAAGAAAAACCTAGCCAAACTATTTATTTATTTTTATTTTATTTATTTTACATTTGTTAACTGGGCTAGTCCAACTGGATACATGTCCATTTTCAGTGGAGGCCCGGGGAGAAAAGCTCCTCTACAATGCTACTATAGTAAGACTAAACAAAAAACTTTATCAGAATATATCAGCATACACAAATAATATCTAATAACATATACTTTAAACCTTCTGTTAGAATTAAAAGCATTTGAGTACAATATGAGGTAAAGTACCTAGTCTCTCTATTACTTAGAAAAGAGTACAGTATGAAAGTACAAGTAAAGTACCTAGTTACTCTATTACATCGTTATAAGAAGATGAAAAGTAGAGATTTAGCTCCTTTATTAGAAGTGACGTAATAGAAACAGCTTTGTAGAGAGTAATGTAGAGAGTTAGATATACGAGATAAGAGAGGGTGGAAAAAAAAGTCCCATAGCAGGGAGATATAAAAAGGTTAGTCTGGGTTATTGCAGGTTCTTCAGATTGCTATAGGGTTTTATGAGGGTGGAGAGCATTGGCGTATTGTCTGGGTGGTAGAGAGCTTTATGGGCGATTGTAAGTTGGTTAAAATGTATTAGGTTGGGTAATTCTAGCCACCCTAGTTTTTTAAGATTAGAACAATGGTGAGTCCTGTATGGAGATGCTGTAGCAAATCTGGCAAATCTGGCAATATTGTTAAAAAACTAGAGTTTTTACTGTATGATACCTTAAAAGTCTTGTAATAGAGGCCCATGGGATATATGCAAATTACCTATAAGGAAATCAAGTGTTTTAGCTATATGGCTTCTGAATGTCAACACCTTTTTCCTTTTTGTTTTTATAGATTCATTCAGGCCAATACAGCTAAACCCCACTAGCTGTGGACATGCATTTTTATGACCTCATCAGCACAGCATAAGCAGACTGTTTGACTATACTTTAGAAATACAAGGGTCTTTAAACTCAGCTGGTGTCCATAACCATTAAGGTATCCACAAAATATCCCAACTAACACCTAAACCAAAGAGTAAAAAGGTCACACAGATAAACCAATCAGTAAAAACAACAATAAAAAAATGCAGCCAAGCTAGGCCCAGGAGGTTTAAAGTATCACAAAGTGAACTCTAGCTTGGTTAGGTTTTTCTTGTTATACATTGGAGAAAAGGGAATATTCTCAAACTTAGTATATGTAAGATCAATCTTTTGGCAATTCAGTCTCTGCATTTTGGGACTCGCTGTAGTGGATCCTGACATTTGAAATGGTTACTATCAGACTTGCCATTAATGTGATAGTTACTTTCCCATGAAGCAATACTTTGCTGAGACACTTATACTGTCTCCTGCCCAAACATAATAAAAATTTAGATAACTTGAGAGATGAAGGGGAATCATCAGTAGAGCAGAACTGAAGGATGGACACTGTGAAGATAATTACAGACCATTTTGAAGACGTTTGCTTTTGTAACACTAAAAATCATTTAGAAAGAAGATGATGGATTCTTTCAGAAAGAATGAAGGCCCAGTGGTGGAAGTTAAAACTGTATATTTACTATCTGTGTAACTAGCATGCCAAACTACATAGACCTTTCCAGCAGAACTCTCCAAAAGTAATTAGTACGGCACTATCTCCACTATAATAGTCTAGAACAATCAGCTGTTTTAAATATTTGTTTGTAAAGCAAGAGAGTATGTTATTTTGCAAATATGTTTTTAAACAAGAAACACCTATATTGAATTATCACTTATGACACAGGCAATCATGCATTTATATAAAGCAAATCATATTGACATATTTTCAGGTACCAGCATTATACATCACATATAATCTTCTCTATAGTCATTGTCCATCAAACATTACATTAGCTCATTCAATTCATGCCTTCCTTTAAACCTCATTCCTCCTCCAAAACATTAGTATGCATGTATTGTTCCCACAGTTCCCTTTTCTTGTAATTTGCACTTACTCTTTTCAAAAGATTCCACTTAACTGTTCAAATATTTATTATGATGAAGTCAAGTAATGCCACCTTTATTAAGTAAAATCTCCTAATTAAGTTTAATATTTCACTAAATTACTAGAAAATGTACAAGTAAAAAGTTTAAACATAGTAAACTTTGTTCAACATCCTTCACTTTGTCTTCCATGTTTTTTTCTGCTTGTGGAATAGCTGCCCACTGTATTACATCAGTCCCTCTTCTGTGCGTGTGTGCATGTACATGTGTGTGAGACATGTTTGAGACTGTCTTTCAGGCCAGCAGCCTCTTCAGCATTAGCAGGCTTCCCTATAGTAGGATATTGTATTGCTTTTCCAGTTTCCTCTCATTATTGACTTAGAAGTCTAGTACCCTAGATTAATCCTTTGTAGTAGCCTAGAGCAATCCTTTGTAGTACCCTAGATTAATCCTTTGTAGTACCCTAGATTAATCCTTTGTAGTACCCTAGATTAATCCTTTCTCCAGGCACTGCCAGTAGTTATTTTTTCAATGATTCTCTTGACTTTTGCTACTTATAATCCTTAACCAAATATTTATTGTCCTTTCTTGTTTTAACTAGAACCAATAGGCAAAGCAGTTAGATTGGTAAAGCCTTTAAATGTTACAGGTGTTCTTCCAATGCCTTCTTACTGTCCCTTCTGTGAGGGTCAGTTTTCCTCTCCATTCATGCCTATGATGGCCAGTCATTTGTGAATGCAACTCCTAGTGGTGGAAGTTCTTGAGTGTCATGATAAATCAGATCCCATGATGAGTTCCAAATGCAACTAATGCACGATTTTATGAAAAAACAATACTGTGTGGAGAGACACTGCTGAGGCAGATGCAGACAGAAAACACAGGAAAGTAATTTAAATTATGCTTTGATACATATAATTCTGAGCAAACATCTCAACATCCTATGGAGACGCAACCAAAAACTAACAAGGGACAAAGGTCCAAAATCAGGGATTTTTAAAGATTTGTCTTGTATACTTACAAAGTTGCTAGAATAATATGATTTGTATTGCTATGCATTTTCTGAAGCATAACAAGTCTGAAAGTTATAAATCCACAGATTCATAGATTCACAGATATTCCAACGTCACTGAGAACTATGACCATTCATGCTTTGCTTGTACCCTCTTCCAGGCTGCTCCTCTTTTCTGCAGGATGATCATACCAGTCAATCCAGGAATAAATTTGTCGATACCCATCCAGACATGTAGGGTATGTATAAAAGAGGATATTGAGTTGCACAGATTAATGTGCTGGGGAAGCTGATACAGGATTACGAGGTGCTGGAAAAGTGTTCCACTTTGGAATAAAGCTTTGGCACACATTACAGCTGGCTTTGAGTTGTCCTTCTGTGCATCACTTAGGTGGTGTCATTCACCCGTTTGAATATGTTTACCAGATTAGACAGATTTGGATCTACCATTCACAAAACCAAACTGCTGGGAGTCAGGTCTAATAAGATTATTGATATCACAGTTTGAGGTCAGTTATAATATGTTCTTTGGCTCTGTAGATGAGGCTTATAAAACTGCTAAGTCTATAGTTACCCTGTTCATTTGTAAAGCCACCATTATGGAGATGGTTTACCACTGCAGTGTGCCACTCATCACAAGCAAAACCTATTGCTAAGTTTAGGTTAAATAGTTTAAGAAGTGCAACTATAAGTGCATGTTTAACATCATTAGTAAAGCATCCAGATATATTGCCAGGTCCCATAAAGAACTTCTTCTTGGCCTTGGTTATACTTTCAGTAAATGACCTTTAGAGCTAATTGCATGAGTATGAGGATTCAGATATTTCAGGGTTTTGAACAGGTCTTAGGGGTGAAGTTGGCACTAAATTTGTTAGGAAGGATAATAGAAATGTTTGTTGGTCAGAATAACAATTGTCATCATTTTCAATTTTCTAACATAAGCTAAACAAGGATATATAATTGTCTTTGGCTTCAGAGGCCTGCCTGACTTCTTGGGCTCCTTTAGTTGTCCTGATAATGTTCATCATTTTTTAATAATGCTTTTGATATTATCCTTGAAGATGGGTTCCACTAAATAATTTAAAGAGTTTCTTTATTTTGCTCTGTAGTTTATTTATGGTGGTGGACCACCAGGATGATTTGTTTTTGAAATGGACTGCTAGCACCTTAGTGAAGCTTGATGCTGTATTAAAAGCAAGGAAGGTGCAGTCATAAGTGTGTTTTGAAAATTTGTCAGAGTCGGTGGAGGATGGCATGTTTGTAGTCCTTAAATTTAGTGGAGTTTGTTGTACGAGCTTTTGGAATTTTAAAGAGGAAGGACACACATCTATGGTCAGATATCACTTGGAAAATAGATCCTAGACAAGTAGTGCAAGAGGTGGCCATATTTGTAAGAATAATGTCAAGAATGCTGTCTTCTAGTTGGTTTATTTACCAGCTGCTCAATGGGATTTTTTTTGTTTATAAAGTCTAGGAACTTTTGGCCATATCCTACATGGAAGTATAGGTGTCTCAGATTACTGAGGAGTAGTGAGAACCACCCAAAATTAGTGAGTTTTTGCTAAGAGGGCCATAATTTAGAATGTTGAGAAATCTTACATGCTAATCAAGGGATAAAGATGTTCTGTAACAAGCTATTAGTTGATAATTAATCCTGTCTAGAGTGATCTGCAATTCACTGAGTTCAGCTTGTGAGCCCCTATGGATCTGCCTGGAGATCAATTTTCCTTGACAAATAGGGAAGCTCCACCACAATTGCCACTGAGTCTGAAGGCAAAAAAAAAAGCAGAAAATGCTGATATAGAGGGAATGCTCTTCTTGCAGTAAAACAACGTTTCAATAAATAAGCAAACATGGATGGGAACCTCCTTAATATGATGTAATTTCAGGACTGATATGTGAGTTACGCTGGAATGTCCATCAACTGGACTCTGATTGAAAAAAACTCTAGAGGGTCAGCAATAGCTTTACCAACTATGCAGGCGCCTTGTAATGAGAGGTGCAGCCATCCTTAGCAAACATGATTGTTGTACATTCCATCTTGTGCTGCCACATACTGGAGGGCCAAGAAATGACACCTTTTATTTAACCAATTTGTTTAAGTCACTATTTAATGACTTCGATACTTAACAATTTGCCAGACAGCAACTTTTATGAAGAATGGACCAAAAATAGAAGGCAAAATCAGGACATTCTGTAGACTGGAGACAACTGACAGCTGTAATTCTAAACTTGTCATTTGCATGTTCTTTTTTTTTTTTTTTTTTTTTTACTCTGCATAGTGTTGTGAGTGAAAATTCTAGACTTGTAAGGTGTTGACTGCTTCAATTCTGATTCCCATGTTTTCTTAAGGCAAAAATCAGCTTATTTTGTGGCATTTGGTAAATTTATTAATGCATAGAAGAATAAACTGATGCTGCTTTTCTACTCCATAGTTCAGGACACATTTTGAATATATCTTCACTAATCTTTGAAATGAAGATGTAACATGCTCATCTACTTACTGTCTTGATTTACAAGGTTATGGTTAATGCTTGAAGACCACTGCCCAGGCAGTTCTGGTAGCTTCAGACCGGTAGTAGCATTTATTGTAAACAAAGTGGCCGCACCAGCAGTAGCAGCCTTGAATCTGCACCTAACTCTACTGAGAAGACTCCATGAGATATTTTTATAAATGGATCCTAAGAGTCTCCTTACTGTCTTGTTGTGTGAGTATAAGTCAAGGCCATACATCCTGCCTAGGAGTTGTGTCAGATTGTAGAGTTCCATCCAAAAGAAATCAAATCATAAAAGTTAGGTTTTTAAATGGAAGAGATTTTAAATTCGATGTCATAGCAGAGATCTCGGAGTCTGTCCTGCTAGGTACCTACCATTTTGCTCTCTCTCTTTCTCTATGAAAGGGGATGACTCAGTACATTTGCCACTCATGTATGTTTATCGAGTAGAGGGGCTGTAAACTAATGATGACCCAGCAGAAGGTGAGTTACTGTTCCTTTAAGGACTTGGAATACTTACTGTTTTTAGTGAATCTGTCTCTTTTAGTACAGATCTATGTGGTCTTAGGTATTACCTTTTAACCAGAGTGTACACTCTGGGCTATTGTAACTCAGGCTGTAAGAATCTTCTTGGTGTTATTATGTTGGCCAAACATGGAGGATCCATACATTATTTCACTGGTAGTCTATACTCAGAACAGTCTTTACCATAGCTGAAAACTCAGTTGCAAGATAGTACTAAAGTTTCACTTTCTTTTTTTTTAATCACATCTATTAAGTGCACATAGTTTGAACACTATTGGTACACATACAGTTACAAAAAATAAAACAAACCATTGTAAATGTTTTATTAGCTTCATGCATTACGCATGTATGTTTGCTTTTTTAACAGTTGTATTCACTCCATTACATAAATTGTTCAAGTTCTACCTTCCCGCTCCTCCTTCTGAACAATATTCTGCATACGTTGTTTTCATAAATTCCATTTATTTCTATGTAATTTGCTCTTCCTTTTTCTAAACGTTCCACCTCCAGTTCTATTATCTACTTTATATTATATAATACTTCAGTTACGGTTGGTTTAGTTTTGATTTCCCCTTTCTAGTAATTGTTTTTCTTTAGTAGCAAATGCATTAAACTTAGCAAGGCCTTATGATATCTAGACAATTTGGATTTTATATCCCAGCTCAAATGAACAATTTCCACAGTTATAAGCATGTGCTCCCCCTATCATTTCTGACAAAGTACTCTGTAGAAATTCTTTTAAAATCTGCCAACTTATTACATGCCCAAAAAACATGTTCCTAATTACTGGTGTTTTCCATCTCACCTTCAGCAATTGCTATTTACATGAGGGAAAATATTTTGAAGTATACTTGGGGTACCTATGCAAACACTTCCATGCAAAAACCCTAAATCTTTTGGCTGCATACGTGGGAGCCATACAGATGATCTCCTACTGTTTTGTGTATTGTTTTTCCACTCTATCTTCCCAGGCTTTTCTAACATTTTCTGATTGGTCTGAGTTATCATGCAATATTTTATATACCCTACTAAAGATCCCTTTTTAAACGTCTGTTATAGACTCAACTAAAAACTCAACCAGGGCTGGTCTTTCACTTGGTACTACCTATCCTTTGCTCTTTGCCCATAGTCAGTTATCAGTCATTGATATGAAAGGCAGTCTGTTTCATCATCATGCCTTTCCACTTTCATTTGTAACATTCTGCTTACGTTATGTTTATGAACCGTAATCGTGTAGACTTAAAGATCCTCTTCAAATCCGGTAATCCTGAATTACCTTGTTCTATGGGCAGAAGCAACTTATCCTACTTTACTCTTGGACTCCAGATAAATTCCTTCAACTCTTTATTAATCATCATCCAGACTGTCGTCTCCGGTTGATACAAATATACCTAACCTGCATATAAAGCTAAAGGGACAAGAAACATTTTCCCTGCTTGTATCTTACTACCCATAATGGATAGCTTCTAACTTCTCATTTTTTATTATAGTTTATTTAGTCTCTTCCTACATATCCTGATCATCTTTTTTCACATGTATACCTAAATTGTTCATCTTATGTCAGTGCAGGTATGGGTATGGCTGAGCAAATCCATGTGTGGGTACATAGTTTATTGCTATGGTCCTTGTTTTATCTTCATGTATTTTACATCACGAAAAGACTTGAAACTGTCTCAAAATGTTCCACAAATCTGAAATGTCCTTTTCTGGATTTATCAAATACAATATCATATCATCTATAAATAAAGCTAACTTTTCTTGATTACTATGTCAATTATAAAGAGGCACAATTGCACAGTGGATAGCAAGAGGTTCTCCGGTTTGATTTTCAGCTGTGGTGCTTTCTGTCTGGAGCCTGCATGACCTCCCTATGTTTTTATGGGTTTCCTCCAAGTACTTAAATTTCCTCCCACATTCCAAAGACATGCAGTAGGTGGATTGGACACTGTAAGTTGGCCTTAGGTGTGAATGTGCATGTTATGTATATGAGCCTTAATTGTGTAGCCTTAAAGACCCTCTTCAAATCAGGTAATTCACCTGTGTGGTACAGAAGAACAGCCATGGCAGGGCTAGCTACCTAGCAGTGGGAACCTTGGCTCTAAATAATTGTCACTGTTGAATTGATGCCTAAACCCCATGTGCAAAAATGGGAAAAGGAGTTCAGGGTGGATGGATGAATGGATGGATTATATCCTTGAATTTGTGAGTCACTTATTTTTTTATTTTTGCCAATAGCTCTAAGTACAAAGCAAATAAAGGGGAAAGTAGGAACCCCTGCCTAGTTTCTCTCTTCAAATATGAATTGTAAGAGAGGAACCCCTTGCTCCTTAATTTTTGCATCTGACTCTTCTTATACCCTCTTACTTAACCCTTTTACTCTATCGGGTAATGTAAATGCTACTATTGCCCTACTCATAAAATCCCAACTGACTCTGTCAGATGTCATCTCTGCACAAGACCCGCCATTAATAGTAGCACTGTCTTACATTTTGCTTCCTTCTGGGACGCCATTGTTCTGTGAATGTTGCTAAATGTCTGTCTCCCCTCCAAAAACAAATTGATCCATATCTGTATATTTTGGCAACGTTTTTGCCATTCTCTTAGCTACTATAGATATAAACACTTTTTATAATCATGGTTTAAAATTGAAATTGATCTATATGAAACTAGGTCTAAAGTGACTTTATCATCATTGGGTAAAACAGCTACCACAACTTTCTTCCAATATACTGATATTCTCCCTCCTTTTAAAATATTGTTAAACAAAGCATTCCACAGATTTATCATTTTCCTCCAGCCTAATTTCCAAACTTCTTCAGGAATACCATCTATTCCTGGGAACTTCCCTGTTAATTGATTATATATCAACATTTTATCTCATTCCTTCCTATCTTAGCTATTAATTCTTGAGCCTCGTGTTCTCTAACCTTAGCATAGCTAATTCTTCTATAAATATTTCCATTTGCACCTTTTATTGGTTTAATCGTTCCTCTTCTTTATATAAATTTGATCTGACTTCCAAAATAACTTTAATGTCTATATGTGATTTATGGTTAGTTTTCTTGTAGTAGACTCCTTTTGTTAGAAAACATCTCTTTCTACTTTAGGTTGCCTAAGCCCTTGTGCTAAGAGCTTTTGTGCTCTGGAGTTATCAATAATAGCTACTTAACAGCAAGTCATGCATATAATCCAAATCTTGTATTTTCCCTTTAGCACTTGGCAATTGCTCTTCTCCTTGTTCTAAGAGATTCCTCTTCTGCAATGTATTCACCTTTGACAACCTCTCTAAATAAATAAACCTTATAACTTCTTCCTCATATATCTTTTCATTGTTATTTCTACCATATTTTAAACTCCATTTTAATTTCATCCCAGTTTCTAGCTATCCTTTATGAAGAAATTTCCATCTTCCTTAATAAATATTGAATCATTTCTACTACCTATTCCTTAATTCCTTTTCTTTTTAACAAATACTTAGGAAACGACCCTTTCTGCTATTTGATTCATAACCCATTATGCTAAGAGTTTTTTTTCTTTGCTCTGGAATTGTTATAAAAAAAATACTTGCTTACCAGAAACTTTCTAAACTCCTGCATATTATCCAAATACCCCCTTACTCTCCCTTTAGCACTAAGCATTTGCTCCTCTTCTTATCTGAGATTTCTCTTCTGTAACATGTTTACCACTGGCGAGTCCTCTAATTATTACTTCTTCTCCATACCGTCTTCTCTCTTTTTTCTACAATATTTTAAACTCCGTTTTTATTTAGCTCACTCCCTAGCTGTCCTTTCTGAGGAAATGTCTGTCTTCCCTGATAACTGTCAAATCATTTTCACTGCCCATTTTTAAATCTCTCTTTTTAACAAATATGTAGAAAAGCATCAGTGTCTCATTTTTACTTCACTGCCCCACATCTTTTATCTTAGCCTTTATTGGTGCATGATCTGAAATAGTTAGTGGATGTATTTAAAAGTATTCAGTTAAATAACCATGCTCCTGTGAAATATAATTTCTATCTAGTCTAGCCCAGTTATTGTAACTTGGGGGATAGTATATACATTTTGTCTGAGTTTCTACTAGTAAATTCACATATTCCATTCTAAACATTCTCATATATTCCTTCATATATTTACCCTTTTTGCTATATTTCCCATCTAGGCCCCACTAATGCATCCTCTCCATTGCAAATCAGGTTCAATTTCCCACCCATAAATAATAATTATTTCACCCAAAAGTCTCTTAAGCTCCATAACTGTAATTTTAAGTGGAATATAAATACATGCCAGTGTAATCCTCTTTCCTTGCCAATAACCTCATAGTACCACAAATCTACCATTATTGTCTTTCTTTTAGTCTTCCGTCACTGTTGGAGTCCCTCTCACAACCAGTATTCATACATTTGTGGCTTCATAGGGTCTTGCTAGGCTATTGATCTGTGAGGATCATTAGTAGCCTAACTATACATTCTCATTAAGTTTTTAGTCCTTACATTTTAAGTATGAATAACTCAGAGACAAGCAGATTTACAGGTTGCACACATTCATGAGGGACAAGGGTGCTAAACTAGGAGTGAATTTGCAGTTATCCACCATTCGCCTCGATTATGTCTGAATAGTGTAAGAGAAGTACTTTGCTCTATGTCGAGTGGAAGGCAATTCCTAAGAAGCAGTATTAGGTTTATAGGTGAATACTAGGCTGGTATTCTGTGTGATACACATCTATCCCTTTAATATGTTCTATTTACATTGCAAAATAGATTGAGTTGTCTTGAGTGGGTGTTTATGCCCAAATTGTGAATGTGCAATAGCTCTGACAGGATGGGATCTTCCGATATGCCTGTCAGTAGTCTGTAAGACACACAGAGGAGGGACAAGGCTTTGAGATGATTTGCATAGTTTTTTTATGATTTGGGTCCTTGATTTTCTCAGTAAAGCATAGTTTGATTCAGGTTCTGTCAGATATTTGGGCAGGTAGGGCAGGTACACTTTGAGGGAGACATATTCAATAATCAACTTGATGAGTGCAGAATTATTAGCCCCCCCCCTTTCCTTTGTCCCTGATATTCTGCTGAATCTCTGTGCTGAAGTCCTTTCTTTTCCAAATTCACATACTCATTTTAATTTAAATATGTCTCTTGTAACGTTGATATTAAAACCCTACTATTCCTAATTTAAATCAATACACTCTGCTTTTTGTCTGTACCTGCAAGGATGATGACATTCCATGATAGAACTGGTAAGGCAAGAATGTTGATAAGAAGCTATTACTTTCACACATTTTGCATGACCATTCTTTTGAATGATTTTTTCTAGCTTGCAATTTATGTGCATACATTAATGCGTTGTAGGCTGGTATTGTAAGTAGTTGGTGCTTCTCATCTATTTTTAACCCATGTCATTTTACCAGACTTTTTGTTTCAGTAAAATCACACGGGAAACAAAAAACTGAATACATTTTAACACTGAACTCCCTGTTAACTCACTGCAAACACATAACACTATATACACTTTTTAAAAAGAGATGTTACCCCCTTCATATAGGGACAGTTATCCCAAATAGACAGCTATATCCACAGGCTTTGCTTATTTTAAAGTCAGGATTAATCATGCTGGAAGTGTATGCAAGAGCCTGTGTTCTCTCTTGCATAACTACCATTTGTCCTTGTCCTATCTCTATTTCCCTTCAAGATGTAAAAAAAAAAAAAAAAGTTTGCACGCTCTCAGTTAACTGAACTTAACTTCAACAAAATGTATACAGACTACCCTTAAATGAATAACCTAAATTGTGTGCTGTTATATTTAATATCTGAGTACCAGGCTTGCTAGGGATGCAATCATTTGTAAATATGTTCATTTTCTGTGTCAGACCTGCATTTATTTTCACTGAATTGCTTGATACCTCCTCTTTAAATACAAATCAATGAGTTTTATACAAATGCCTCAAAGCAATTTTTTCAGTAATTTACTGATTAATTACCTGCAATTGTGCCATTACCTTTTTCAATGGCTGGCACTTGATGAGTAAAAAACAGCTAATATCTTTACAAATGCAATAAAAAAAGCTCTTTTCAAATACTGGAAAAGTAATGTTTTTCATGCTTTTTATTTTTCAGCTTGTCTGCTAAGAAAAACATGTCTGCAGAATAAATTAAGAATATTTATCTATGCTTCCACCTGTACAAAATAGAGAGAAAGTATTATATTTAAGACACATATAAGATCAATGCACTTTTATATATATCCCTACCCCAGCATCCCAAAGATCACAAAATTATATTGCTTATAACCAGGCATTATCTTGTTATAGTATAGACCCTAGGTACATTACCGTAAAAAAGTGCTTTCTTACTTTACTTTAATATCACTAACATAAACAGCAGTTACTAATGAGATCCCCCCCCCAGCTCACATTTAAAATACCACTGCTTACTTTACTAATATATTTGGTTTATTTCAACACATTTATTATACATATTTTACTAAGAAGAAAAACATTTTTGTTACTTGCTTTTACGTCTTCACTCCCTTTGTTGTCCTTCTAAACATTAAGTCAGAGTGGGAATTATGCTTTAATATCCTTCCTCTGATTTATCACTGTCATCAAACTTCCATTCTTTTTATAGTCACATCTTCTGGTAGAATCATAATTCTCATATTCAAACTGCATCTTATGGAAATGGAACTTTACAATTATTCCATTTGTTATTGCTTGTTTTCCTCCTCAACTTTGACCTCCCAACTCAAGTATTTGCTTCACGTTCAAGGTACTTTTGATTTCTCTTGAGTTCCTGGGATATTTTCTGTGAATAAGTTTTCTTTTGGAAAATGGAACAGGTTTCACTTTCAGATTCTCTCTGGGCTTTCCTATTGTCAGAAGAATAAGAAGCAGGGTCCCCTTCCTTTTACTGGATCACTCTTTGCTGGGTAAACTGTTTTATTTCTTCTTTAGCCTATTCTACATCCAAAATGTCATTGACCCTCCAAGAAAAATATTTGAAGAACAGCTGCATATAGCAAATTAAATCTCACATCTGTTTTTTGACATACCCTGAGTGCAGGAATACATTTTCTTTTCTTTCTCTTTACAATAAGTTATCTTTTTCCATAAACACTCTGGTTATCCCAAAGTTAATAATTTCTCCATCTGCCACAGTTTTGTCAGGGACAACTCTTTCTGCTGGTATAACCGCTTCTTTACTAATATAGGTCTTGGCTGCTTTCTCATGGCCAGATTTATGGCATACTCATTGTGTGCCCTTTCATTTACCAAAGCCTACTATAGAATACTAGTCCACTTGTTTACTGATGCTTCACAAAATTGATGCAATTTATTCCTTCCAGTTTCCCTACCTGCTACAAAACCTGTAAGTCCTGCTTAACAACTGTTGCACCACTGAATATATCCTCTGCATGCTCCCCTTTGCTCATGAATATTTCCTTTCTGGTTATCCTGCCAGCTGTGCTGTGAGGGAAGCCTACATTATTTTCTTGCATAAAAAAAATATTTTCATGACAATGATAGGTTATCAGTAATGTCTTATTGACTTTTTCAGTGTTTTTCTGTACTATATCAGTGTGTCACTACAAACTATGCCAGCTATATAATATTCTGCATCATATTCTTATTTCTGTACCTCCAAAATGTAACCATCTGTATCCCTGTTCTCTTCACATACTCTGCTATGATTCTTGTGATGTACTTGATAGCACAATCACAGATATGCCTGTTACCACACTTAGCTCAGTCAATGCCCAAGGGTGTTCTTAGAGATCCCCCTACCGTGCTCCACATCATTTTAGGTTCATAGGTTCATAGTTCATAGTTTAGTACTAAGCTAACTGCCCTTGTGAGCCATTTTAAGCCTAGCCAATTATCCCTTGTGAGACTCAAACCATGCACCTTGTGTTTGTAAGGCAAACACTTTAGCCATTAAGCCACCCTCCCAACCCATATTCTTCATAATCGTTTATGGTGTGAAAGAAAAGACAGCTACCATCTTTGCTTCTTTTACTACCACTGTTTTGTTATATATGGCCTAATATTTAGCCCTCTGCAAATAAATACAGCAAAATATAAACTGTTCAGTATATTTGTTTTTATCTCCACTTTTTTATTTTCTCAACTCATTTACTTTGCTGCTCACCTTTTGAGTTTACTGTTTCACTTACATGTTTGTAGAATTACTTTTTTTCAGTGCTGCTGAAAGAGCAGCCTTCAGCTCTGTGCCGATCTTTCCATTCCCATTGGTACTATCTACTACTTTTTGTTTTGACTGTTAATTCTCACATTCCCTTACATATTTTCCTGTACAGTCAAATTGCTATTTTCCCATAATTTTCTTTCACTTACATGGAGGAACAGAGGTTAATTTTACTGTTATTAACTTGTATAATATAAAATATAAGGGACTACGTCTTTGTCTGTGCCTCTCCTTTACCTTTATTTTATGTATTTATGTATTTACGTATTTATTTTTGATGTCACTTAGTTTCCTCACAGTTTTTCTCTGTAACTCTGAAGTATGTTCTAGTTTTACAAAGCCATTCCCTCTGAAATCCAGAGCAATCTTTTTAATGTATGCCAGTTTTGGCCTGATACCTCTACAAAGCCATGCTAGATAGTAACCAAAATTACCCAACTGGTCATAAGCTGAGATAGATTAATTTATCTGAGGGCAGCAGTCTAGAGTGTTCTTATGAACTGGTAATTTGCCCAGTTGCCTGTACAATACTCCATTTTAGAAATGTATGATATCTCCGCTGCAGACTGTTGCTGTGGATTGTGAAGATATGCGAAGGCTGCCAGCCTAGCTAGATAGAATTTTGTAGATAATTCTGTCATTTGTAAATATTAAGCCACAGGCTTGTTCTCTTAAATGGAAGAAAATTGTGTTAAATGCTGAACGTCATAAATGTAACAACAGTACACTCTGCTGGAAGAAAGCTGATAAGTCAAGCTTTGTATTACTGATCTCAAACTGCAAGCTGTAATATCTAAACCAGCAGATTCTTTCTATTGTTTTGAGACCAGAGTTAATTGCTAGATTTTACATATATAATGTCTTTAATTGCTGTGGTTTCCTGACCAGGTGCAAGATCAAAGCTATGTTAAACTCTGAGTTTGTTAGCCTGGGAAACGAGAGAAGTGTTAATGATGTAATCTAAAATAAGTCAACAGGATGTATTTCAATTTAAAAGACTTTCTTACACAGAGAGAGAGAGCATTTTGGATTTTGTCTAAAGCGGACAACAACTTACCAGTACTCTGCTTTTGCTCTATATGTAAGTTTATTTAGTATTGTGATTGCTCTTAGGAAAATATAGAAAATAGTAAGTTATTATAGCTGGTTTTTATATTTGTCAGAACTATTCTACAGTATTATTTTACGCATTTTCCTCTGATGTCTGAACTCTTGACTAGCACTGGGTAGTAAGAAGTATTGTCTTGTGTTTTTATTATTTACTGTTAAATATTTTCAAACTTTCCACTGTGGCTGTTTTGTGTAGAGATAATTTAAGCTCTAGAGTACATTGTATGTATATAGCGATACTGTCCAAGCCGCTCCAATAGCTTTTGCCCTGGGTCACACTTACTATTTGGGTAACAGTAATATTGCACAGAAAAATTGGACACCCTTTGGTAAGGGCCTTATTAGTAGCTGATATTAGTGGTTGATGGCAGTGATTACTACCTTATAGCCTGAAAGAATGGGGGCACAGCTGGAGAATCTGTGCCAGCCTTCCCCAGGAGTGTGTGTGTTTGTATCTAAATCAAATCTTAGTGTGTGTGCGTGTGTGTGTGTGTGTGTGTGTGTGTGTGTGTGTGTGTGTGTGTGTGTGTGTGTGTTTGTGTGTGTGTATCAGCTACTTGGGCAGGGACACGAAGCAATGGTTGGACAGAGAGGGTGCTGGAGGTTTTAGATTGACCACTAGGCTGAGATCTGCACCCTGTAGCTGTGCCAGTGGGGAGTCTTATTGGAGATCTGGAGAGAAAGGGAGAAACCAGCCCCACACTGACTGTGATCTCTGTGTGTTCTTAAGGGAAATTGTACTTTACTGTGTGTGTACTTTTTATCCTTACCAATGTGAACAACCCTAGTGGTGAGGATTGAGGCTTCTTGATTACTGGGCCAGTGCATGGGTGTCACATATTGTTTGGCAGTGGTGGGATACCCACACCACATATTAATTGGTTGGAAATTGGCTTGTAGTGGTGTGGATAGTGAATTTCTGTATCTTGTGTAGAGTGATCACTGAAGGTGTTTTTGTACTCTAAATCAGCCATACAGTGAATATTCAGAGTTCAGATCACGGTTGTTTTATTTCTTTTGTTAGCTTAGTCAGGGAGAGCAGGCAAGCATGTCAGCAGAGGAATATAGCAAGCTGTCAAGGAGCCAGTTGGCTAAAATGTGACAGGCTAAGGGACTGTGCATGGAAACCTGACTAAGGCCCAACAGAATCTTCTGGTAGCAGGGGAAGCCACTAGTTCAGGTACACATCCAGAACTTAGGATTAAATGTTTTGAATGCAACCAGTGGGGCCATGTGGCATATAGATGTCCACGGAGAAAAGGTGGGAAACGAAAGGTGAGAGAGCCAGTAAGTGAGAGACAAAATGCTAATAGTAGGTTGTCTGCAGATGTGCTGATAGGGAGGGATTTGGATGAGGCAGTACCATGTGCTTATGCAGTTACACACAGTCAGGCTAGAAGATGAGCATGTGGGTCTGGTAGCCTGGAGGAGACCCAGTCAGACCACATATTTGCAGCCAAGACTGGTGAGGTGGTTACTTCAGGGAGGGAGCTACTCTGTAGCAGCGTGACTGAAGGTGGGGCACAACAGCTTGGGGGTACTGATGTTCCTTTGGACAGAGTGAATGCAAAGGGTAGAGGTGAGTAGTAGTACCCAGGCTGACAGTGAAGCACTGCTGTCAGAAGATGTCAGAATTCCTGTGGAAGTGGAGCTGGGAAGGGTTACAAAGAGAGAGTTGAGACAGGCTCAGCTCTCAGACCCTACATTGCAAGGCCTGAGGCAAGTAGCTAGTGAGGCACCTAATTCTTAAGGGAAGGGGGATATGTATATGGGGACAAAGGGTTACTGTATAGAGTGGACCCCTGAGGTAGTGATAGAAGGTGAGAGGATACAGCAGTTGGTAGTGCCTAGAGCCTACCATCTGGCACTTCTAGCCATAGCCCATGCTATTCCCTTTGTAGGTCATATGGGCATAAAATGTACAAAGACGTATTATGCAGAACTTCTATTGGCCTGGAATTTCCAGAGATGTAACAAGGTACTACAGGACCTGTGGGCAGTGTCAAAAGGTATGCAAGGCAGGAGACAAGGTGAGAGCTCATTTGATGCCTTTGCCTGTGATTGAGGAGCCATTTCAGAGGGTAGCTATGGATATAGTGGTGCCTCTGAGTACCCCAAGTTCCACAGGGAAAAAGTATATCCTAATGGTAGTAGATTATGCTACCAGATACCCTGAGGCAGTGGCTTTGTCCTCCATTGAGGCAGAAAAGGTGGCAAATGCTTTGTTAGAGATTTTCAGCAGGGTAGGTTTCCCAAATGAAATACTGACTGACAGAGGTGACAATTTCATGTCAGACCTGCTGGCTTGTCTGTGGAAGTACTGTAGGGTGAAGCACCTGAAGACCACCACCTACCATTCACAGACTAATGGTCTTGTTGAGAAGTTAAACTCTACAATCAAGTACATGCTACAGGCATTTGCAGACCAGTTTAAGAGGGAGTGGGACAAATATTTGCCTCATCTGTTTGCCTACAAAGAGGTTCCCCAGGAATCCACAGGTTTTTCACTCTTTTTGAGTTGCTGTATGGGCATTGGGTAAGGAGACCTCTAGATTTAATTTGTGATAAGTGGGAGGGTGAGTGTGAATCTCACAAGGAGTCTGTGGTATATGTCCTAAATCTGAGGACAAGCCTCGAGGAACTCATGGGCTTGGCCCAGGAGAACCTGGCAGAAGCCCAACAACAAAAAAAGGTCTGGTATGACAGGAAAGCTCAAGCTAGAGAGTATGCTGTAGGGCAGCAGGTAATGGTTCTCATTCTTGTCGGACACAGCAAGCTGCAAGCAGCTTGGGAGGGACCCTATGAGGTGATAAGAAAGGTAAGTGATGTTAGCTACATGGTAGAACTGCTAGGCAGGAGGCAGGAGCACAAAAACTGTACCATGTTAACATGATGAAACCTTACCATAATAGGGAGGCTCTTGTGCTGAGCATTTGCAGTAGATTGCAAGAGGAGTTTGAGGGAGATCTGGTGACTGATCTCCTCGGTGAGGCTCGGACTTGCACCTCAGTGGAGGGGGTAGCAATGTCCCAGCAGCTTTCTCCTACCCAGGTTCAAGAAAAGCAAGCAGTGTTACAGGAGTTTGGAGACATGTTCACTGGGAAACCAGGGTGCACCCACCTGGTGCAGCACCAGGTGGATACAGGGCCTCAAAGGCTATTAGAGAGGCCCCTTATAGGGTGCCTGAGAGCGTCAAACAGACTCTGAGGGAGGAGATACAGGAAATGTTGGAGCTAGGAGTAATTCAAGTCCAACAGTCCCTGGGCCTCCCCAATGGTGCTGGTGCCAAAGAAGGATGGCAGCACCATGCACTGTGTGGACTACAGGAAATTAAATAGTCAGAGTCAGATGCTTACCCCATGCCTAGGATAGATGAAGCCCTAGAGCAGCTGGGTGGGTCTAAGTATCTTACCACCATTGATCTTACCAAGGGTTACTGGCAGGTGCCCTTGACTCCCAGTGCTAGAGAGAGGTCAGCCGTTGTGTCTCCTTTTGGCTCATATGAGTTCACAAAGATGCCCTTTGGAATGAAAAATGCCCCAGTGACTTTCCAAAGGCTGGTAGATCTTATCCTTTCAGGAGCAGGAGGGTTTGCCCTTGCTTACCTAGATGATATTGCCATCTACAGCCATTCCTTGCAAGAGCACCTTCAACATGTCAGGGAGGTGCTGGGCAGGGTTGACAATTAAGTCAAGCAAATGTCAGGTGAGTATGGCAGAGCTCTCCTACCTGGGACATAGAGTGGAGAGTGGTAAGATCAGGCCAGGACCTGCCAAAGTAGAAGCCATTCAGGCATGGCCTGCACCTGTTACCAAAAAGCAGGTGAGGCCATTCTTAGGGACAGCAGGGTACTACAGAAAGTTCGTCCCCAGTTATAGTACCATAGTTGCTCCCCTGACAGACCTGACAAAGAAAAACAGGCCAGATAATGTACTGTGGATCCCATTATGTGAGCAGGCATTCCAGAAGCTTAAAGAAGCTTTGGGAGGGTCCCCTGTGTTAGCCAGTCCTAATTACAGCAAATAATTTGTTGTGCAGGTGGATACCTCGAACCATGGGGTGGGGGCTGTACTTAGCCAGATTTCTTCAGTGGTTTATCTCAGTCATAGGCTTCAACCCAGGGAGGAATGCTATGCAGTGGTAGAAAAGGAATGTCTAGCCAAAGTGTGGGCACTACAGAAACTTCAGCCTTAACTGTATGGAAGAAGATTCACTGTAGTTATGGGTCACAGTCCCCTAACATGGTTATACAAAGCCAGCCACCAAATGCCAAGTTGCTAAGATGGAGACTAGGGTTGCAAGCATATGATGTTAGTGAAGCACCACAGTGGGATTAGCAATGCCAACACAGATGGGCTCTCAAGACAGGAAATAAGGTAAGGTATACTCAGATAGACCTTACCCTCTCAAGCAACGTTTCTCAAGGGTCACTTAGGAAACTAGCTTGAGTTCTTAGGGAGGGGGGAGAAATGTGAAGATATGCGATGGCTGCCAGCCTAGATAGATAGAAATTTGTAGATAATTCTGTCATTTGTAAATATTAATAAGCCACAGGCTTATTCTCTTAAACTGAAGAAAATTGTGTTAAATGCTGAACGTCAAAAATATAACAACAGTGCACTCTGCTGGAAGAAAGCTGATAAGTCAAGTCTTGTATGACTGATCTCAACCTCCAAGCTGTGATGTCTGAACCAGCAGATTCTTTCTATTGTTTTGAGACCAGAGTTAATTGCTGGATTTTACATATATAATGTCTTTAATTACTGTGGTTTTATAACCAGGTACAAGATCAAAGCTATTTTAAAGGACTTTCTCAGAGATAGAGAGAGCATTTTGGATTTTGTCTAAAGCTGACAACTCACCAGTACTCTGATTTTGTGGTTTACTGTCATTATTTCGACTCAGACTCTGTCGACCACACTATGTTCGACAACGGAAAGTCAAACACAGCAATATCGAACTTTAAAAGCAAGCCTAGGAACGGGTTTTAACATGGGTCGAGATAGGGGTTCACTGCTATTGCCAAACTACAAACTTCACCTCTATCTCGACCCATGTTAAAACCCATTCCTAGGCTTGCTTTTAAAGTTCGATATTGCTGTGTTCGTCTTTCCGTTGTTGAACATAGTGTGGTCGACCGAGTGTGATTTGAAATAATGATAGTAAAGCTATTTTGCTCTATATGTAAGTTTATTTAGTACTGATTGCTCTAAAGAAAAGATAAAAAATAGTTTGTCTAGCTGTTTTCTATATTTGTCAGAACTATTCTACAGTATTATTTTAAGCATTTTCCTGTGATGTCCGAACTCTTGACTAGCACTGTGTAATAAGTATTGTCTTGTGTTTTTATTATTATTAAATATTTTTAAACCTTTCCACTGTGGCTGATTTGTGTAGAGATAATTTAAGCTCTAGAGAACATTGCATTTATACAGTGATACTATCCAAGCCACTGCAATAACTTGAGCCCTGGGTCACACTATTTGGGTAACAATAATATTGCACAGTAAAACTGGACACCCTTTGGTAAAGGCCTTATTAGTACCTGATATTAGTGGTTGGTGGCAGTGATTACTACCTTATAGCCTTGCAGAATGGGGGCACAGCTGGAGAACCTGTGCCAGCCTTCCCCACTAGGCTGAGATCTGCACCCTATAGCTGTGCCAGTGGGGAATCTTATTGGGGATCTGGAGAGAAAGGGAGAAACCAGCCTCAGACTGATTGTGACCTCTGTGTGCTCTTAAGGGAAATTGTACTTTACTGTGTGTGTACTTGTTATCCTTACCAATGTGGACACCCCTCACTGGTGGTAGTGGTGAGGATTGAGGCTTCTTGATTACTGGGCCAGTGCACGGGCATCACATGGATGATAAGTTACAACCTCCATCTGGTGCCAAGATATTGTTTATTAGCAAAATCTTACACCTTCCCATTCTAAATTATTTTTAAATAGTATTTACCACTTCTGTATTCCACATTTTCCCTTGCTGGGCATTTGAAATTGAATTGTGTATACACCAGGACTTGTTCTTCTCTCCAGTGTGACAACACCTCATTTCCTTTTGTTGTTTTTGCACAATTGACATTTGCTGTACTGTGACCTCATAACAGCTATTAATTTCTAGGTTCACATACTCCTTTCTGAAGGGTTTCTTCACACATAGTTAAATATAAGTGGATGTATAAACTTGTCAGCCTGATGTCGAACTGGCTAATGACTTTTTAAAATATGCAATTACTGTCAGGCTAGTTTCTGTTTGCATCCCATCAGTGATGCCCAGTGTTTCAGATTTTCTTTTTCCTTCCTGGCTGTGTAACTGTGTAACATGCAACAGATACATTTTTGTTTGCTCCTTCAGGCTAAAACTTTGACTGGTTTGTTTCATCCAGTTGAGGTTTTAGTGAATTGAGACACTACAGAATGAAAACCGCATATAGTTGCCACAAAGGTCACTGGATTAGTTTTATAAATGATAAAATGGGTATCACATTTCATCTGAGAGAACATAAAAACTGGCCGAATGTCATAATTTACTTTTTTCCTTTGTTGCCGTATCATATCAAACATTGCTCCTTCAGTTCTTTTCTGACATGTATTGTACAAAACTGCAGCATTATATTTTTCCAAGATTGTGAAGAAGTCAGCAGGGATTCCATTGAAGTCAGAGCTATATTAAATTTTTTAAACCTTCTTGCAGTTTTGTAATATACAGTGAAATACAGTATCATATTTTGAGACCAGTAACTATTCACTTAATTAGTTTAGAATGCCCTGGACTGCTTCATTGCAACATTTATTGGTTTCATAGACACCTTGATATCTTCTGGTTTTCATCCCTAGAATAATAGTGATATTAGTATTTGAACTACCTCTTTTAACCTCTTTGGGTCAGACTGCCAGCTACCCTAAATTAAACAGGTTTCTTAGCCTTGGCTCAAATAGCTTATATCAGGAAAAATTATAATAGCTGACGTATGCTTAGGAAAATACACATTTGTCAGACATGAAGGGTCCTGACATATTACAAACTTGTCAATCAACAAATACTGCATAAGACTCTAAAGTACTCAGAATTGTTATATATCTGCAAATAGTACTATGTGGAAATCTCAGCACATATTTGTTAATCTGGGAAGCAGTGAAACATAAAGCATAGAAAATCCACCCTTAACACACGCGCACACACGCAAGAAAATATTCAGACAGGCAGATCCCGAGCATCCCCAAGTAAGTATGAACTCCTCAGTGACAGGACTACCACAAAAGCTTTCCTTTGAGCTTTCTCTATTCCCTAAATACTTGAAAGATAAATATAAATGAACAAGGTTGTCCCTTAATATCAGGTAAGTGCCTTTTATATCAGGTCAGTGGGTAGTTGCCCATGCAGGTACAACAAGGGCTCTATTATTTGCTGGTTCACTTCTTGTATAGGATTGGATTTTGTGGGTCTTCAAGGCATGATGCTAGCTTGCCAATCAACCTGTCCTGTGTTTTCTTCCTGTATATTAGTTGTATCACAAATTCAGATGCAGCCTTTGTAAATCACATTGCCATTAAGCAATGTCAAATGTGTATACCTTGATCATGCACAGCAAGTAGTAATAATATAGACTACTAGAAGCTTTGACCTACAAAGTACTTACCATTAATGGACCACCATCTCCTGTTACATTCTATACCTCAGCCTCACAGCCTGTGTTGAACCACGAGTTTCCTACAGTGAATGCAAACAACTGGTAATAGAGGTTTGTTCTGATGTATAACTACAAGGAGTCACTCTAATCCATGCCCAGGTGACTCTGAAGCTGTTCCCTCTAGGTGTACACAGATATTTTAACACAGTTTATCCTTACCTGCCTCAGTGGAAAAGCAACCATTGGTTGTACATATTACACCTACACATATTGTTCTCATTGTCTATGGCAAACACAGCTATGGAGACAACACTCCATATAACCCAGCTCTATTGTTAACTAAGGTATACTGTCTAATATTTATCTGGACAGAGATGCAAGTATACCAAAAAGGCAAGACGTCCATAGATGGAAATTTTATAGGTGCTAGACAGTAATAAAACTGATCTCTGAATTTTATGAACAGTGGCTTTATGAGTGTAGTGTCATGTTCCCTTCATTCCATCTTCTGCATGACACCCACATTGATATTCTTATTAGATACAATTTTATTCTGCCATCACATGTCTGTAAAGCATGCCCTTTGCAACACTTAAACATAGATTATATGTAAAATGAAATGATAAAAGAGCTGTGACTAGAAAGGAACTTGATAATTAAACTAAATGTTAAAACAAATTATGGTAGTTTACCTTTAGTGACTAGAATTTATTGAACTCCATGCCAAAAAATGGTAGAAAAGTATGAAATGGACTATAGAAACTAGATTCCACCTTTTCTGTTGATAAGGCTGACAAATCAAACACTAGGGATTGGGAATTCCACCTGGCTGTTAAATGGGGATGAATGTTACTTATTCAGGCGCAGCTGAACCGTTTCTAGCTGTACTCATACACAGCCGTTGCTTTTGACTAAGTTCTAAGCTTGATATTAGAAAATCCCATTCTGCTCCTCAGCAAACTCCAGTTTTATTACACAAATTAACGTGGGTCCACTTAGTCACCCGTGTTTACATGCACACTACATTGTCATTAACGATGTGCATAAAGAAACATTTCTCAGTCACGTGGCCGTCGAGGCAGAAACCAACAGCGAACCACCAGAGCAGCGGGCTGTGAAATCGGACATGACCGATTGATCTGGTTACTGCATTTGCCTAAGTGTACAGAGTTACATCGAATCTAATGTATATCGCAAATTCAGTAAAGAAACTACAATACTCATGTATTATGCTCGAAAATAGTTTTCACTGATTAAAATATGAAAATATTTCAA
The DNA here is from genome assembly GCF_019279795.1 of Protopterus annectens. NCBI lineage: Eukaryota > Metazoa > Chordata > Ceratodontiformes > Protopteridae > Protopterus > Protopterus annectens. The sequence goes on from NC_056725.1 coordinate 1,391,514,104, forward strand.
AAGTCTTCAGTCAAAACAGGTAATATCTGAGTTGTCTAAGGACACAGAACAGTATTAACGGAGTCATGAGCTTTGCCTAAGGGACCCAATTCTCTATGGGTTATAATCACTGACCGCATGATCACTCGATGAATCGACCGGCTCTTGTGTCCTAGCTACTGCCCTCCGCATATTGAGCCTTGCTATGCTGGGATGCAGAGCTTATCTAGAAATCAAACTGTATACTTGTCACAGCTGAAATTGGTCAGCAAGGTAAAGATACATTAACACTAAACGATAATGCTCCTTGTTGGTTTTCTGTGTGAGCGTTAAATATGTGCTTCTGTAGAAGACAGCCTTTATTTGAAAGGTAAGTTCTAGCTGTCAGTCGCGTATTTCAGAGACGAGTGATAATTTTAGTAGGTAAATATGCGTAGGGAGAATGAAAGTACATTAAAACTGTTGCAGGGTGTATTGTGGTATTTAAAACATCGGTAATCCATGCAGATAACATTATTGCTAGTCACTGGTTGGTGTATTATGTTAAACTTATCTGTAATTTAAGCTTAAATACTTAGAAAAACACTGAAGTAAACTGCTGAACAAATGCATCTCAAACTCTTTTTACACTTGTAGGATATTTTAGCACAAGATTATTACAGTTAATTGGAATCGACTTCTAATGTTGCACTTACGTTGCACCAATGATGGGAGATTGGAATTTGCTGGGCAGCATCCTAGAAGAAGTCCACATCCACTCTACCATAGTGGGAAAGATTTGGCTAACAATCTTATTTATCTTCAGGATGCTGATCTTAGGAGTAGCTGCTGAAGAGGTCTGGGATGATGAACAGCTCGAATTTATCTGCAACACCGATCAACCTGGCTGCAAGAACGTATGTTATGACAAAGCTTTCCCCATCTCTCTAATACGATACTGGGTGCTGCAGACTATTTTTGTGTCTTCTCCATCACTTGTGTACATGGGCCATGCACTTTATCGATTGAGGGCTCTAGAGAAGGACAGACAAAGAACAAAAACTCAGCTGAAAGCTGCCCTGGAAGACAATGAACGCATGACAGAGGAACAAAGGAGAATAGAAAGAGAACTAAGAAAGTTAGAGGAACAAAAAAAGCTGAACAAAGCTCCTCTGAGAGGGTCTCTTTTAGGCACCTATGTGCTGCATATCTTAACAAGGTCTGTAGTGGAAATAAGTTTCATGGTGGGTCAATTTTTCTTGTACGGATTTCAACTGGACCCTCTTTATAAATGTACACGGCTGCCATGCCCAAACACAGTAGACTGCTTCATATCGAGACCAACTGAAAAGACTATATTTATGGTGTTCATGCTTAGCATTGCTGCCATCTCATTGTTGCTGAATATTTTAGAAATCTTCCACTTGGGTATTAAAAAGCTTAAGCAAGGTATTTATGGAATATCCAGAGGATCTGATATGGGAGAAGAAGTTGATGTCTACAAGTCAAAGAAGGCATCCGTTCTGCAACAGGTCTGTAGTAAGGCTAATTCATCACCTCATAAAATCGTGCCCTTGTCCCAAAGTGGTTACAAATTATTGTCTGAGCAAGGTATTGACACAACCCTCCCTGCTTACTTGGCACCGACAGCACGCTTTAAGATGACACAGGAAAAAGGAAAAAAACAAAAAGAGCAAGAGCTGAGCAGCCGTAGCAACCACTGTGAATCTATTGGTAGCAAGCAGTACAATGGGCAGAATCATGTGGGTTATAAGATGGAACAAAATCATTTATCGTACGAGCGCAAAGAATCGCAGAGGCAATGGCTTTACGACAATCAAGGCAGTCAGCACCATGGACAGTTCAAAGACAAGAATCACTTTCAGGACTTGGGACAACGACTAGATCGATCTATTTGTCCCGGACAGAAGATACAGGAAGATGGGGATCCTTCCTCCAGCAGCGATGACTCCCACACCAGACCCCGCCCAAATGGACTGGGTCCCAGAAATGGCCAGAGGAGTGACTTCACCTTAAATCAACCCAAGTCTAGCTGTTCTCACCCTACATTGTTTCATTCCAGCCAAACTGAAATTACTGCAGGTGTTCGCAAGCACAGCAGAGTAAGCGTTTGCAGTGACCATTGTGATAACAGAATCGAGTCTCCAGACATTGGGCATATTCAAGGCAGGCGAAAATCCAGCTTCATGTCTA